>NW_019392780.1:0-558693 GCF_000648675.2 Cimex lectularius
AATTTCATTCATCCATTAGACTAATTTCCTTTTGACGGGCTTGTGGAGTACTCGATATTCCTCGACATCCACGTCCATTTACACAAAATATTCACGCTAATAAATACATTCATATTGGAGAGGTCGCAGCATGTCGGTAGTATTACTACAACCTTGATAGCAGTGACCTGTCCCTCACATCACACAACAAATATATAATTACCTAAACTAATTTGGCGGGCCTGTGAGCTACGGCCTATTCAGTCACAGCCACACCCAGTCTACCTCATCACCGACGCTAATAAATACATTCACACTGCAAAATGGAGATATACCACGTGTGGTTGGTTATATGTATCCATACGCATTTATCTATTTTAAGTACCTAATAAGATTATCATTGAAGTCACTGTTATGCTTAAGAACTATTTCCAGATTAGATGGTAGGTCACACCTTTCTCGGTACTCTCTTAACTTATAATATTCCTCTAATAGGTATCTCACCGTTACCGGGTTTCCACAGAGTGGGCAGCGTTTTTGATTTCTACCCGCTAAAAGGTGACCGTGTGTGAGACGGGTGTGACCTATTCGCAACCTTGTTAATATTATTTGGTTACGTTTTTTGAAATTCTCCATAGGCCATGGCTCGCACTGTACTGTAGTAGTATTGTTATTAATTAATATGTTGTCGTACTGACTTAACAATAACTTTTTGCATGTTTCGGATAAATGGAACATTAGAGAGTAGTGAACATAGTCCATTCTTGGCGCAAAGTTGTTGTTGCATTTTAACGCTGTTTCTAGCACCTCAAAAGAAAATTTACCGGTCATTTTAGGATTGCTAATATTATTATAAAACGCATATTATTATATTCATTTGTCCACCACAGTTTAAACGAGTTTTCATATCTCAGAAGTTTGCGAGTACAAGAATCGACAGCTCACAAGTTTTATTTATAAAGTTTTCAAATTTGGTGTCTTTAACATTTTGGGATAAACTACAACTCTAGTATTTTCCCCAATTTCAACGATTTAAATTCCCGTTTCTAGACGAGTTTCTTTTAATTTCAGATAAAGATTAATTTTTAATTTCAGTATATATTGTGTAGAGTAAATCGTATGGAATAATGATTGGGATCCAAGGTTTCGTTTAATACTTCCCAGTTGCCATTACCTGCTATGTCTAAACTTAATAGAGATAGATCTACCGCCTACCTGTTGTTAAATTTTGGAGTAGCCATAAGCGTAGGAGATCCATCGTTTATGAATATTAAATTGTTTTCCTCGATAGCATCTAAAGTGTTCTACCTCCTGCATCCGATCATTCCGGTCCAAAAGATTCATTGTTTATTTTAAAATCTCCAGCTAAAATTCTTGTAGAGGTAAGCTTCTCAGAAAATGATTCCACTGCTGGAATTTTATACCCCGTTTACAATAGTTATATAAGGAGATGAGGTTTAATGGTTTTGAAAGTGAAGGTAAGAATTCTTAGTTGTTTAGGTTGTTAATTATATTGGCATTATTATAAGGTTTGGCTTTCTTAATAAGAATTCCAACTCGTTCATATCCAACATAGCGATCTTGCCTTATAAACTGGAAACTTCGAAATTTTATTATTTGATTGGATTTAAACGGATTATGTTTCGGATAGTAGCACCACATCAATTGAGTACCTCTTTATTCTTTTTTCTAACGAGATTTTTCGTATTAACGAAAGGCAATTTCAGTGAAGTAGTTTTAAATTTTGATTAGTCATGGTATGGTATGGTATGGTGGAAAGGGTACAAGGATGCGGAGTTTGTATTCCCCAGGCACTGCAGCCTTCTGGCTTATTGTACTTTACCTACTTAGTTCAGTCAGTAGACTCAATCCTTCTTCTTCGAAGTATCAGGTCATTGACTGTTGTTGCTGCAATTTGATTCCCTAAGTCTTTTCTGTACGTTAGGTTAAACCTCCATTGATCTGTTGCTTCGCAATCGAAGATGACATGGGTGGCTGTTTCCTCCTCATTACATAATCTGCAGATGGGATCAGCGCTGTATATATCCATCTTGTGTAGATGTTATCTCAGATGCCAGTGACAGGTTAGTAGTCCTACCACTCCTCTGAGTTTGGCCCCCTCTCCAATTGCAGCAGTGTTTTTGCCAATCTTGGTGAGGCTTGTTTCATCATAAGTTTACTATGTCTAGCACCGCTAGAATTTATCCACTTCTCTTTTTGTTTTGTTTGGAACCATTCTGCGATGGAGGATTCTATGTTTGTTTTTGTTACCCCAACGATAGGTTCGGGGCCTATTTATGGTCTTGCAGATCCTCCTCTGGCCAGTTTGTCTGCTTCCTCGTTACTCAAAATTCCCCTGTGCCCTGGAACCTAAGATATCATCAGGTTGTTGTGTTTTCCCAGGTTTTGGAGATTTTGGATGCATTCACTGACTAGTTTTGATGTAATTCTTTTACATGCCTAATACTTTAATGGCTGGTTGGCTGTCTGATCTTATGTGGATTTTTTTGTCGGTGTAACCTCTTCTAAGATTTTCCAGGGCACAAGCATTGATGGCATGTATTTCCGCTTGAAAGACCGAAGTATACTTCCCTAATGAGATTGATTGCTCATATTTTGGGCTTGTACAGAAACTGCCTGATCCGGTTCCTTCGTTTGTTTTAGAGCCATCTGTGTACCATATCATTGTATTTGATGCTCTCCTGTGTTCTTCCTCTCTTTTATAGTTTGTTGAGACTTTATAGGAAGTTGTGAAGATTGTTTCCGGGTTGATTAGTCATACATTTATAAGTGCTGAGAATAATTAAAACTTGTTTAAGCAAATACGGTTTTCGATTTTTGTTTTATTTTATTTTGTTATTAGTATTTATTTATATTTTTTCAAGATTAATTAGTATCATGGTTAGGATGACATTGTCAGTTATTAAATTTTGTTATTAGACTTTCATATACTTTTATGTCTGATGACAACCATTCTTCCGGCCTTGAGTTCGGAGTTTGAATTTCGGTTGAACAATTGAATTTTTTACTTGTTGTTTGACACTTGTACATAATACGAGTCCGTATCTTCAGAAAAAAACATATGGCGTGGGAATTGGCCTCCGGGCCAGAGTACTTTTTTCGTGATTAATTTCTGTATTTGACATATTTTTTTAGATTTTCAGTTTATCATTTCTACCTTTTCGGTTATAGAAATTTTTGGCGGGTCTTGTGTTTGGTATTTGTGAACTTTGTTGAAGCGGAAAGTCTGGTGTATTCTATTCATGAGCTATCCGAAGTTTTGACGTTTCCCTTACATTCGCACATTTTGCTATGCTTCAGTCCATACACCACACATCTGCTTTTAGCCTGACATTGATTTTTAATATGATTATGGCGTAAACACATTGCCTTACAGAGGAAATACACAGAACAACCGCCATCTTACGCCGTTGGGTACACTTTCCGACAATTGCTGAGAATCGAAAGATACGCTAGAAGTGCTTAGGTTTTTTTGTACTTTTTTTTAATCAGTTTTCTCCATTTTCTTTACACGTTTGATACTTTTGACGTAAATATTTGTATTAATTAGTGATAGTACTTCTTCCTCCGCCAAGTCCGTAATCTACGTTTCTTATCACTCCTCTTTTGTTGACGAAGAGTGAAGGAACTTAGGCCGTCAAGTTGTAGTCTTTTAACACACCGCAATTGACTAAAAGGTTTGCTGCTGGAGATGTCTTAAATTCTACTTTATACCTGTTTTTTCCTTTGTTACCAATGTCGATGATCTCATTGTTATATTTGAACTTTGTTTGGCTTATAATTCTACCCAGTTTCATTTCACGCATTTTGCCCACATTTTGGTCAAGGCTTAAGATAGTTCGTGTAACAGTGATCATCTATTGTGAACCTTTAGGGTATATTTTTCTTCTTCTACGTGCTTTATATGTCGTATTATAAAACTGCCAATGTGCATCATCAGTTCTTTTTTGCTTTAGGATTTACAATATAAGTTATGTTTCACATCAATTCTTCATTGTTTGTTTCCGGGGGTCTTCCTCCGGATCCCGGACATTCATGAAAGTTTAGATAAATAAATATAATAAATAACATGTTAATAATTTAAATAAAATAAATAATATAAGTAGAATTTTTATGAATCGATAAAATATAATAAATATAATTCCACTAGTTTTCGTAGTCCGCTTGACCAATTAATATCTTTCAATTAATTAAAGTTTTTAGTTGAGATAAAAAAAATTCAAAAAAAGGTGGGGTTGAGATGGGAAGTTAGTGCCCCTAGTGGATCGAAGTCACGATACCTCAAGTGGTAGAGTAGCGGTGTATCAAGCCGAAGGTCGTGGGTTCGAATCCCGGTAGTGACAGTGATTTTTTTATCTCAACTAAAAACCTTAATTAATTGAAAGAATAAATTTAATTATTCGGAAATCGTGAGATGCGGTCTGGTGTGATGCAGGTTTCAGAAAAACATTTTCTTTGTCGTGCCAACGTTTCAATCTTTATTGAGATCATCTTCAGAGCCTGGACAAACATTGTTTAATTTAACAAATACATGTAGGATGTGGAAAAAAGTAAATTTATACAATGCTTCACTTGTATTTATACAATAAATGTATTTGTTAAATTCAAACAATGCTCGTAAATCCCAGGCCCTGAAGATGATCTCAATAAAGATCGAAACGTTGGCCCGATAAAGAAAGTATTTTTCTGAAACCTCATCACACCAGACCGCATCTCACGATTTCCAAATAATCCACTAATGGTCACTAATGACCAAACATAATAAATACAACAAATAGATCAGAACTCCTTGTACGAACCTGCTCGATGTTTGCATTCGGACAAAAACAAACAAGTTAATCTCGGGCTCCGTCCTCTTCGACGTCTGGGTTACGAAACTCTTATATTTATTTATAATAGGCTTAATAAAATAAATGAAATCATTGTTATTTAAATATAGAAATTATTAACACGATTTCATTTATAACATTTGATTTATTTAAACAAATTAAACGAGATCAGAAATTCATGAGTTTTAATAAAAATTATTAGGGGGACGTCGCTTGCCCGGTTGCTTATAACTATAAGGTAAAGATCCCGGGTTCGAATCCTACATTCAAACATACTTACAAATGGGCTTTCTGTCAAAAATACCGGCACTCCAATATTTCATATAACCTCATGGTAGAAATATTCTCGTAAAAAAACGATACATGTTATTTCTTTCTGAATCAGCAGTGCCAATAATTTCTGTGAGAGAGTAAGAGTGATCTGTTTCGTAGCTGTGACCTTCTTGATGAGTGGGAGGGTGAGTCATAATGAAAACAATGATGTCTCATTTGAATAATTTTCCGGTCGGTTTCTTTTGAATGGAGGCCACATTTCTGAATCAAAGATAAATCGATGGCCGTATGCCGACGACGGCTAGAAAAGCGATTGGATTAAACATCTCAAGACGGTGCTGACGAACTCCGGTGCGATTCAAAAGGAATCGAATTTGAGAGCTTCCCACACCATCCCGGTCGGGAAAACACGTACATTGTTTATTAGAAACCAGAGGATGGAGAAAAGGAGAGTTATAAAGGTTATTGCTTTGGGTTGTAACACACTTGTTATACACTTTTGCTGTACACATTTTTCTTATATTAATCAAAACAGAAACATGAAAACATAATGATCCATTCAATACTATTAACCCGCAATAATATGCAATATTGTATCTTTAAAAAAATTAAAAAGATCCATTTTAAAATTTAAAGAGACGCTGAATCATGAGCCAATACCAAAGATAAAGTGAATGTGACAGAAACTGCCATTTCTGTTCAAAGGAAAATGTGTCAAAAACATTTGATTAAAACCCTGGCTCCATCTCGCGTTGTACTTTGTACAAAAGAATTTGATTATACATAGTTAAAAAAAAAACACGTTGATATAATTCATATTTTCAAGATAAATTTGTTAAAAAACTCAATTCTCTGGCATAATTAGAAAACATATTTTTTGACCATAACCACGCTTTAAAGATTAATTGTGGTGTCAAAAAAAATATTTACATAAACTTAAAACTGTCTTCGTTTGATCAAGGTTCATTCAGAGCTATAATCAAAATTGACGTGCCTACGTCTGTTGGCAGCCCAACAATCACTTCTTAGCAAACAAGGTCCCATTGTTGAGACACTTTCTTACCGCTTCTTTTATATCTTTTCTTGAAAATATTGTAACCACTGGGAAAGAAACAACAAAAACAAACACTTTTTACTTTTACACTCAGTTTAAGCTACACTGGATTGTGAATATAATGTTTTAAATAGGCAAGTTTGTATTGTTCCAAAAAAATCACAAAGGGAGTGAAGCCTTTTTTACCAGCTGAATTATATAATTTATCAAATTTTTCCTCCTTGTACTCCTCGCTCAGTGTATTACTGACACAAATGGTCTTTCGTTTAAATGAGAATCGCCCTATTTAATGTTTCCTGTGGTTCGGAAGAGTTCCCGGAAATTGTCCTTTATGCAACTCATATATGGGGAAAGGGGAGTCTTGATTACGCCTCTGTTTTGTTGCTGCCCTTTGTATTAAGTCAATTCAGAGTCAGTTACGTCTTTGTGATGCTTTGTCATGTGGTCTGCAAGGTGTTGAACAATTGTCGGTTCCTTGATCGTCTCCAATCCTCCTAGTCCGCCTATTATTGCTGAATTTGTCTGTCGGCCGCGTTTTTCTCTAATCCGATACTTTTACTCATAATTTAAAATATTTTTGTCGTTAAGAACTGTAGAAAAAATAGAATTTAAAACGAATATAAATTCTTGATAAAAAGATAGCGTACCTTAAGATCTTGCTCTATGTTAAATTTAATTTTTTTCGTTAATTTTTTATTCGTAAATAACTTTTTGTTACTTTTTAAATGTATTTTGGTAATTGGACCTTCACACCGAACACACATTCTCCGACAGCTGCCCCAGGTCCATACCTAACGGGGGTTCACCTACCCCGTTATACGGTTGGGTTGCTAGTAGTCCCCTTAAGCCAGATGCTCAGACATTCGTCCATACCGACCTACACACAATAATAATAATCTAGTCTAAGTAATATAATAATTATAAACTAGTAGTAACTAGTAATAGTAGTAACTATTATAAAATATTCCGCCATCGACCCTAAATACCCACACTGTAGGATAGGGGATGGTGACGCTGTATTTCACCATCAGCCCCTCACTACTAATAGAAATAGTATGGTTAATTACCAGCCACTCCCT
The DNA here is from genome assembly GCF_000648675.2 of Cimex lectularius. Classification (NCBI taxonomy): domain Eukaryota; kingdom Metazoa; phylum Arthropoda; class Insecta; order Hemiptera; family Cimicidae; genus Cimex; species Cimex lectularius. The sequence goes on from NW_019392780.1 coordinate 7,236, forward strand.
GGAAATAATAGTAAATATTAAGTTCACTAGTTTTCGTGGTCCGCTTGACCAATTAATATCTTTCAATTAGTTAAGGTTTTTAGTTGAGATAAAAAAGTCAGTGTCACGAGCGGGATTCGAACCCACGATCTTCGGTTAGATACGCCGCTGCTCTACCACTTGAGTTATCGTGACCTCGATCCACTCGGACACTTAACTTCCCATTTCAACCCCACCTTTTGAATTTTCCCTCCTTTTTGCCATTTTTCAAATATCGTGTAATCTATTTGATTCTCGGCGACAATTGAAATGACCACGGAGAGCTTTAGTGCAGGTATACTTAATTTTTACTTATTAAATTAAGAATATATATATTCTTTTTATCATTATTTATTTTTGTAAAAATCTTACAAATTATCTTTGGTTTTTTAAACTTTTTCCTGTACTTTCTTTGTTGTCTTTCCTTCTGAGAAATCTATGATTTATTATAATTTGTCAAAATCGAGACTAAGAAACAAACATTTCTATTTTGTACATTGCTCAATTGTTTTGTTAGGTCATAAAGGTGAAAACATAAAAATCTCTAGAACCAACCTTTTAAATTATAAATTTAAACAAAATTTTTGGATCTATTCATTATTTTGGCAATTAACATTATTTTACTATTATTATCGTTGTTATATTACATGTAATTCATTAAAAATCGTGGTCCGATTAACTGAATAACAACTTTCAATTAATTAATCTTTATCTTTCAATTAATTAAGGTTTTTAGTTGAGATAAAAAAGTCAGTGTCACGAGCGGGATTCGAACCCACGATTTTCGGCTAGATACACAGCTGCTCTACCTCTTGAGCTATCGTGACTTCGATCCACTAGGACACTAACCTCCCATGTCAACCCCACCTTTTGAATTTTCCGAGTGGATCGAAGTCACGATAGCTCAAGAAGGTCGTGGGTTCGAATCCCGCTCGTGACACTGACTTTTTTATCTAAACTAAAAACCTTAATTAATTGAAAGATATTAATTGGTCAAGCGGACCACGAAAACTAGTGGAATTAATCTTTATGTGTTGGTTGAGATAAAAAAAAGTCAGTGCCACGAGTGGGATAATTTAATATTAATTACTTGAAATATTTGATTTTTGAAATTTATTTCTCCTTAAAGTACATACTTATACAAAATTTAAGATTGTTCTCGTGAAGAAACAATTAACATATGTTTTCTTGTATATGTGTAAGCCTAATTGGTGTACATTTGAAAATTCCAATAAAAATTGATTCGGTAGGAGTTGAGACAAAATTGGCTCGTTGGCAAAGTATATTGTATAATAACCGTAAGACCTCAGTAAACATCAAACTTCTTTCTCCAGGGGATAATATTTTCACTGAACAAGTTCAAAATTGTTCACTTTTATATAATATAAAGTTGGAGGAATAATTTGACTTTTCAAACTGCTTTTACCTCTGCAGTATGAACTTGTTTTGTTTTTTGTTACACAAAAAACTTTTTAAAAAGTATTGTTCATACGAAGCGTAAAAATGTTTCACGGGAAAGTGCTTGGGCTGGGTCACCGTACGATCACTCTTTCCACTCAGCGGGCCACAACTGTTCAACTCACCGTTGGTTTTATTTCAATTTTGGCCGCGTTTCATGTAATTTTCTCGCACCATCTGTTCCTATTGGTAAACTTGATCTTGTTCGGCTAGAATGTCGATAATCCTCCTGGCGATTCGTTTTGATTGTCTACAACTGTACGGAATTATCGTACATTTATTTTGGTATATAATAAAAAACATGGTTTGAAAAACGACGAAAAATTAATCCTACTTTTCAACCTTTGAAAGTGTCGTTAAGGAAAAATGTGGGAGCAATAACAAAAGCTATTAGCACTTAACGGCCCAAGTAAACGACATTTTGTAATGCACATCCATTAATGATTTTATCTTTGAGTGATACTTTGTTTTAGATGTAACTTATTGTTCCCCTTTTCACTCCTGACATTTTCCTGTAATGGAAGGCCTGATGTTGTAACATCGTTTAAAACTTTCTCGCATACCTAGTTGATAGTTAGACAAAATGCTAGTTATTAAAAAGCACATTGAGCAAGTGCTGAAAAACTGTAAACTGCTCGTTTTATTCCATTTCAAGGCATCTTTTAATCACTTTGACTCTTTTTAAAAGCAATGCATTAAACATTAGATTAGTCTGAACGCGATTCGTTTTCATTGTCCACATCATTAACATTAACATTCTCAACTGCGCTTTCATGGCCACGTACTTTTACATATTTATTACGCTGATCATAAACAAATCGTACATGTTTTTTTTAACTCTCTGATTGCTTAATATTTATTCGTTTTATTTAAATTTTCTTTCTTTACACAAATAACAAAAAGCCTAACTCATGAACAGGTCATTAGGGATAATCTTCCTGGCTTTTCTTTCAACCATATCTTATGTTGAATTAACCTTAACCTCTACTCTCGGCAAGGGGGATAAAATTAACTCAAGCGGAATTTTTTTTTGCTCAACATACAGAAGTAGGATGCTTATACGAGTTGGGCCGGGGATTAACGTAGCTGTTCGTCGGCCCATAAAAAAACACTCTTAATGTGTGTTTCTATTGTCAAAAATAAAGTTAAATAAACATTAATATCAATGGAGCTATTTAGACTAATTTATCTAGTATTACATATTTTCATTATTTTAATAAAGTCTTTCTTTTTTAATTAACGACAGGTAACATAATATAAATGTTAATTAAATTGTTTTATAACAACGAACAACGAAGAACAAGCAAACCAATTGGTCACCCATCCAATACATTTAACGTTAATTAAAAAGTTTAACCTTCAATTTTGTACAGTATTGTAAAATTAGGGCGTTTTAATTTTTTTAAACCTTGCAAAAAAAAGAAACAATTTACGTTTGACGTATAAACATAAAACAATTTAATATATAGTAAAACAGTATTCCGTCATTTATTATGAAATGTGTAACAATATCAGGTTTATTTCTATGTCTCCTAGAAGTATAATGTGTAGTGATAGTTTTATAATGATTACACAGAACTATATGAAAAATTATTTACATTATTGGAATTAAAATTATTTGGGGTCGTCGGTGGCCGCAACGGTTCAGTTAAAAGAAATTGTTGCAGAATATAACGCAGATCTACTCGCAGAATTATTTAATTGTATGAATAAATTTTGACTAGAGTTAAATAAAACGGAAAAAATGGAAAATTTCGTGGCTAATATATCAGGTTTAGCACAATAAAAAGCCGAAAATTCAGCAAAACTAAATTCACTTTCATTTCTTTCCAGTCCGAACATGTCCCCTCAAGTCAGAAGAGACATGCAGATCACCGATTTGCATATTACATTTTTAAAAAAATCAAATATGTCTGAACAGATTATTCATAAATTTTAAATCGCTTTCAAGAACCAAGTAATTATTTTAAAGTCTTTTCAATTTAAGTTTATATTAAGTTTTTAAGCGGGGCGTCGTTGGCCGCAACGGTTTAGGCTTTGACACGGCGCTCATCACTGTAAGGTAAAGGTCCCTGGTTCGAATCCAGCGGCCCTGAATTCGAACCCGACATACTTACAAATGGGCTTTTTTTTCAAAAACACCCTGAGGGTCTATATGACCTCTGCTGTTGCAAACCCTCATTTAAAACAAATAAATAAAAAATAAAATAAATAAATTTAAAAAAACATTAAATTGTTTAATCACCATCTAGAAGTGTAATAACATTATTGCACTCAATCAGATGAATTCACAGGAATTTCAAATTTTTTGGATTGAGGATAACCAGAGCGTGGATTCATATGCATTAAAAATCATCAAATATGCCGCATGATTTGCACTAAAAATATTAAAATACATAGGATGATTTTCAGGGACATCACCCAATCAATAACCAATTAACCAATTTTTCATTAATATTTAAAATACACTGATAAACAAAATAAACACATCATCCTTAAATTTTACTAAACTTAAACATAAAAACATAAAATTATTTGTTACGATATGTGTAACAATATCAGGTTTATTTCTATGTATAATAAAAGTATAAGTGAAAGTTTTATAATGATTACACAGAACTATACGAAAAAGTAAATCGAATACTAGAGCCACAAAAAGAATGCATGTTGAAACAAAAATTAATATATTGGCACAATTTCTTTATTTCGTTCTCATTTTTGTAGCAATACTTAGCTGAACATATATGAATGAATGTTAAATTTTATTAATCTTGTAATGCCAGAGCACATAAATTAATTTTTTAGTTTATCAGTTAAGGTAAGAACATTGATGTTTTTCTTTGGTGTTTTAGGTGGTTAAGATGCTGTTTGTCGTCGTTGTAGTTTTTGCTGTACTCTGGCTGCCGTACAGAGGGATGCTAGTGTACAATTCGTTCGCCGTCCTCTTCAATGGGCCACCTTTTATGGATTTGTGGTTCCTCATGTTTGCCAAGACTTGCGTTTACATTAACAGGTGTGTGCATGACAATTTCTTATTGACTATCGACTTAATAAAATGCAAATTGAACGAATATCATTTAATTATCATTACTATCACGTTCAATACTAATATCTATATCATTAACGTTTTGTCTAGCATAAATTGCTTTTTTGACTATTATTAAGTTAAACTTCTAAAACTTAGAATTTAAATGGATAAATAACATTCTGCTGGAGGTAAAAACAATGCTAAATCCGAACGACTTGAGAATATTGCCGAAATGTTGGTCTTTCCCACCGCGCTGTCGGAACAGTCAAGCTGTAAATTTAACTACTGACAACTATTAATAGAACAATTATGTTTGACTTTTACTAGACAGGTACTCTGTGAATCTTCTAGTCGTGCCTGGAGGGTAACTTGCGGACTCGACGAAAGCGTTCTATCCTCCCGATCGGACCATCTCGATCATAATAATTTTAATTATCTCTCAGAGCATCCTTCATTGAGTATCTTACAACATTATTTGGTCCGATTTAAAAGATTAAAGGTAACTAAAACGCAGTTAAAATCGCCCACTTTTACAATTGGATTTTGTAAATAAATTTTTGAATAGTCGATCCCTTTTTTGTTGTTTTTTCTGTAAAGCTTATTTCTACCTTTTTAATGGTTTGATTTTTTTTTAATTATACCATTTTTAAGTTTCAAATTTGTTTAGTGATGGTGATAAGTGATATAGATTTGGCTAGAACCATAGCATTGATAGAAAATGTAAAAAGTCAAGCGTATGGGGCCAGAGTGCAAAACATTCCCAGAACCACGGTTCGAAGGATCTTCCATCGCTACAAAGATACTGCTGGTAGGCGTAGATCAGGTCGCAATCATGTCATATTTCAGAGAGATGAACGTTTCATTGGTGTGAATGTACACCGTAATCGGCATTGAACCGCTCGTGAGATCAAGAAACGACTTCAACTTAAAAATTCAGTAGTTTTCGTGGTCCGCTCGATCACTTAATATCTTTTAATTTATAAAGGTTTTTAGTTGAGATAAAAACTAAAAATTGAAAAATGGCAAAAAGGAGAGAAAATTCAAAAGGTGGGGTTGTATGGGCAGTTAGTGTCCGAGTTGATCGAAGCCACGATAGCACAAGTGGTAGAGCAGCCGCGTATCTAGCCGAAGATCGTGGGTTCGAATCCCGCTCGTGTCACTGACTTTTTATCTCAACTAAAAATCTTAATTAATTGCAAGTTAAAAATATTGAGCTGTCGTTAATTTTGTTTGAACCATTCCTGCATTTCCTGCACACTCGAGAAACTTCCATAACCAAGCTTGCCAAATAATAACATAAGATTAATTTGGTAAAAAAGAAAAACAATTAATACTAAAGGTATACATATAAAAAAACATTTAGTTTTATTATTTGATTTTATTATTTATAATGTAATTGTCCATCTTCCATATTTCAGGCCTGAATACAGAAAAAAAATTATTACCATTTTACTTAGGCAAAAAGCGAGTATGAGATTGCTGGAATAAATAACTGGCCGAGTAAGATAACTGACTTGTAACTGTTCTCAAGTTTTTTGAGCAGTAGAATTATTATATATATAAAATGTGCAATTTTTCGAACTTGAATGAATTCGTTTAAACTGTCATTACATGGGTAGTTATGTCGGTTCATTTTACGAATTCATAGTCCAAAAACGTAGGTATGATTCAAGTTTTTTTCGTGACATGGAGAAAATATGCAAATACAGTAATCCTTTGACATTCGCGGGTGTTTGGTTCCAGAAACCTGCCGTCAAAGGTAAATCCGCGAATGTTGAGTCTATTTTCCTATCTTATAAGGAGGGTTATGTTCCATAACGCCAAAAATTGAGATACAATTCAGAATTTACAAAAAAAACAACAGTTTATTCAAAATAAACATATATAAGCCATAACAGATTTGAACATGTTAATTTTTTGATTGTTTGAATTTTTTGATGTGCACAGAAAGAAAGAACTATTAATTGTTCGCTGTTTCGCTGAATAATTAATTTCTTTAAGAATTTCTATTTAAAGATGCGTCGAAATCCATTGCTTTAATAAGTTGGTCCCTCAAGGTTAAAATTTCCCTGACCTGGTTTCAAGAAAAGTTTTGTCTGCGCAAAAAATGTAAAAATATAACATGTCCAGAATTTTTTTTCTTTCACCAAGGGTCAAGAAGGGCTTTTCCATTATGGGAGAGGAGTTATTTTACGACACAACTTCCACGAGAAAATAAACCGAACTGAGAAGAAAGAAGGATCAGTACGTTGAAAGCAGGTAAAAGTTTTCTGAGAATCAATTAGAATCAACCTCTAGTCCATGTTTTAAGAACTATTTTCTAATCTTCTTTTTTTCCGCGAATAAAGAAATCGGACTTCCGCAAACGTCAAAACTTTCTTCATTTTTTCATACGTGAATAACGAAAAACGCAAATGTCAAAGCCGCGAGCGTTAAGGGATTATTGTATGCGAGTTTCATTTGGCTATCCTCAAAATGAAAAAAATGTAAAATTTTTCAAAACTTGTGCTTAGCAAGGCGCTTAAATAAAATTAAGTAACACATAAAATTAAGAAGAACAACATAAACAACCATATAAAAAATCAACTAGAATCAAAATAAACTTGATTTATTAATCGCCAATACGGCGCATTGCAATGCTAAACCTGAACGACCGAACAGTCATGAAGGCGTAGTATATTGGAAGCGCCTTGCTAAGGACATATTTTGATAAACTTAACGATTTTCTCCCTTCGAGTAAAATCAAATCACTTTGCAATACCTTCTACACAATCGTTATTAAAAAACCATGAGTTACACCAGTATTCGAACACTGATTCCACACAATTATTGAATATATTAACAAGTTTTTTTAAATTTTTTAAAAGGATTAACAAAATCCAAGTATATTGAATATTGAGTTTGCTCCTCAAAGTAAATAAAAACGTACGTAAAAAATATGAGAGATAAAGAAAGTAAGCGAGAGTAAGAGGGAGGGTGAGAACGAGCGAAGGTAGGGTAAGAAATACAAAGAATCAAAATAAACTTGATTTATTAATCGCCAATACGGCGCATCGTTACGTTAAACCTGCACGACGAACCGGCATGTTCCTAAAGCCTATTTAAAGTTTTAGCTAATGACTAAATTAAATTACAGCAGTATAAGACAAAGCTTTAAGAAAATGTAACCAAAATTCTTTAAAGTTTCCACTTTAAATCTAAAACCAGCTCGTAATAACCCTCAGTCTTCTACGGCTCGCTGAATTTTAAAAGTATTAAAACTAAACCCTTTGAAATGGTGTAACATCTGGCACACAAGTATAGAGAGAAGGTTGAAGGAAATTAAATTTTCAGTTTTCTCCGCAATGTTTTGAAGATAAACAATTTTAAATATAAAATAATTAAATTAGTTTAGAGATTTTTTTAAATAAGTGAACTTTATTAATTATGAATTATGACTTAATTTAGATATTTGTGTTATGGTACAAAACCAATGGCCGCCGCTGAATATAACTGTAATATAATTGTAATATACAGATTCACATTGGTCACGTACTAATGTCCCGCTGGTTTTCCTAAAACCTACTCAACCAAAAAAATTTAAACAGTGTCTTTCAACCATAATATCCTATTTTTCAAAGTTGCAATAATATCGGTCTTTTTCACTTTCTTAAAAAAAGGGTTACAAATTAACAGGTTTGTTTTCAAATGGTAATCATTTCATATTTCATTTATGGTTTCATCAAGTCGATTCGATTTTAGGAAAAATGGCTAAATTCATGGAAAATCCGTTCATAAAAAGATACTGCAAAAATAATACGTTAAATGAGAAACCACAAAAGAAACTTAACCATTGTTCTTAGGATTTTAGGAGCCGGTGATTTTGGGAAGAAGCCCGTTTGTACGTTGGATCAGAATTCCGGGCCACTGGATTTGAACCCTGGACTTACAGTAATGAGTCGCCGCCACCATTAGGTCTCATTTTAATTAATTATATTTATTAATATTATTCATTTTTTATTTATTTTTATGAATTCTTGATATTTAAATCAGAACGAATTTAAGCAAACACATAAAAGTTTATTTTTATTTGAAGGTTTTAATAAACTTATCTACAAGAGGAAAGAAAAAAAAAGTCAATTTCTTTGTTCACGTGGTAAGTAACACAACGTGATTTCAAAAGTTCCGTCTCCACGGACTAATTTGTTTTCATCGTAATAATTGTTACCAACTTAGAAACATTCTAACAATAAACAATTCTACCGTAGAATTATATAACGATAAAACAAGCAATTTTTTGTTCCAGTTTTTATATTTTTATGGCCTTCTATTTTGCTTTGCATAATCCTGGAATTTCGTTTAGAATCCTTAAAAATTTATACCAATTTATTATTTATTTGTAAGTTAAATTAAATTGTTTATTATTTAAATGTTATTATTATGTTAAATTAAATGGCTTGTTAGTATTAAGGTCATTTAATAAATTAAAATCCAGGAGGAATAAAATAAGTGCATTTACATTAACTTATCTTTGTTAAGTGAAAAAGTAATCAGCTTTATTTCAAAAGCCAACAATTCATGGAAAACTCGTCTTTTTTTTACGTAATATATTCCAACAATAAAGTGCTCGTAAAATTAAAAATCAATCTAACAAAAATTCGATTATTTCGAAAGGCGTCAGTTTTGTATTTGGTTAATGTTAATTTACGCAAAATATCGTTAAGAACCATGAAGAATTTGATGATATGTATGATTTAACAAGGCGACAACTTTAGGTATAAATCATCAATTGCCCACTTGTGAACAAAATTTATTGTTATGCAAAAAACTGCTGAAGTAATCTGCTAGAAATTAAACCACAAACCTTATTTCGTACGATATTGATTCAATTCCAAATTAGTTTTAAATAAACGACGACGGACGACTGTGCTGAAACAAATAAACGCGTTTAATGAAATCTTTCCAATCCAGTATCGTAGAGGAAGATTAATCAATATCCGGTAACATATTGCTGAAAAATTAACCTTCAAATGTCATATCCGGTATTACACTTTTCTCTCCATTTTAATTTCTTTCGTAACCCACCCTTTAAACGCATTTCACTCATTCATACGATAAATCACCTCTCGCTAGAAGATTAAAACGTTTTTTAATTTATTTAGGATTGTTCATTTTTTTAGTTTATCACTCTGCAGTGACTTATTAAATTCTTACGCCTAACAAAAGCTTTCTAAATGAAATTTATTAAACGTTTTGGATTGCATTAAGTTAGTTAGACTACATTTTTATTTTATATTTCTACTGTTAAAGCATAAAATCAGAGTCTAATTTAAGTTTAATTTAATGAATTATTCCATATTTGAACAGCATTACTCACATAAGTTTAATTGCGAAAGTCAAACAGTATGAAGAGAGAGAAGTAACAATTCCAACAAAATGCTGACAATAACAAAGCATAAGTGCTAGGAAATGGATCGTGCATTTTCCATCGATAAAATACGAGTCGCAAACGTAGGCTTTAACGCAAATGATACGGCAGTCTCCAAATTGTTCAAAACAAAATGATGATGTCTACGTAGTATCAGCACGAAGAACAAGTCGGAATATCAACGATCCAGAAAAATATGTACGAAGTTATAAAGTCATATTGGATTTTTTTCGAATCATTATTCAAACATTTTGAGAATATCGACATCTATACACGTTCGCTTAAATTGATGACATTTCTCTCGTCAAGCGTGTAATTTAACCGTATTCACAAACTTTTGCATTGGCCGGAGTAATTTGTAATGTTAAGGCCATATCCGTCGAATATGGTAGATGAGAAAACACGATTTAACACAAGAGTAACGACCTTTTTCTGCGTCACCAACGAAATATGAAGCTTTGACAACGAAATCACGGGGGAAACGATCCAATTTTTAATCGATAGCCAATTAACTTTTGCACCCATCATGCGAGGAAACTTTATCGGGCAAACATGATAGATAAGGGGGTATGACAATTCATGTACAAAAAATGCTAGAAAGACACTTTTTCCATAATGCATGGTACAATTTTCTATAAATGAAGTCCAATTTGGTTTTATTGGCTTTCCCGATCACAGTCAAACTGTTACAAAAATCCACTATTCTCTCGAATTATATCTAAGTCTGCATTAATAATAATATTCCAAGGATAAATCTATTGTAAAACAATTCATATATGTCTCATATCCATTTACTTGACCTGAACTCACTAAATCGCAACTACAGCGAGAAAGCACGACATTTCAACACACAGCATAAATGTTTACGAATTATCATAAACATTGATACGCAAATGATAAACTAACATGTAGGATAATAATTGCCGCTGTTCAGTGTATAATCAGATAATAAATAAGCAGAAGGGCTCAATGTTTAGAGGAGGAAGCATATGTTTGGAATTCAAAGATTTTGTCTTTTTCTTTTTGTTTGCTTGTGTTCCTGCAATGAGCGTTAACACGGTGGAAATTTATGCGATTTGGCACGCGCTTGAGATGATTTAAGACGATGGTGGCTATGCTTTCACGGTCTGCATTGATTTTCTCACTCGGTTGCTTCTGACAAGTTCTCCATCGAATCTCTCGTTTTTGTTATTGTATCGTATGTTATTGTATGTGTATCGGCTAAACTGAGGTTGTTCTGGAGGGTAAGGAAAAGGCGACTAAGGACGGGGTGTATCAACCTCCGGATGTAACCACCGCGGTCCGGCCCTCTGATGCTAAAAACACATTAAAAACATAATTAAAAAATTATGACATCGCGAGTTGGCCAGATCGGCGGAGAATCTTTCACGTATCAAGAGCTCTGTCGATAAGTGGCCCTTGGAAGATCTGTCATCCTCACCCGATTAAGAATAGGACAGGCGAGGTTGACACACGGACTTAATTTTGGGCCAAAGCTTGCATATGTACGGCATGCAGAGAAAGCCCGATATGTCCCACCTAATTGAAGGGTGCAATTCTTTGGCTCGATACCAAGAGCGCGTAGGATACCACCTAGGATACACCGTAGGATGAGAATTGTGCTTTAGCAGGGATGATGATCCCTTTGTGCGATTTTTGGAGGATAAGACGGTTGTTTATTGTATACAGTAAAGATAGTTTTGTGTTTTTTACGTGTTGTAGTGAGTTATTAGAGTATATGTGTCATATGACAGGGCCAATGGTGAAATATTGAATACTCCAATGACACACAATTAGGTTAGTTAAAAAATAAGTGTAAAAGGGGGTGGAGAAATATTGAGTTCTCCACTGCCCTGAGACAATGTGTATATAAATATGAAATAATATATTTAAGAGTGAGTGAGAGTGTAAGCGGGTTTGGGTTTAATAGCTAATGTGATTGCGTCTGAAATGACCTAGCTGTTGAAAGACCTAGGAGCCCAACCACGGTGGGTGGACGGATATGACCGAGGTTTGATCCGGTAATACCAACACCCCAGGTGGGGAATCTCGAGGCCCCGGTAATTTATTGTAAATTACAAAAACTAGAATTTTGCCGGTAGACTGCGAGAAATGATAAGCTCAACTCTGCACATGTGTGTATATTTCTAAACGCACATGTAAACGCAATTTATGTCCAAATTTACGCTTATACAGATCAGTAATCAATGGTCAGTAATGAGTTATATATTTAAATAAATAGTTAGAACAATATATCTAGTACAATAATAAAAACACAACAAACATTCAATAATTAAATTATTTTTATATCTCAAGGATTGCGTGATAAACGGAAATAAGCTATAAACATTTTTACAATTCAGATATGACAAATATTTCTGCTGGTTCGTTTGTCTAAAACAAGCCAATTTAATCTAAACCCTTTCAGTAATGAGCTTTTCCCCATAAAATAATTTTTTTACATTAACGACTAGTGTTAAATCATCTACTATCCTGGCTATATGGGAAGTAATATTAGATATGGCTCTATTATTTTCATATCTTTTGAATCTTACTAGATAATTCGGTACTATTGCGACTTGATTCGACGATTTCGTTGATTCCCACTCTCTTAATTGTTTTTCAAACCAGTATTAAAAAATTACATCTATTGTTAATCACTTCTAAATTAGATTGCAAAATATTGATTAAAAAACTTTATAATTCTAATTGAGTTTTATCAAATCCTATTCCGATTGTGTGAAAAATCGAGCAAAAAATAAAATTTAAATTAGTTTTTAAATAATATTTTTTTTAATTATGAAAAATATAATAAGTGGTGGTATTGTAAAATTTCTTTTTTGTAATAATTTTAATATAATAATTTTAAATGTAAAATAGCTACAATAATGGTTCTTAATTTATCTCGAATCTTAATGAATATTAATATTTTAATCAAGTTAAAATTATAATCAAATTAATTAGATAAAGTTTTATTGCGGTTGTGACCATGGTATTTTTTGAAGGTGAGGTTGAGATGGGAGGTTAGTATCCGAGTGGATCGAAGTCACGATAGCTCAAGTGGTAAAGCAGCGGCTATCTAGCCGAAGATCGTGGGTTCGAATCCCGCTCGTGACACTGACTTTTTTATCTCAACTAAAAGTCTTAATTAATTGAAAGATAAAGATTAATTAATTGAAAGATGTTATTTGGTTAATCGGAAAACGATATATAATGAATTACAAGTAATATAACAATGATAATAATAGTAAAATAATGTTAATTGTCAAAATAATGAATAGATCCAAAAATTTTGTATAAATTTATAATTTAACAGGTTGGTTCCAGAAAGTTTTATGTTTTCACCTTTATCACCTAACAAAACAATTGAGCAATGTACAAAATAGAAATGTTTGTTTCTTAGTCCCGATTTTAACAAATTATAATACATCATAGATTTCACATAAGGAAAGACAACAAAGAAAGTACAGGAAAAAGTTTAAAAAACCAAAGATAATTTGTAAGATTTTTACAAAAATAAATAATGATAAAAAGAATATATATATTCTTAATTTAATAAGTAAAAATTAAGTATACCTGCACTAAAGCTCTCCGTGGTCATTTCAATTGTCGCCGAGAATCAAATAGATTACACGATATTTGAAAAATGGCAAAAAGGAGGGAAAATTCAAAAGGTGGGGTTGAAATGGGAAGTTAAGTGTCCGAGTGGATCGAGGTCACGATAACTCAAGTGGTAGAGCAGCGGCGTATCTAACCGAAGATCGTGGGTTCGAATCCCGCTCGTGACACTGACTTTTTTATCTCAACTAAAAACCTTAACTAATTGAAAGATATTAATTGGTCAAGCGGACCACGAAAACTAGTGAACTTAATATTTACTATTATTTCCAGGGAGTGGCTGGTAATTAACCATACTATTTCTATTAGTAGTGAGGGGCTGATGGTGAAATACAGCGTCACCATCCCCTATCCTACAGTGTGGGTATTTAGGGTCGATGGCGGAATATTTTATAATAGTTACTACTATTACTAGTTACTACTAGTTTATAATTATTATATTACTTAGACTAGATTATTATTATTGTGTGTAGGTCGGTATGGACGAATGTCTGAGCATCTGGCTTAAGGGGACTACTAGCAACCCAACCGTATAACGGGGTAGGTGAACCCCCGTTAGGTATGGACCTGGGGCAGCTGTCGGAGAATGTGTGTTCGGTGTGAAGGTCCAATTACCAAAATACATTTAAAAAGTAACAAAAAGTTATTTACGAATAAAAAATTAACGAAAAAAATTAAATTTAACATAGAGCAAGATCTTAAGGTACGCTATCTTTTTATCAAGAATTTATATTCGTTTTAAATTCTATTTTTTCTACAGTTCTTAACGACAAAAATATTTTAAATTATGAGTAAAAGTATCGGATTAGAGAAAAACGCGGCCGACAGACAAATTCAGCAATAATAGGCGGACTAGGAGGATTGGAGACGATCAAGGAACCGACAATTGTTCAACACCTTGCAGACCACATGACAAAGCATCACAAAGACGTAACTGACTCTGAATTGACTTAATACAAAGGGCAGCAACAAAACAGAGGCGTAATCAAGACTCCCCTTTCCCCATATATGAGTTGCATAAAGGACAATTTCCGGGAACTCTTCCGAACCACAGGAAACATTAAATAGGGCGATTCTCATTTAAACGAAAGACCATTTGTGTCAGTAATACACTGAGCGAGGAGTACAAGGAGGAAAAATTTGATAAATTATATAATTCAGCTGGTAAAAAAGGCTTCACTCCCTTTGTGATTTTTTTGGAACAATACAAACTTGCCTATTTAAAACATTATATTCACAATCCAGTGTAGCTTAAACTGAGTGTAAAAGTAAAAAGTGTTTGTTTTTGTTGTTTCTTTCCCAGTGGTTACAATATTTTCAAGAAAAGATATAAAAGAAGCGGTAAGAAAGTGTCTCAACAATGGGACCTTGTTTGCTAAGAAGTGATTGTTGGGCTGCCAACAGACGTAGGCACGTCAATTTTGATTATAGCTCTGAATGAACCTTGATCAAACGAAGACAGTTTTAAGTTTATGTAAATATTTTTTTTGACACCACAATTAATCTTTAAAGCGTGGTTATGGTCAAAAAATATGTTTTCTAATTATGCCAGAGAATTGAGTTTTTTAACAAATTTATCTTGAAAATATGAATTATATCAACGTGTTTTTTTTTTAACTATGTATAATCAAATTCTTTTGTACAAAGTACAACGCGAGATGGAGCCAGGGTTTTAATCAAATGTTTTTGACACATTTTCCTTTGAACAGAAATGGCAGTTTCTGTCACATTCACTTTATCTTTGGTATTGGCTCATGATTCAGCGTCTCTTTAAATTTTAAAATGGATCTTTTTAATTTTTTTAAAGATACAATATTGCATATTATTGCGGGTTAATAGTATTGAATGGATCATTATGTTTTCATGTTTCTGTTTTGATTAATATAAGAAAAATGTGTACAGCAAAAGTGTATAACAAGTGTGTTACAACCCAAAGCAATAACCTTTATAACTCTCCTTTTCTCCATCCTCTGGTTTCTAATAAACAATGTACGTGTTTTCCCGACCGGGATGGTGTGGGAAGCTCTCAAATTCGATTCCTTTTGAATCGCACCGGAGTTCGTCAGCACCGTCTTGAGATGTTTAATCCAATCGCTTTTCTAGCCGTCGTCGGCATACGGCCATCGATTTATCTTTGATTCAGAAATGTGGCCTCCATTCAAAAGAAACCGACCGGAAAATTATTCAAATGAGACATCATTGTTTTCATTATGACTCACCCTCCCACTCATCAAGAAGGTCACAGCTACGAAACAGATCACTCTTACTCTCTCACAGAAATTATTGGCACTGCTGATTCAGAAAGAAATAACATGTATCGTTTTTTTACGAGAATATTTCTACCATGAGGTTATATGAAATATTGGAGTGCCGGTATTTTTGACAGAAAGCCCATTTGTAAGTATGTTTGAATGTAGGATTCGAACCCGGGATCTTTACCTTATAGTTATAAGCAACCGGGCAAGCGACGTCCCCCTAATAATTTTTATTAAAACTCATGAATTTCTGATCTCGTTTAATTTGTTTAAATAAATCAAATGTTATAAATGAAATCGTGTTAATAATTTCTATATTTAAATAACAATGATTTCATTTATTTTATTAAGCCTATTATAAATAAATATAAGAGTTTCGTAACCCAGACGTCGAAGAGGACGGAGCCCGAGATTAACTTGTTTGTTTTTGTCCGAATGCAAACATCGAGCAGGTTCGTACAAGGAGTTCTGATCTATTTGTTGTATTTATTATGTTTGGTCATTAGTGACCATTAGTGGATTATTTGGAAATCGTGAGATGCGGTCTGGTGTGATGAGGTTTCAGAAAAATACTTTCTTTATCGGGCCAACGTTTCGATCTTTATTGAGATCATCTTCAGGGCCTGGGATTTACGAGCATTGTTTGAATTTAACAAATACATTTATTGTATAAATACAAGTGAAGCATTGTATAAATTTACTTTTTTCCACATCCTACATGTATTTGTTAAATTAAACAATGTTTGTCCAGGCTCTGAAGATGATCTCAATAAAGATTGAAACGTTGGCACGACAAAGAAAATGTTTTTCTGAAACCTGCATCACACCAGACCGCATCTCACGATTTCCGAATAATTAAATTTATTCTTTCAATTAATTAAGGTTTTTAGTTGAGATAAAAAAATCACTGTCACTACCGGGATTCGAACCCACGACCTTCGGCTTGATACACCGCTACTCTACCACTTGAGGTATCGTGACTTCGATCCACTAGGGGCACTAACTTCCCATCTCAACCCCACCTTTTTTTGAATTTTTTTTATCTCAACTAAAAACTTTAATTAATTGAAAGATATTAATTGGTCAAGCGGACTACGAAAACTAGTGGAATTATATTTATTATATTTTATCGATTCATAAAAATTCTACTTATATTATTTATTTTATTTAAATTATTAACATGTTATTTATTATATTTATTTATCTAAACTTTCATGAATGTCCGGGATCCGGAGGAAGACCCCCGGAAACAAACAATGAAGAATTGATGTGAAACATAACTTATATTGTAAATCCTAAAGCAAAAAAGAACTGATGATGCACATTGGCAGTTTTATAATACGACATATAAAGCACGTAGAAGAAGAAAAATATACCCTAAAGGTTCACAATAGATGATCACTGTTACACGAACTATCTTAAGCCTTGACCAAAATGTGGGCAAAATGCGTGAAATGAAACTGGGTAGAATTATAAGCCAAACAAAGTTCAAATATAACAATGAGATCATCGACATTGGTAACAAAGGAAAAAACAGGTATAAAGTAGAATTTAAGACATCTCCAGCAGCAAACCTTTTAGTCAATTGCGGTGTGTTAAAAGACTACAACTTGACGGCCTAAGTTCCTTCACTCTTCGTCAACAAAAGAGGAGTGATAAGAAACGTAGATTACGGACTTGGCGGAGGAAGAAGTACTATCACTAATTAATACAAATATTTACGTCAAAAGTATCAAACGTGTAAAGAAAATGGAGAAAACTGATTAAAAAAAAGTACAAAAAAACCTAAGCACTTCTAGCGTATCTTTCGATTCTCAGCAATTGTCGGAAAGTGTACCCAACGGCGTAAGATGGCGGTTGTTCTGTGTATTTCCTCTGTAAGGCAATGTGTTTACGCCATAATCATATTAAAAATCAATGTCAGGCTAAAAGCAGATGTGTGGTGTATGGACTGAAGCATAGCAAAATGTGCGAATGTAAGGGAAACGTCAAAACTTCGGATAGCTCATGAATAGAATACACCAGACTTTCCGCTTCAACAAAGTTCACAAATACCAAACACAAGACCCGCCAAAAATTTCTATAACCGAAAAGGTAGAAATGATAAACTGAAAATCTAAAAAAATATGTCAAATACAGAAATTAATCACGAAAAAAGTACTCTGGCCCGGAGGCCAATTCCCACGCCATATGTTTTTTTCTGAAGATACGGACTCGTATTATGTACAAGTGTCAAACAACAAGTAAAAAATTCAATTGTTCAACCGAAATTCAAACTCCGAACTCAAGGCCGGAAGAATGGTTGTCATCAGACATAAAAGTATATGAAAGTCTAATAACAAAATTTAATAACTGACAATGTCATCCTAACCATGATACTAATTAATCTTGAAAAAATATAAATAAATACTAATAACAAAATAAAATAAAACAAAAATCGAAAACCGTATTTGCTTAAACAAGTTTTAATTATTCTCAGCACTTATAAATGTATGACTAATCAACCCGGAAACAATCTTCACAACTTCCTATAAAGTCTCAACAAACTATAAAAGAGAGGAAGAACACAGGAGAGCATCAAATACAATGATATGGTACACAGATGGCTCTAAAACAAACGAAGGAACCGGATCAGGCAGTTTCTGTACAAGCCCAAAATATGAGCAATCAATCTCATTAGGGAAGTATACTTCGGTCTTTCAAGCGGAAATACATGCCATCAATGCTTGTGCCCTGGAAAATCTTAGAAGAGGTTACACCGACAAAAAAATCCACATAAGATCAGACAGCCAACCAGCCATTAAAGTATTAGGCATGTAAAAGAATTACATCAAAACTAGTCAGTGAATGCATCCAAAATCTCCAAAACCTGGGAAAACACAACAACCTGATGATATCTTAGGTTCCAGGGCACAGGGGAATTTTGAGTAACGAGGAAGCAGACAAACTGGCCAGAGGAGGATCTGCAAGACCATAAATAGGCCCCGAACCTATCGTTGGGGTAACAAAAACAAACATAGAATCCTCCATCGCAGAATGGTTCCAAACAAAACAAAAAGAGAAGTGGATAAATTCTAGCGGTGCTAGACATAGTAAACTTATGATGAAACAAGCCTCACCAAGATTGGCAAAAACACTGCTGCAATTGGAGAGGGGGCCAAACTCAGAGGAGTGGTAGGACTACTAACCTGTCACTGGCATCTGAGATAACATCTACACAAGATGGATATATACAGCGCTGATCCCATCTGCAGATTATGTAATGAGGAGGAAACAGCCACCCATGTCATCTTCGATTGCGAAGCAACAGATCAATGGAGGTTTAACCTAACGTACAGAAAAGACTTAGGGAATCAAATTGCAGCAACAACAGTCAATGACCTGATACTTCGAAGAAGAAGGATTGAGTCTACTGACTGAACTAAGTAGGTAAAGTACAATAAGCCAGAAGGCTGCAGTGCCTGGGGAATACAAACTCCGCATCCTTGTACCCTTTCCACCATACCATACCATACCATGACTAATCAAAATTTAAAACTACTTCACTGAAATTGCCTTTCGTTAATACGAAAAATCTCGTTAGAAAAAAGAATAAAGAGGTACTCAATTGATGTGGTGCTACTATCCGAAACATAATCCGTTTAAATCCAATCAAATAATAAAATTTCGAAGTTTCCAGTTTATAAGGCAAGATCGCTATGTTGGATATGAACGAGTTGGAATTCTTATTAAGAAAGCCAAACCTTATAATAATGCCAATATAATTAACAACCTAAACAACTAAGAATTCTTACCTTCACTTTCAAAACCATTAAACCTCATCTCCTTATATAACTATTGTAAACGGGGTATAAAATTCCAGCAGTGGAATCATTTTCTGAGAAGCTTACCTCTACAAGAATTTTAGCTGGAGATTTTAAAATAAACAATGAATCTTTTGGACCGGAATGATCGGATGCAGGAGGTAGAACACTTTAGATGCTATCGAGGAAAACAATTTAATATTCATAAACGATGGATCTCCTACGCTTATGGCTACTCCAAAATTTAACAACAGGTAGGCGGTAGATCTATCTCTATTAAGTTTAGACATAGCAGGTAATGGCAACTGGGAAGTATTAAACGAAACCTTGGATCCCAATCATTATTCCATACGATTTACTCTACACAATATATACTGAAATTAAAAATTAATCTTTATCTGAAATTAAAAGAAACTCGTCTAGAAACGGGAATTTAAATCGTTGAAATTGGGGAAAATACTAGAGTTGTAGTTTATCCCAAAATGTTAAAGACACCAAATTTGAAAACTTTATAAATAAAACTTGTGAGCTGTCGATTCTTGTACTCGCAAACTTCTGAGATATGAAAACTCGTTTAAACTGTGGTGGACAAATGAATATAATAATATGCGTTTTATAATAATATTAGCAATCCTAAAATGACCGGTAAATTTTCTTTTGAGGTGCTAGAAACAGCGTTAAAATGCAACAACAACTTTGCGCCAAGAATGGACTATGTTCACTACTCTCTAATGTTCCATTTATCCGAAACATGCAAAAAGTTATTGTTAAGTCAGTACGACAACATATTAATTAATAACAATACTACTACAGTACAGTGCGAGCCATGGCCTATGGAGAATTTCAAAAAACGTAACCAAATAATATTAACAAGGTTGCGAATAGGTCACACCCGTCTCACACACGGTCACCTTTTAGCGGGTAGAAATCAAAAACGCTGCCCACTCTGTGGAAACCCGGTAACGGTGAGATACCTATTAGAGGAATATTATAAGTTAAGAGAGTACCGAGAAAGGTGTGACCTACCATCTAATCTGGAAATAGTTCTTAAGCATAACAGTGACTTCAATGATAATCTTATTAGGTACTTAAAATAGATAAATGCGTATGGATACATATAACCAACCACACGTGGTATATCTCCATTTTGCAGTGTGAATGTATTTATTAGCGTCGGTGATGAGGTAGACTGGGTGTGGCTGTGACTGAATAGGCCGTAGCTCACAGGCCCGCCAAATTAGTTTAGGTAATTATATATTTGTTGTGTGATGTGAGGGACAGGTCACTGCTATCAAGGTTGTAGTAATACTACCGACATGCTGCGACCTCTCCAATATGAATGTATTTATTAGCGTGAATATTTTGTGTAAATGGACGTGGATGTCGAGGAATATCGAGTACTCCACAAGCCCGTCAAAAGGAAATTAGTCTAATGGATGAATGAAATTCTGTACATACTGTATGAATGTATGTATTAGCACGAATGGAAGGAAGTCGGTAGGATTATGTCTATCCTACCGACTTTTTATTTAGTTGTGGGGAGAGGACCTCAGTCGTGCATCTGTACTCTGAGCCCTGCCATCTGTAGATTAGGTAATCATTTTCTTAGCGTGAGTGTGTATTGTTAGTGGGTCTGTAAATATTGAAGTATTTTTAACAAACCAAGTGAGGGATGGTAGGAACGAGCAAAAAGACACTCCTCTGGTTGGTCGGTAGGAAACAAAATGAAAAGAAGAGATATAGTGAATGAGATAGAGATAAAGTTGAAATGAAACAAAGAAAAATGCGAGAAGGTTATATACGTAAGGTGCCGGCAATGACCCGAGTAGTTCGCCGGCCGGAAAAAAAAACATACTTTATTGTTAAAGCCACATAGAAATCCACATAACCACGACTCGTACCGACCAATTATACTAGCCTCGTGTGTAAAGTAAACATACGGACGGTTAATTTGCAACCGCCTGTAGTGGTGGCTTGAAAATATAAGGCCATAAGTAAACGCACAATAACTTTCTCCCCCTCTAATAATTCATTTGTTCCTACCCTTGACTCAAGAGGAATTGTTTTATAAGCTTTTTAAAAAACCCAATCGAGGTAGTTTATTTTCGGGTAGAAGTAAAATTTGGACTATGTAATTTAAGTAAACTTTTATAGTATAGAGAAAAATCGGAAAGAGATCCGTCTCAGCACAAATGAAGCCTATGGGGTTGTACTGGAGTAGGCTGAACATCCTCCTGATAAAGAACCCCCAGAAGATCTTCTACCTGTCCAAACATCTCTCCTCTCAAAACCTCAGCACCAAAACATAAAGCAGACCTGCTTAATATAAATAAAATAAATTAAATTAAAATTTTGGGAGCGCTGCTAGCCGCAACGTGTAAGCGTAGACACGGCGTTCGTCAAGGTAAAGGACCCGGGTTCGAATACAGCGGCCCCACTGCATTCAAACCAAACATAATTACACAAAAATTCAAAAAAAACGGCATCCGAGGATTGGTTTAGATCTCTGTTATTGCATGCACTCGTAAAAAATATTAAAATATTTAAAGGGATGGCCACGTAGACCGGTTTTGGTTAAAGATAAAAATAAAATGGAGTTATTCGTATAGCTATATTTATGTTTTTATCTAGAGCCAAAGCTATTATGGGTTTGAGCTATTGAATATATCCACATCCTGTCATCCACAAAATGACGCAGTGACGATTGGAATCAAGGGTGCAGTATGCGCAATGTTTTAGTTAGGCTTTTGACCCGTTCGGAATAAATAAACTTTTAAAAAAGTTTTTCCTGTAAAAAATAAGGAAATTTAGAAAAAACAGTGGGCGTGAGAAAGATGAATAGATTATGTGGGTGGATTAACCGGATGTTGG
This sequence comes from Cimex lectularius, assembly GCF_000648675.2. Classification (NCBI taxonomy): domain Eukaryota; kingdom Metazoa; phylum Arthropoda; class Insecta; order Hemiptera; family Cimicidae; genus Cimex; species Cimex lectularius. The sequence continues at coordinate 29,694 of NW_019392780.1, forward strand.
GAAGAAATTGTAACAATTTATACTTCGTGACATGCGGCACGAACAGAAGCTGGGGGAAAAAATCTCCAAGCAAACTGTCAGAGAACATCCGTTAAACCTTGACATTAGTAGAATGACAACTGCCGGATACTTTAAAATTATAAGAAAAGTTAAAAAGCTGCGTGCGGTCCCACAGGATCTGAATGAACGTCAACAGCTGACACATCAAGAGATTTGTATACCAAAAGTTAGCGATTTCCTGGTCGTTTAGAAACATGTTGATGAATTATGATTCATGACAATCGAAAATCAAGTCAGTGGTTCGGTTTCGCCTGGTCACACGCCAAAACATCATTGGTGACTCTTTGGTATTCTGTCGTTGGGTATTAATTTTTCTTTTCGAACTAGAGATAAAACAATAAATGGAACGTACTGCAATGGATACATTGAAATTTGATCAAAAATGGCCGGATGAACAGAAACGGTATAAACCACTAACAAGGTAATTATCCGGTTGCATGACAACGTCCAACCTAATGTTTCAATACAAAATGTGAACAAATTATATCCTACCTCTTTATTCTCCTTCCATAAATCCTACAGGCTAGAATTTTTTGAGAAGCCAGGAAAACGTTAGTAAATTAAAATGTGATAAATAAATTGGCCTAGTCTTTGATACGCAATGACTAGCTCGCTTAACTGAAAAGTTCACAGATATCATACAGTCTTTCCATTCAAAACGTTTGTTCACCGTTAAATTATTAAATTCGTACCTCAAAACAACCATAATAAATGCCACAGGGTTATTTAGGACACAGAGAACGTTATAACACTGCACTTGCCGACGATGTCGCTCTCCTAAGCAAAGCTACATCACAAACCACTGCAGACAGCATACAAAATGAAGACCTACAATAAATTTAGGGTAGTGAAACTAACATTAAAGAGGATTAGGACTTACATTAAAGGACAATAAACAACAAAGGGGAAGTTGTTTTTGATAGAGAGAGCGAGAAGTACCTCATATTAATTTTTAATGAAAAACTAACAAAGTCAACTTAATAAAAATGTGGCAACCTCACCAAAACTCAAACTATTCTTGAAAGCAATACTCAAAGCCTACTTCTTTTATCGGCAAGACCCCAATCATGTCATAAAAAAAGGCTCTTAAAGCTACCCGTGGTAATACGCAACATGATTACCAACGTACCATTTGTAGATGTCATAAAAAATCCTAGCAAAAACTCAATGAAATTACGACGCAGCACTCTAGTTACACAGTAATAGATTGAAGTGAAACTCCGACAAACAACCGCCTACAGGCCAGAATGAAAATAAAAACGTTTACGAGAGCTATTAGACTGGTGGAAAAAAGATCAAATTATATCACAGTAACCACATTTATTACCTATATAAATTCTTAATTTTTATAATATTTGTCAAAAGTGTTTTGTTATATTGCACATTAACTTATTACTCAGTGGCAAGATGATGAATATAATCGCTCATATTGCGATCATAAGGAGCATCCTGGCCATATTTTTCCTCCGATTATACCAGACTGGCCGGTCAACCAGAGTACATCCAACTCTGCCCTACTACCCTGTTAAACTGGAGTTCAACAAGGTAATCCTTCATTTTGTAAACATTGTAGCCGCCTCCCTACCACCAACATGGCCAGTCATATTTTACAGACGATACCGTCGTCATATATTCGAATAAAGGTCCTCTCATATCGCTCCCTTCAGGCACACTTTCAATCGAGATTCTTGGCTGAAAAAGGGGAGCATTAAAATAAATGTTGATAAAAGCCAACACATCCCTAGTGTTTACACTTCGAGATCGAATAAACCCTCCAACAGAATGTAACTCATTCTTTACAGTAAAAAGATTCAAGAAAACATTTTTTTAATCGACGCTACTTTTTTTTAACAATGGATACCAGGAACTGGAGGAAGAGGTCCCCCTGAGCATTGCAGCTGTACAGAAAGAAAGAAAGAATATATTTACATTGAGTGAATTTACAATCATCAATGCTAGCCCTCTGTAAGGAGACTCTTGAGATGAGGGCTGGAGTCGCCATGTACATATTAAGTTGACTCAATAATTAACATTGCTATAAAAAAGTAACTATAAGTATCTAAGTATCAATAAGTATCTTTTTAAATTTGCTTTATAATAATATATCACAATGAAGCCTAAATCATCATAAGATTAACATTACAAAATCAATATCTTTAAATACCTATCTATCAAAAAATAAATAACGAATACTGTCGGTAATATATGCAACAACCAATTAAACTAATATAAAGATTCATTTCATTTAATCTACATCGTACATGTTGAGAAATCAACTTGCGTAAATTCATTTTATCAACCACACATATCTATTTTAACTTTTAAAAAAATTCAAAAATCAGCAATATAAATTAATACAATAAATTAAATAGAATAAGTTACAAAATTACGTGCCCAAAAAATAAGTAACCAAACAAGCTTAATCGATCGATATAATTCAAATATACAATTTTTACCATTCATTACTAAGCTTCATAAGCTCAATTCAATTTTTTAAATATTTTTTTTTAATTAAAAAACTACGAGATATTAGCTTATTTTTTTTTATTATACCCACATAATGTCTTTTACATTCATTTTTAGTCCTGAAACTGCTATAATTAAATTTAAAACGAACGCAAATCTTCATTCCAATCACATGTTTATTATATAAGGCTGTTTTAACTTTAGGGAGCACAATATTTGTTTTATTTGTTAATCTGGTATAATGCTCGTGATAGTAATAGTTTGTATGTTTATTAGAAACATAGGAAGCCAACAGCCAAGAAAAACAATTCCTCAATAGAAAATACGCCTAGTTCGGCGTAAATAATAGGTCGGTATGATACCGTGGGGGTTTGTTTAAGATGATCTTGAGTAAGGTTCTATGAGAGACATTCAATTACTCGATTACACTTTTGTTGGCATTTTCCCAAGCAATAACCCCATAGCTAAGCAATGATTGACAAAGTGAATAATAAAGTATCCGTAGAGCCTCTAAATTCAATACTTGTCTCAACTGATTGAACTTGTAGAAGAGCTTTCTAATTTTTTTGGCCAAACTAGAGATGTGCAATTCGTATTTAGGTCTAGAATGAGGTCTCATTTCTAAGTAGGATTGAATAAGGTTAAGTGCCACCCCGTAACACCATAATTTTCCAAATTTTGAAGTAATGAATCGTGTTTAACGGAGTCGAAAGCCTTCTGTATGTCAATAAACAATCCAATCACAAATTTTGGCTTGTCAAGATTTTCACATATGTACTAGTGACATCAAATAAGGCATGGTTCGTACAAAGTCCTTCTTGAAATCCAAACTGATTTTTTGATGTGAGGCAATTAATGACAAAATAATAAATTAATTTTTTATTATCTTTTCTAATACTTTTGATAATGAATACGTCAGTGTGATTGACCCTGTAGTTGCTTCTATCCCTTCTATTCCCAGACTTAAAAATTGGTATAATTAGAGAATTTTTGAATGTTGTAGGAAACATCCCCTCGATTAAACATACAGCTTATTGTACTTTGTTTTTTCCATATTTTTGGAGCTTGTAACACGGGTGTGATTGTACTACCATCGAAGAAACTCATTTTTGAAGGGGGTTTCGGATTAAATTCAGGATCGCTGAAATCCGATCCCGCCCCACACCTTCCATTCATGAATGATAGCCCTTCGAAAATATAATTTATTGTTTCAATCAGTTAAACTTTATGTAAGCAATTGGTTGAGATAAAAAGTCAGTGTCACGAGCTGGATTTGAATCCACGACCTTCGGTTGGATTTAATAAGTAAATTGAAGTATATCTTCACTAAAGCTCTCCGTGGCGATTTCATTTGTCGCCGAGAATCAAATAGATTACACGACATTTGAGAAATGGCAAAAAGGAGGGACAATTCGAAAGGTGGGCTGAGATGGGAAGTTAGTGTCCGAGTGGATCGAGGTCACGACAGCTCAAGTGGTAGAGCAGGGGCGTATTTGGCCGAAGGTCGTGGGTTCGAATCCCGCTTGTGACACTGATTTTTTTATCTCAACCAATACCTTACAGAAAGTTTAATTAATTGAAAGAAGTTATTTGGTCAATCGGACCACGAACTCCAATGGATTAAATAATTTATTATTTTGGATAATATAATTGTGGACGGGCTGTTCATTTTTAATTTTATTGACAATGGGCGCAAGTGAAATACTTAAAACTCAAGAATGATATCGATGGCTGCAACCTTTGCCAAATTGATTTTTATAATTGCGGGAAAATTTTTGATCTGGTGGGCGATATGTAATCCACTATTGTGTTGGCCTTCCCAGGAATATGATGTGTTATAAACTAGAAACCCATTTCTTTAGTTGCAACTCTTGGGTATATACTGTTTTTTGTTGCATTTTAATATCATTAGTTAGTACGATGTGGTCTGTAATAAATCAAACTCGCCAAATTCCAAATAATGTACGAATTTTCCGAAAGCGTAGGAAATCGTTAATGCTTCCAGTTCGAAAGCGCTATAGTTTTACTCCTTGACTCAAAGATTCCTAGAAAAGAAACTCACAGGTAGAAACAGGTCACCTATCACTTGAGCCGAACAGGTTGCCAATCCTATCTTCGATCCGTCGGCGGATAAAGCAAATCTTTTGAAGGGTCCAGGATCTTTAATTAAAGTTGGAGGAGAAGTATTAGAGTAAGACTGATTAGAAGTTTTTGTGGGCTTCGATCCACATAATTTTTTTATAATTTCTGAAATCATTTTCAGGTTGCTCATTTTGCTATTTGATATGTTTTTGCCTGAACAATCGGCCTTAATCTGCATGAGGAGACTTCTACTTTCTTCGAGATATAGAATGCCCCAAAATGTCTATTCGTGATTCTATTAATTATAATACTTTTAACTAATAATTAATCATTTATTTTACATACATAGGCAACTAGGGCAAAAGTCAAAAACATAAGTTATATATAAACATAAATAAAGGAAAAATTAAGATAAGCTATAGATAGGAGCACAGCACCTGATGAACAAGCTGAGGCCATCGTGGAAAACCTCAGTCTATGAGGTATTATTCATATGGCGAGCAATTGTTGATTCGTACTGTCTAGCCTGTAGGAGGTCGGTGAAAATCCATAGGAAAGTGAGCCATTTCTCTGGGTGAGGGCCCCTTAACGGGCATGGAGAGGATATCGTTGAGCAACTTCCAAGTGAAGGATAGGAAGCTTATTTTCCTTCGAAGCTCGAGTGAATCCATCTTGAAGCTTGTGTGGAGTGATGGTCATCATCCGCTTCTTGACCAGTATCAATCTCTGCTTATTCCAAATACGATCGATCTAAGAATTGAAATAAAACATTTAAAGCGAACGTATTAATACTTATTACGTATTAATTCTTTTTTTCTTCTTTTAGAAGAAAACATTTTTCTAAAACCTACGTCACACCCGACCGCATCTCACGATCTCCATATAATCTTATCATTAATTAAGTCAATTAATCTAATCAACTATGAACTGTACTTTCTCATGTCATATCTTTTTCCTATTAGTGCAGTAATTTTTTTAATTGTGACCAAATGTAACCAAGTCTAAAATATCCATGTTAATGCCACCATACGTTTTTTTTCTTTTTAAGAGGGTTCGCAACAGCAGAGGTCGTATAAACCCTCAGGGGGCCGGTGGTTTTGAAAAAAATAAAACATTAATGTTCACAAAGCCAGATAATTTTTTAATATTTTACCCGTCCAATGCTCGCTCACTCCATAAAAGTCGAACAAAGGTCTAGCCCGTTTTTTTAAAAACAACAACTGTGACATTCAAAATTCATCTTTTAACTTATCTCTGGAAATTAATGACTAATTCTAAACTGTAAACTGTAACTGGCTCGTGACCAATTGACCATTGTCGACTCAACTCCACTCAACTACTGACTCACCAGAGACTAACTAACTAAGTAATCCTATAAGATGAATCATTAAAATCATTAAATAATCGTTGTGATAAGTGTGAAAATATTCATGGTTTTATATTTGTTTTATGTTTAACGTTACCTCAACCTCATTTCTAAAAATAATTACATACTTATACATTTTCTAATTTTTTTCTCGCGTTTTGTCAAATAAATACAATATTAAACGTGTATGTTATATACTACGATGAACTACGTCCATTATTTACTTACATACGTGTATCAGTCATATTTATTTTTTTAACGGATTAGTTTCTTTTCCTGAAACAATATTTTTGTCGACGTAGGTTTTGTCCCTTTAGCGAAAATTCTTAGCGTAGTTACTTTTTAGTTCCTGCAAGATAATTAATTTTTCGTATTCTTACTAAAACGTAAACGAATTAGAAAGGGAAAATTATTTAAACTTAGCGATGAATAAGGTATAAAAAAATTAATATGTCCGATTGAAAGACAATTTGACATAAAAGAAAGTTCTATTTGAGCTGAAAAGGACAATTTTGCTACTTAATTACTTTTATTAAATAAATATCTTTTTATATTAACAAAGATTGGATTTGGTCGTCGTTAATAGAGGCATTTAAAAGAAATATAAATGATGAGTGCGGTGTTCAATCCTTTTTAAAAAAAAGATAGTTCCTACTCTCAGTAAGTTGTTTAGCAACGATCCGGATTTCGAGCTTTTAGCTCATCATCAGATTGAAGGAGTTCTACAACCACGTCTCTCGACATGAATTGCAAAAGTGAACCCACCGATCCCCCGCCAACGCGACGTTCCAATGAGAAGCTGGTTTTTTTAATGACGCTCAATTTGAACGTGCGAAAAGCGGGAATTATAACACAAGTAAATATTATAATAGTAAATACTGTAAGAAATTAGTGATTAAAGATAAAAGATAAAAATTAGAATAATAACTTAATAATAGATTATTAAATTAATAAAAATAATAACAATTATAATAATTATTTGGAAGTTTAGTATTATTTATGTACATATTTAAAATGGGAGGTAGATCAAAATTTATTATATTATTAATTCATTTATCTCTATGTTCAATTTTACATTTGTTAATTTCAAATTTCTCAAACCAATCTAGTTTTCTCCCTTCGTTGAAACTAGGTAACACTGTTGTATTAAAATTTGAATCGAAATTGTATTTTTGTTTCTTTTAGATGTTCCTTAAATTCCGAAAATTTGGAAGTTTGTCAATCAATAAGAATATCATGTTCAACCATATCAAAAGGTTGAGAAAAAATANGAGAAGACTATTATTAAATCCATTTATGTTTAGTGGTCTAATTGACCAAATTAGTTATTACTATTAATTATTCTTTTTGTATATGGTCTTGGTTGAGTTGAAGTTCCCGTTCGTGACAGTGATTTTTTAACTACAACTGGAATTTGATCAAGGTTGTTTTTCGCGCGAGAGGTCAATTATTATATTTAAATTTAAGCCTTGGCTGGAGGAAAGAGTCCAAGCATGCTATATATGTAAACTAAAAACGGTTTCATTTTTTGGCAGTTTGTCCAACTTTGGATAACGTTACGTTAATTGTTCCACAGATGTCGTTTGACAGTATATAGAACTGTTAAATGGGAAAGATTGGTTTAGTTTGTATAGATATATTGTAGATGCGCTGAATTGCAGAGATAATTTTATGTTAAGTTTATAATTTGTATGTTAATTTAAGTTTTATTTGAATGTAAATATGTAAGGGTCAACTGCCAGACTACTAGATCATGCCATTAAAAGTATTATTTTGTAAAAAAAATGTAATATTTTGTTTTCTTTTCTAAATATACTTTTATAAATAAATCACTGTGGCAGTCAAAATTCATCTTTTAACTTATCTCTGGAAATTAATGACTAACTCTAAACTGTAAACTGTAACTGGCTCGTGACCAATTGACCATTGTCGACTCAACTCCACTCAACTACTGACTCACCAGGGACTACATTTTTGGTAGTAGCCACGTTTTGCAAACCTCCCCAAGGGCTCTACGTAAGGCACATCCCTGTCGTCCCTACTACCTCCTTGCTTCACCATTTTCTTAATGGTGTGTTCCAGTTTTTTTTTGGATCTCTTGTATCCAAAGAAAACAGGAAATGTGTTGCTTCGACTTTTTCACATCCTCATTCTAATTGTTCTACACAGTTAATACAATACTCTACAACACACTTAATAGGTTAAACAACTTCGTAATTAGCTATACTAAAAATTATCTTCTCACGATGTTTTTATATAAACAAACGGTTTATTATTGAACGGATTTACCAAACGTTTGATATAAAACGAAGTTATGATTTCAGTAAAATTAATACAATTTAATCTCATTTTTCTGATTAACAAATCTTGATTTTTTTTCTGGGTGCCGGTGTTTTTGAAAAAAGTCCATTTGTAAGTATGTCGGGTTCGAATGCAGGGCCGCTGGATTCGAACTCGAGACCTTTACCTTGCAGTGATGAGCGCCGTCTCAGCGCCTAAACCGTTGCGGCCACCGACGCCCTTAATTCATTTCAGTTTATGTTTTAAAGCAGTGCCACGCGCTTCAAAATTTTTGTACTTTGCTGATCATGATTTCCCATTTGACCTCGCCAGATCTCGTTAGAACCTGTTGCTGTGTACGACCTGGCTTGGGAGTAGGCAAAGCTCGGATAGTTTTTAATAATTAAGAACCTCCACACTCTCCTGAGAGAAAGGACAAAAGAAACTTTTTTTTTACTTTATAGTTACTCGCATTTTTTTTCGTTTGATTGGTCGTAGGGCAGAATGGCAAGATGCGGTGTTGAAGTCAGTGGGAGGAGAAGCAATCCGTTTCCTTCACCCTTAACGAATCAACCGGAAGTTCGTGCAAGGCCTGCAAATTCATTCTTTGGATCCTATGCCTCCGATTCCATTTGCCGCCAACAACCCTCTTCTTTTTTAGGGTTATCTCATTTCAAAAATTCTGTATATTAATCCATTTAATTATATTATACTGAATGATCCACCATTTTAAAGTGGTGATTAAACGTGATTTAGTATATCAACATTAATAATTCTAAATGGACTATTCCCAATTACAATTTAGTTAATGGTTAAAACAATTCAAAATAGAGAGCCCTTAGATAATAAAAAACATTTCTTCCGTCTTAAAATTTTATTTTATTCATTATTGACACTTGTCAGATGAGACTTCTGGCCATATAAACCCAACAATCATGACAGCGTATTTAAAGAAATCTTCCTCTAAATCCTTCATGTTTTATGTGTCTTACTGCTGAACAATTATGGTTTCGTTTACCATTCCAAACCAGGAAAAATTCATTGTCGTGTTTACGTAAATAATGAACGGTCGGTCGGCCCTAGTATTTTGTTTTCCTCTGTCTGATAATCAGAGTAAAAGACTTTTTCTTTCACATGATTATAAACTAGAATGAAAATATTCTTTGCCGGTATTTTCAGGTGAATAATGATTTTAAGAAATATAATGCCAGAGCATCAACAATGGATAAATTTCGCTGATTGGTTGAAACGCCGAACACGTCGGGAATTGACAGAACCACGGGCAGTCTCTCTTAGATTTTTCCTGAGGTCGGAAGTTTTTTTTGGTCGAAAGAAATTTGCGGACTTGAGCCATCAACTTGGATTCATCGCTTTCTCAATGACCAGTTTTGTCGACTTCGCATCACCCTTTTTTGTTCAACGCCAGTGAGCCTTTTTGTTGTTTTTATTAATGAATGAGTTTGGTTGTTTATTTCTTGTTTAAAAAAATGTGCTGAAGCACTATAGAGCTTGCAATTCTTTTGTTATTGTTTTTTTAAATTAAAGTCCTTTTTTTATAACTGTAATCAGTCTTTATTTTTAATTACTTTGCCACTATTCTTCGAAGGAAAGATCCTCAAAAATTAAGTCTTAATTTTGTTTTGTCTGTAACACGACATGGTATGGTATGGTATGGTAGAAAAGGATACTAGGAAGCGGGGTTTGCACTCCCCGGGCACTGCAGCCTTCTGGCTTATTGTACTTCCCAGTTCCCTAGTTTAGTCAATAGACTCAATCCTTCTTCTCAGAAGCATCAAGTCATTGACTGTTATTGCTGCAATTTGGTTCCCTGTGTCTTTTTCGTACGCTAGGTTAAACCTCCATTGAGCTGTTGCTTCGCATTCGAAGATGATATGAGTGGCTGTTTCCTCCTCCTCATTACATAATCTGCAAATGGGGTCATCGCTGTATATACCCATGTTGTGTAGATGTTTTCTCAGATACCAGTGACCGGTTAGTAGTCCCACCACTCCTCTGAGTTTTGCCCTCTCCAATTGCAGCAGTGTTTTTGCCAANACTTATTAAATTCACTAGTTTTCGTGGTCCGCTTGACCAATTAATATCTTTCAATTAATTAAGGTTTTTAGTTGAGATAAAAAAGTCAGTGTCACGAGCGGGATTCGAACACGACCTTCGGCTAGATACGCCGCTACTCTACCACTTGAGCTATCGTGACCTCGATCCACTCGGCGTATCTAGCTGAAGATCGTGGGTTCGAATCCCGCTCGTGCCATTGACTTTTTTTATCTAAACTAAACCCTTAATTAGTAGTAAGTAACTTTGATATTATGTCTGAGAAACTTTGGTTGGAAGGCTTGCATTGCTTGGCTGAACCCTAAGTTTCACTTCGTAAATCCAGAGTGGTCAAGCGGACCACGAAATTAGTGAATTTAATGAATTAAAATGAAGTATAGTTCACAAAAGCTCTCCGTGGCCATTTCATTTGTCGCCGAGAATCCAATCCGATTACACGACATTTGAAAAATGGCGAAAAGGAGGAAAAATTCAAAAAGTGCGGTTGAGATGGGAATTTAGTGCCTGAACGGATGGAAGTCAGCTCAAGTGGTAGAGCAGCCGAAGATAGTGGGTTCGAATCCCGCTCGTGCCATTGGCATTTTTATCTCAACTAAAAACCTTAATTAATTTTAATATATTAATTGGTCAAGCGGACCACGAAATTAGTGAAGTTACTTACTACGTCACTATTCACAACGATTAATCCGTTTCCGCTTCCAAAATGTCCACACCAAATTCTCAATCCACCCTAAATATACTGTCCAAATCTTCTCTATTTATTCCCATTACGAGAACACGTGACTTCGAGACTTTGCCCCGTAAGTGCGGTGTCAGTTTTTCTAACGAAAAGTTGCTGAAAATAATTTTAGATTATGTGTTCAAGTCGTGAGGAGCGGTCAGGAAAGACTTCAACAAATTAGAGGTCACTAAAAAACACACGTTTTTAGATTATATTGCACACAGTATGGTCACTTTACAAATGTTGATGATGTGTTTTGGTCTGCGAGTCGGAGAACTCTTGTTGAACTAGTACAGGGTCACTTATGGGATCTGTCTCAAAAACTGACAAGTGGACAGAGACGCATTAAGAGATCCTGTGCCAGTTCCACCTGATTATCTGAAAGCACAAAATCATATGGGGAGAGTGTAAATGTTGTACTTCTATTTGCACGCCTCCATCAATGCAATTTTTCAGATAATTTGCCATCATGGAGAAAACATAGTTAACATTCAACTTTGCTTTACGCCCATTGTAGTTTCAAACTTTTCTTTTAGCCTGCACAAATCAAAAAATAAGTAGCTTATTAACTACTTAAGGTATTTGTACATCTTTGTAAGTACAAGAAAATAATAATATGCTGTATGTCAGGCATCACTAACTATAAAGATAATCCATTACAGTTCGTGGTCCGTTGACCCATTAACATTTTTCCATTAATTAATATTTATGAAAGGTATTGGTCGAGATAAAAAGGTCAGTGTCACGAGCGGGATTCGAACCCACGGAAAATTCGAGAGGTGATGTTGAGATGGGAAGTTAGTGTCCGAGCGGATCGAAGTCACGATAGCTCAAGTGGAAGAGCAGCGGCGTATTTAGCCGAAAGTCGTGGGTTCGAATCCCGCTCATGACACTGGCTTTTTTATTTCGACCAATACCTTTCATAAATATAAAGATAATGTTTACGCACTATATATTTTTAGCATTGAAGTGGTAAAACTACTGATACGAGACATCAGTTTGATTTTATCTATCTATTTGGACTAACATTGCTTTTGTTTTTGCAGTGCGATAAATCCGATTTTGTACAACGCAATGTCAAGCAAATTCAGAAGAGCGTTCCACAGACTGCTATGTTGCCGCAAAGTGGGAGTTGCAAGCAGGAGGAAAGCTGACACAATTTCGGAGGACGTTGGCAGATCGATCTCGACGACGAAGAGAACAACTACTTTCTACTCGGAAGATCATCGAGACACAAATTTTTAAATGAAAAAAATCCCTAGGCGAAAAGATCAAGCGTTGAAAATTAATCAAAGGAAACGTCATGACCAGTGTGATATTGTATTATATTATGTAAAAAAGAACTTATCTTGATTTATATTTGATTTTGATTTTAGAAAAATTAAATTATTGTTAAAATGTAAACAATTTAATTTTAAAAGAAATTTTTTGTAATAAGACATTAAAATAATTTGAAAAGATCTTTCTTATTGTACAGAAAAATAATTATGAAATCGAATCCATGAAATTCCATTTGTCTTAAGGTGTTATATTGATAAGTAAATTATTGTATTAAACTTAACTCGAAACGTAGTCAAATAGATTGATTTCATTCGAATAAATTATTTTTTGACTTTCAACTTTTCTTCAGATCGTGTGAGACAGCGTCTTAAACAAATATATCAAAAATGTTATTTAATCTTTTTCTCATATCGTCGTCGGAATTCCTACATACCAAGCACATATATTGTTCTAGTTAATAAATTGTTTAATCCATAAATTAATGATTCGGCGATATATGGCGTGGAATAAATTCAACCATGATGAAGAGACCTGTATTACAAATGATTGCGGGGATTATTGAATTCCTTTGACGATCCAAAAATGAATTACAAATATACCTAACTGTTAAAACATTCTTGCGAACTAAAACTCTAAAACGTAGAGTTTTCAGACAGCAAAGGGGCTATTTATTCCCCCAACCCCCAACCTTACTAAGCAAATAATTCAAGATTGGGAGAAAACCAGTTTCTCAAAGACAACAATTTTCTAATTTCAGGTTGAGAAAACTTTGTCGGATCGAACGTAAAAACCGGGACTATCCAAAAACAATATTCTGGTTGAAGATACTAAGCTCTTTACAATATCTTGAAAAATTAGTATAATTTACTCATTACTAAAAGTATCCTGGAGCTCTCTATCTTAAAAACTCTGTACTCGGATCCCTTTATAATATGAACAAAACAACTTTTCACCTGTTATTTGTTTTATTTCGCGAGATGATCCAAAATAAACAGTTCTTTTAATAATATTTTGAGCCATTTGTACACATTTTCTTAAGGGGGTAGCGACCGTTTTCGAACCAAAAACGTTTTTACAAAAGTTTGTTTACATTATGCTAGTGTAAAACCTTTTTATACACAGAATAACACTAATTCCGTGAAATTCCGAGCTTTATAAAATAATCAAATAATTTTTTGAATGTTGCGAAATAAGTGTACTGGAGTATTTGCTAAAGAACGTCTATTACGTACATTCTGGGTTCAAAACTCACCCTCATAGCTAAAACGTCGTATCACCTCCATACTTTAAAAGGAATGAGAATCTAACTTTTACAAACAACACTCAGAAGGAGAAAAATATTTTTTTTATATTACAATGGTGTAACGGTTACAACTTTCGCTTGTTACCAAAAAATTAACGATTTCGTATTTCTAAAAGACTTAACTGACAAATTGTAGTGTGATAAAAATAAAATAAAAACAGATAGGTTTAATAGTCAAAATAGATTATTCGGAAATCGTGAGATGCTGTCCGATGTGACGTAGGTTTCAGGAAAGCATTTTCTTTATCGTGCCAACGTTTCGACCTTTATTGAGATCATCTTCAGGGCCTGGGATTTACAAACATTGTTTAAATTTAACAAATACATATACGATGTTGAAAAAAGTGAATTTATACAAGGCCCTGAAGATGATCTTAATAACGATCGAAACGTTGGCACGACAAAGAAAATGTTTTCCTGAAACCTACGTTACACCAGACCGCATGATTTCCGAATAATCATAGACTAACGGCCATTGAGCACCACACATTTAGACAAAATAGATTTTTTAAAAACTCTTGGGTCTTTCTTTGATCAACTAAATGCTTTTAAAAAGTGCTAGGATATGGCCCAATTTTAAAGTTTGATGCTTAACCAGAAAGTAACGAATGGTTTGAAAACGATAAGCTTATCTAAATTAAAATCTGATTAGTAGGAGCGGAGTGTTAAACAAAACCTTTCAGTTAGTATCGTTCTTAATGAGAACTTTCAATTTGAACTATGGTTCAAATGTGTATAGTTCAGTATTTTGTATATGTTTAGTATTGGCTCTAAATAAACAAGATTTTTTTAATTTACCAGAATACCAAATAGAAATTTGTGCATCGTGAAGTTCAGTCAATTGGACCGATTAAAATAGGAAATAAGAACAAAGGAGCAGAATATAAATACAGAAATTGTTTATTGAAAATATTTTCAAGAGACAATATTTTGAGGTTTTATCTCACCCCAGGGGATTCGAAACAAAGTAGAACGTTGCATTTTATAAAACACCGGTTCAACAAATCGTTGAAAGCAAGATGTAAACAACATGCTATTTTTAGAGAGTGAAGAGAAAAAAATTAACAATAGGAACAACTTTAACGTGACGAGGTAGTGGGAAGCATAAACCGACAGATCGGAACTCAACTAAATTCTTCCTTTTATCTCTGCAAAAAATTGAGCTCCACACTCCTAAAAATTTAAAGGTAATTACATTGAACAGTTGAATCGTGAGTATATTGTAGGAATAAGGAATGATAAATGTATATTATAGCATCAAATTATACAAAAAAAAAAAAACTAGCAACAGTGCTGGTTCATAATGAAGTCGATTTTCTAACTATTGTTTTTGCCAACCTACAACAATCTAACCAAAGATCAACAGGCTTTCTGTAAATTTCCCAAATCTGACTTTTTTTCATAATTTAATAAAATTGAGGCATATAGCCCTAAAAATAGCATTTCGCCAAAGTTACCACCAATTTTAATTATTAATTTATAATTATGTTAGTTGAATGTTTTGGTATATTATGATAGAACGTAGCTTTTTAAAAAGTAATAAACTTTAGTGGAAATACTAAAAAAAATTCAAATTTTAAATATTATTCTTCTAGAACAGGAAAGTTCATTAAAAATCGAATCTAAATTCCCAAATTTGATTATTTTAATTAACAATAAAAATGTATCAATTAATTTTAAAGTTCCAGCAAACTTTAAAAATTTCGTGTCAGCAAATGGCGTCATGTCACTACAAAATGGTTCCCATTCAAAGGCGAGGCATTTTAAAATTTTGGTTCATATTACTACGTCATAAATGTTTCTATATGAAAAGTGCAACAAGTCTTGATCAATTTACTACTCTGGTGATTTTCCTTTCATTTCTTTATTTTATAAAATGTATTTAACAATTATATGAATCGGTTAGTAATACATAAATTTGACGTAAATTAAATTTATTACTAATAATAAAAGTGGCTTAAAAATAATTAGAAAATAAATAAGAATCAAAATTCGTGTATTGTGTCAAGCTTGTATAATTACCTACTTAATTTAGGATTTGTCCTTCTTGAAAGTGGGATAATAGGTCATCTCAAAAAAAACCCAACCAGATTTTATCCACACATTTCGGATTTATTTGAATCCTTCCTCAGGTGAGTTAACGCAATGGTTAAAACAGGGTCGTCTATCATTAATATTTTATAACAGTTTATTTGCAAAAAGAGTGAGCGTGGTACATATTTAAGTCTTTCAGACTCCGAACAAACGTTTTAATAATTAATTAAAATACTAAAACGTTTGTTCGGAGTCTGAAAGACTTAAATATGTACCACACTGGCTCTTTTTTCAAATAAACTGTTATAAAATATTAATGATAGGCTATTTCCCACCTTCAAGAAGGAAAAATTTTAAACTGTTTGGTCGAAATATAAGAAAATATCGTTACCTACTTAATAATACTTATTCTTTTATTTTATTACAGTTATTTACATAATATAAATAATGCTACCATCTTATATTGTGGTCCGATTCAATCAAACCTCTGCGATCTGATTCAACAATTTTGAAATAAGATTTAAGCGCTCAAATCTTTTTATGAACAAATGGTAAGGCGCATATAGATAGTGCCAGTTTCTTTTGGGTTTTAGCGTAGTGATAGAGCAATGTAGGAAAGAAGTTTAAGTTAGTATGTTAGCAAAAAACTAATTTGATATTCGTTTTCTGCAGCCTAAAATACAGTTCCATAGAATTTATTGGAAAACTAGAAAAAAATTCAAAATGTTCGCCTCTGATTAAATTGAGTTCGCTGATCTTTAAAGAAGTTTAGAATCTTACAAAGTAAATTGTAATGGCTCAAGCCTGGCTTCTGTAAATAAATCAGAGCCGATTAAATAAAATTTTTATGGAGGTTTTGTTAGTTTTTTTAACTTAAACTTAATTAACAGAAATGCAGCATTCAGATTGTTGTAATATTCAACGTTAGATAAAATCTCGAGGAGTTATGAATTGTTAAGTAAATTTTCCCCAACAAATTCAACCCAAAAATGTCTCATTTTTATTTATTTATTTATTTAAACCGGCACTGGGCCGGTTACTGCGTCTGCCTACACTCGCGGATTTTGATGTTAAAAACGTTTCCGCTTGGCGCTGAACCATCTTCATTGGGTCGCCCATCAAAGTCAGAAAACTACGTTTTAAAAATACATAAATTAGTTGCAACATTGTTTTTTTCTTGGGATCGCAACAAAACGTTTTATTTGGAGCCATGTTTTAAAAATTTTAAGAGAAGAATAATACACTGCCAGCTATCTTTAAGCGTAGCAGAATGAAAGGGCATAATTCTACCTTTTGTACGAATGGGATTAATCACTACACAAGTAAATAAAGGGAGTAAACGAAACATTGTTGTTAACTGTTAATTTTGACTACGATGGCTCCTAATTAACTGCAACTAATGTAGAAAGATAATGGATTTTATTTAAAGTAAACAAAATTAAGCTGTGCCTTAAATTTGTCCATCAGTGTATTTTTTAAAAACGTCTCTTGGTTTCCTCATGCTATCACTCTTTTCTCTTTCTGTCTCTCTCTCTCTCTCTCTCTCTCTCTCACTCTCTCTCTCTTTGCTCTCTCTCTCCCCCTCCCCTCCATCACTCACACTCTCTCGCTCGCTCCCTCTCTCTCTCTCTCTCTCTCTCTCTTTCTCTCTCCCTCTCTCTCTCTCTTTCTCTTTCTCTCTCGCTCTCTCNTCTCTCTCTCTATCTATCTATCTATCTATCTATCTATCTATCTATCTATCCATCCATCTCTCTCTCTCTCTCTCTCTCTCTCTCTCTATCTATCTATCTATCTATCTCTCTTTCTCTCTCTCTCCTCTCTCTCTCCCTCTCCCTCTACCTCGCCCTCGTATAACAAATAATGTATGTATGTACGACCAGAATAATATTCAAGCGTTATAAAACTGCGGGTAACAAAATTATCACATCAAAAAAACGAAGTTTTATAAATAAAACTAATAGCAACAAAACAAAACTTTTTATAAAACAAAAATATATCAATTTTATATTATCATTACAAATAATATCACAAAATTAATGTTCTTCTTTTTAAAATTAATTAATGTTTTATTTTTAAACGAATATCGCTTATTACCACCGACGGGATTTTAACTGCCGCTTTTTTTTATTGGCTATTAATCTATTGTGATCATAAATTAAGTAGCGGTTTTTTACTGTAAAATCTTTACATTGAAAGTGCCGGATTTATAAATCAATGTTTTTCTCAATTTCTTGGTTTTTATGTTGAAATTATTTCCAACAGATTTTAAAGAAGAAAAGTAAGAGAACTAAAATCCATTACTCAGATTTTCTGAACCGGAAAAAACAGATTTTTCACGTTCATTTAACAGAGTGTTTTTGACGCTTTGAAGACAGAAAAACATTTCAAACTGTCAATGTCGCCTTGTCCTACATTTCCCTGTGTATCGTTCAAAACAACCGGCATTGCTTTACGGGGATGAAACAGTTTGTCCGTTATCGAGGAGCGACACTCGAGCGCTAAAAACCCACCAGGATGGCAAAAATCGAATGTCTCAAACAAGCTTAGATCCTCCGTCAGTTTGCGGAAGCATTTTTGATATGCTGGATAATTAACTTGTCCCTCTTCTCTTGAATAAATAACGGAACGCTTTGAACAGAGGGATTTAATTCCATTTTCTGGATATTCGAAACGTGGAAAGCAGCTTAGGTAAAGTCGGCGAATTATGGGAATGCTTTAAACGGCAAACGAGCTTTCTTATCAAAATTAAACGCCAGACCGAAGTTGCGGTAAATTAGCACATATCTTTAGAGGGGATATGAATTAATTTAATATAACTCGTATTAACCTCATTTCAACACGGTTTAATAATTTAAAAAAATGTTTTTATGTTTACTTCATGTTTGTCTGGAAGGGACAAACCCCTGGCAATATCACCTGAGCCTTTAATCAATAAAGGCTTTATGAAAGTTCTATTAACGAATTTTTCGTTATGAGAATCCATTTAGTATCATGGAAGATCTTGGAATTTAATCAAAAAGAATTTTATAAGTATATATATATATATAATATTCGCATTCCATAGAAATATTTTATCCAATCTGTTTACCACAATTTATTAAATAAAATAAGGTTGAATTGTCAAATGCTAAAAATGTATTTAAATTTGTGATCACTCTTTTGAAGTCTTTGTAATATTGATTTATTGAGTTTGTTTGTTATTTTTAGTTATCCGAGTGGGTGTTTTTATCATCGGGAACATTCGTTCTTTGCATGTGGGAAGATTAGCAAAACCATATTCCATCGATAATTGGATTCGATTTTCACAATCTGTCCTGCAACAAACAAACAAGAATCAACATTTAAAATAATTCACGAGTTTTTGTGGTCCGCTTGACAGATTAGTATCTTTCATGATCACTAGTGAATTTAATAACTTAAAATGAAGTATATCTTCACTAAAGCTTTCCTTAGCCATTGCATTTGTTGCCGAGAATGAAATAGATTTCACGACATTTGAAAAATGGCAGAAAGGAGGGAAAATTCAAAAGGTGGGGTTGAGATGGGAAGTTAGTGTCCGAGTGGATTGAAGTCACGATGGCTCAAGTGGTAGAGCAGCGGTGTATCTAGTCGAAGGTCGTGGGTTCGAATCCCGCTCGTGACACTGACTTTTTTATCTCAACTAAAAACCTTAATTAATTAAAAAATTTAAAATAATAATTATGATTTTCCCCTTGTTAATAAAATTACGAGGTGAGTCAAATTCCGTTGTACTTTTTTTAACAGTTCTACGATATTAAAAAAATCGATAATGTTTGTACACTAATGGTTCACGTGTTAGATTCTCGGCTCGTTGACCTAATAGGCCGTGTGTTCGAGTCCCACCGTCACCTTGGAACTTTTGGGCATCTTTTCTCCCAAAAATATGATACATGTGGTCGAACTATTATTAACACAAAAAACTTTAATTCAAAAAGTAACAATTTAAATCATTGGTGGGAACTGAACATTTTCCCAATCAACGTTTTTCCGAAAGGATAGGGCCTTCAGGAGAAATCTGGCTCCAGGATATACATGGTTCTGGTTTTAATTGATCTCGTAGCCCGAAGTTATTTTTTTTACGAATGCTCCAAATGGATGGACAAATTGAGTTGCAAGAGGGGAGAACATTTTTTGTTGATCAATGTGAGTTAAATTTCCGCAAGTAATTGCAATTAATTTGTG
Source organism: Cimex lectularius (assembly GCF_000648675.2). Classification (NCBI taxonomy): domain Eukaryota; kingdom Metazoa; phylum Arthropoda; class Insecta; order Hemiptera; family Cimicidae; genus Cimex; species Cimex lectularius. The sequence continues at coordinate 49,563 of NW_019392780.1, forward strand.
CTGTTGCTATTTTTTGCATGTTGTCATGATGTTTTTATGAACCATTGCATATAGGTTTTTTCCTGTGAATAGCTCTGTTGAGAATTTTTTCTTTCTGGTAACGCTATGATTTCATTTTATTTTATTTTTTTAATTTATTTACAGGCCAAACAAGTCAAGAACCCAAGCATAGGACAGTCAAGCAACACAACAAATCGATCATTACAAGATACATGATTAAAAAAGTATAGAAAAATAAAAATAAAAGCAAAGAAGGGCCAACAACAAACAAATCAACATTATAAATAGATTAATAAATAACACAACGAAAGTAATAAATACACCCTCAATTGCTTTCGTAATTGATACGTTTTTACAATTGACAAACCCCCTCGTTTGTTACGAGGTATATTTCTATTTTTTTAAATATTTTTTCTTCCTATATTATGTCGGAAGAACTCTCTCTCTCTCTTTCTTTCTCTCTCTCTCTCTCTCTCACTATCTCTCTCTCACTATCTCTCTCATTCTCTCTCACTCTATCTCTCTCTCTTTCACTCTCTCTCTCTCACTCTCTCTCTCACTCTCTCTCTCACTCTCTCTCTCACTCTGTCTCTCTCTCACTCTCTCTCACTCTGTCTCTCTCACTCTGTCTCTCTCTATCTCTCTATCTCTCTCTCTCTCTCTCTCTCTCTCTCTCTCTCTCTCTCTATTTAAATTCTTAACGCCTTGTTGTTCAACGCAAATCTCTCTCGAAAGTTCAAAAATATAAAATGCTAATTTTTGTAACAAAGAAAATTTACACATGTATGCAAATACATACTACACAAAAAATGTTGATAGTAAGAATTAATAGAAAGCACCGTACAGAGGTTTGTACTGTGTTATTTTGGGAAGTTGCTATTTCTTTATTTCTCTTAACTTTGAAACAGTAAAAAATGCAACATGCAAAAATAATGTACAGAAGATAAATATCTACATACACATATATGCATACATACATCGTACGTCTTAGGTAAACACGATGAAAAGCTCATTCTCACGAGGCTCGGTGGCATTTCGCTAAAAAGCTTAATTATTAACATTCAATTAATTAAGGTTTTAAGTTGAGCTAAAAAAGTCAGTGTCACGAGCGGGATTCGAACACACGACCTTCGGCTTGATACGCCGCTGCTCTACCACTTAGGTAATGTTTGTAAATCCCAGGCCCTGAAGATGACCTCAATAAGGATCGAAACGTTGGCACGATAAAGAAAGTATTTTTCTAAAACCTACATCACACCAGATCGCATCTCACGATTTCCGAATATTCTTTTATTTTATTATTATTAAAATGTACTATCTCGTCCCGATGAAGACAAAACTGAAATCACAAACAGAAATAATATCAAATAACTCTGGCTTAACGAGTTAATTACACTTGCCTGGGATACGGCGACGATCTTCGCAATCTCTCGACTTTTAGATTAAAGTTTTAATTTTAAGCCAAGGCCGGGTTTCGAGGGCGTTCTTTGTTTCTCTGAAAACACCTTCTCTAATCTCGCCAAATAGTCCTGTAATACCAATTTCAACCAAATCTTTTTGGACTCGTCCTTCTTGTCCAAAACCTGCCTCGTATTAATCCATAAATAATAGATTTACCAATAACATAATAAATGCACAAATTCCTACAATTTTCCTGACCGATTTTGTAAAAATCTATAAAAGCGTGTAAATTGAAACGATAGATGAAAAAATTATAAAATTCCCAGGCATCTAATCTATAAAAATATAATAGACAACGTTTTTGACATTTCTACAGTATTGCTCTATGCCGTCAACACTCTACGTCCGTAAGTCCTACAGAGTTCATAATTGACGAGTCGCAGGAGAACAACTTTTGATCGAGTTTGCCATCGGGTTGTCTGGAAACCCAACGGGATCCTTCCTAGATACACTTCCTTATCAAATTCATCGGGCTAATAAAAACTTCAGATTATTCCCTTCTTCTACCCTTTCGTTTCAGGGGTTACACAGGGTTGCGTCCTAGGTCAGTTGTTTTACACAGTATAGACTGATAATATACCTTCTTATCCTGACAATACTAATGTAATATACACTCATGACTCTGTCACACTACCATAACCCATTGTTAAGTTCAGACTCAGCCTTACCCCTAGTAATAGTGGTTTAAAAATTTGGTAATAAACTCAACTTCATATACTTAAACTTTAATCTCTATCTCATTTCATCCTATCGTCTTCTCGTTCTTGTTGAAAGCATCGCTCCCTACCTAGGGATGTGGAACATGCGGCTTACCTGGATTAAACATTGCAACATTTTTTTTACAAAGTATTTATTTTCTGACGATCGCTTGCTCGATCGACTTACTTTTAGAGGCGATTTCTGATATGATCGTTCTGCTTTTGATGATCAGAATATGCTGCGTGGTGTTGGATGATAATGGCTCTTTTAGTAGAATTCAAGAATTTTAGAGGGGTTAAGGTCGTATCCAGAAGCTCTCTTTTTGGGACGGTCTTCGCTGACATACTGGATTTTAGAAGTATCAAAAGCTTTTGGGAAAAAGAAAGGAGAAAGTGATTGAATTAATTCTTTCCCCATAGTTTCTGCATCATTACAACTTAAAAATAAACAAAGACTACTTTAATTTTTACAATTAATTAAAGTTTTTAGTTGAGATAAAAAAGTCAGTATCACGAACGGGATTCGAACCTACGATCTTCGTCTAGATACGCCGCTGCTCTACCACTTGAGCTATCGTGACCTCGATCCACTCGGCGTATCTAGCCGAAGATCGTGGGTTCGAATCCCGCTCGTGCCATTGACTTTTTTATCTAAACTAAACCCTTAATTAGTAGTAAGTAACTTTGATATTATGTCTGAGAAACTTTGGTTGGAAGGCTTGCATAGGCCTAAGTTTCACTCCGTAAATCCTTATCACACTATCTTCCTTTTTTGTCTCAACTAAAAACCTTAATTAATTGAAAGAGATTAATTGGTCAAGCGGACCATGAAAACTAGTGAATTTAATAAGTTAAAATGAAGTATACCTTCACTAAATCTCTCCTTGGCCATTTCATTTGTCGACGAGAATCAAATAGATTACACGCGATTTGAAAAATGGCAAAAAGGCGGGAAAATTCCAAAGGTGGGGTTGAGATGGGAAGTCAGTGTCCGAGTGGATCGAAGTCACGACAGCTCAAGTGATAGAGCAGCGGCGTATCAAGCCGAAGATCGTGGGTTCGAATCCCGCTCGTGACACTGACTTTTTTATCTCAATTAAAAACCTTAATTAATTGTAATGTATTAATTGGTCAAGCGGACCACGAAAACTAGTGAATTTAATTTTCACTATATATCTAAATTACTCTTAACAACAAAATTCTAGTAACACTATGCGGTGCCTATACGGACTTTTTTCCCTTTTCTAGCCATAATAAACTATATGGGATTATATGGTATACTTGCTTTTTTGCTGATCAAAATTATAGATTAATTCTACACATACTGTTACATGTTAACAATAAGGTTTTATACAAAGCACTGAAAGTATTTTGTATATTTGGTTACCAAGTACTGTGACTTGCTGCCCATCGATCGCCTTGCGTCTAGTCCTCGTGTATCATACAGGATGCGATCCCTTAGCTATGGTGGTGTTCTTGAACAATTGCCCATTGCACTGGTTAGATATTCTCAGATTCATCCTCGGCCGATTAATGAATGTAGTGCTGTTGCATTGATGTTCATTTTTATTGGACTTGTATTAGTGGAGTGCTTCCACCTTTCCTTTCACTAAGTTATGGTTTTATGCCATTGATATTGATATATCCATTGATATCATGCTCTTTTGGTTCGGTTGTTAGTGTTGTTTTTAATTCTTGAGTTGTACTGCTGAATCCGCTTTTTCGTTAACCTCGATCCCGGCATGAAACCTATACTTTTCCTGTGCTTATTTTTACTATCGTTTCTTATCTTATCTTATTTATATTTGTGATTTTTGGGATCATTGAGCTACTTTTGTCTTTTGAATTTTTTCCAAAGAGATTCACGGTCAATGCACTTGGATCGCAAGCAATTTTACAATATTGGAGCACCACCTTCGACCTAAAACCTTTTTTCTTCAATTTAAGTTTTTCGTAAACTGTAATTTTAGCCCAACCTTCTTACACATTTGGCTTCTGTCCGTGGATATGAGTTATTAATATAATCCGTTTTATTTTCTGTGATATTTTGTGTTCTCCAAACAAATGGGCTGTTCATTTACTGGTAGAAGTAATGGACATTTAATTTGGGAAAGGTCGGTGTCTTTTTAGGTCCACGTAAACCCCAGCCATGGTACAGTGACGAATCTAGAACGCAGAAAGATAGGAGTCTAAGAAGCCAGTACTCAGAATCCATAAAAAAATAGACAAGTATCTTTCAAGCGGAAGTCCCCGGATAGATGTACCAACATCAAAATTCATAAAGGATACAAAAACAAAAATATAGCTATGATATCAGAGAGCCGATCAACCATCAAAAGATGAAGTTCAAACAGCTCAAAGATGGTGCTAATGGCAAACTAAACCAAGTAGATTATCTTAGATTATCAATGAGTATCTTAGACAAAAAGACAAATTGACAATGTAGAACAGTCGAATTCACTCATTCATCAATTCAAGAACCTTCTAACAAATTATGGAAGGAAAGAAATATCAAAGGAAACAGGAAAAAATCCAAATTATGACAAGATACTTGACTAAACACTGCAGACTGAATGGACATCTGATGATTCTTGGTATCACTCATTCTGCAAAGAAGAAGAGGTGGCTCCAAAACCTAACCGCAGATGAAATTCAATCACTGAAACCGGGCCTACTTATCAAATGCTAAATTCACCGGTGTGCTGTAAGCATAAAACGGGGGTTAATATAGCTCTCAAGGGCGCTGTGTATTACAGACCCCGAACATTAAATCTACATCTACATCAACGTCAACCAATTTTTTTAAGATCCATTGTAACTATTGGGTTGTCCGGAAAATAATGCAGGATTTTGGTATTAAACAAAAAAAAAGAAACTAGTTACTTTAAAGCAATGTTCTTTAATCAAAATAATTTCCCATACNTTAAAATCCTGCATTATTTTCCGGACAACCCAATATTTCCGCTAATATACAACTTCTTTTGGCATATTTCTATAGCCTGTATCCGTAATGATATTTTTATCTGAACTGCGTAGAATTTTCTGGCGTTGAAGGAATAACAATTTTCTCAACAATTGAACATAAGGCGCTTGCCCAAATAGAGGCTTCCTATGCCAATATTAGATTCAGAGAAAATAATATGCAGATCGTCGGATCCCAAAACCCAATTCACTTTTGCTGAACGTGCGTGTATGTTTATCTGTTGCATCACGTTTTTTACGTATATAGTCAAGTGTTGCTTCTAATTCAAAGAGTTTTGGCATTAAACAATCGGTTTCAAGCAACTATTTCTTCTTTACAACTTTTTACTCGTGTGTGAATAATGCTTATTTACTTTAACACGTCGTATCTGTTGAATATGAGGTTGCTATTATACCTTTATAACCTTAATATAACAGGTGAAGCCTTCTAATGTACCTGATTTTAGAACACAGTATGTTATGTCACAGAACGTTGGCACGCCTAACAACTATGCATTTCAATATACTGACCTCAGTATTTACTCAATACCTCCTTGTTTTTCATTTCGCCAAAACCTGCTAAAATTCTATATATTTGTTGTTTATCTTTGACACGATTGCAACAGTCGTGCAAGAGTGTAAAGATTGGGCATTGTTTATTCAATAAAAACTTAGCAATAAAAATCTAACGACATGTCATTTTAACTGACATCATCGGAAAAAAACAGGATATATATATATACATATATATATATATAATTCTCTTCCTGCCCATCACTCTCTCTCCCTCTCTCTCTCTCTCTCTCTCTCTCTCTCTCATAATTTTTTAACTATCATTTTTATTAATTACTTTGTGGAACAAACACTATCACCACTCTACTTGTAGTGTTTTGAACTTTTTTAAAACATTAATAAAACGTGTTAATATTTTCAACAATTAGGTCGGATCTGAGTACAAATACAGACTTAACCTATGGGTTTTTTTAATAGAGTTTATGAAGAAGGTATTGTACAGTGGTTTGACTCTTCGAAGGATGAAAATAACCTAGTATCATTTCTCCTTAACACGGCGCTTTCAATAGACTACCACTTCATGACTGTTTGGTCGTGCAGGTTTAGCATTGCGAGGCGCCGTATTGGTGATTAATAAATCAAGTTTATTGTAATTCTTTCTCACTCTCCCTCACTCTCTCACTCTCTCTCTCTCTCTCTCTCTTTCTCTCTCTCTCTATCTATCTATCTATTTATCTATCTATCTATCTCTTTCTCTCTGTCTCTTCCTCTCTCTCTCTCTCTCTCTCTCTCTCCTCTGCTATCGCCTTTCTCTATCTGCGACAACGTAATATTTGTTCTGCCGCTGCCAATAAATTCAGACTCAGAGTATTTTAATATTTTGGACAAGGCCAAATTACTTCGGATTTTGTGTGTTTTTTAAACCTACAACATAAAGAATTGTAGTCAGCAAAACGAATATGCTGTCTTTTATTTTTAGGAGGACAGCGTTTTTTGACTTAAAATGGCAGATATCTTTTACATGTTGGAAAAATGAGACTTTATTATTATATAATTAGGGATACTTGTCATCTCAGGCATTTGTTTTGATTTATTCAGCGTTGCAATTCTGTCGATGATGCATTTTCTTTATATCCAATTTTTAAAGCAGTAAATAATTATGCAAGTCCTTCTTTGAAATTATTTTTATTCTAACGTAACTAAGTCCTTTAAAAGTCTTGTAGACTGTTTGTTTTCTTCAAAATGCTGAACACATTGAGAAGAAAATAATTTGTCAAGTATTCGGTTGGTTTGGATTCCCGGTTGGTTAAACTTTTTGTATTCTGAGATTCCACCTGATATTGTAATTTTGGAAGGTATTTTAACCGTTTAGACAAATTTTCTGAGGAGCGAGGTATTAAATCCTAAAGCTTACCAAACCTGTTAATGGTGAGATAACGCTCAGGGCACAATTAACTGACGGGTGACTTTTCTACCGTCATGATGGGATTACGCTCTTATATCCCACAACCTTGGCTAATTGGTTTATGTCTCTCTTATTAGTCGACCCTCTGATCTTTTTAACGAAAACGAGCCAAACTCGAAATAATACGTTATATTTTAAAATTAAAAAAAAAGTGAGCTGGCTTTTTTAAACTTTTAAGTTTTTTAGATTTTTAAGTTATGGAAATTAAGTACTACAAAGCCTGAAACTATAATTATTAATGTAAAAGTTTGTCAAATATGAACGCATCGTGCATTTCACGTTTTTCAACCTACAGTGTCAAGTACAATGCAATTAAAAATATGTATAAAATTTCCATAGTTTGCCTCATTGGTCAAGGACAGCCACGTGCAGAAAAAAAATTTTGGAAAATTAATTGATATCTTTGGATAACTTGAATAGGGAATTTCTGATTTTGGTTAGCTAAAAGATTTTGCATACCTGAGTTGCATTTGTCACCAGATTAATGAAGTCAACCTTTCACTTTTAAAAAATACAACATTTTCCAAGTTGTTGACAAGAGAGAATTAATTAATAACAAACTTAATTTCCGGAGAAGTTGCGGTGACAATGGGCAGCCTGAAGCGTTTGAAACCCTCCACAACTTCTTGTCAGAGATGGAACTAAATCTGACGATTGGTGATAAAATAATTTATTTGTTACATTAACGGCAAATAGAATATCATTAGCTCTGGAGTATTTTCTAGTTAGCTGACCATTAATAAAATAATTCGTTTTAAAATTTGGTATAGAAATCTTTGCAAATCTTGCTAGTTACATTGAAAGAAAAGATTTCCAATAATTAAGATGAACAAATCAAATTACGTAATTATTGTACAAGAAAAATAACTCAGCCTACGCTGTTTTAATGTACTAATGTTCATAACAGATCTAATATAACCGGAATGTAGGTAGATTTTTTACCTAAATTATAAGCATTCTATTTAAAAGTACTAAATATTAATAATATAAATATTTATAAAANAGATATATAATGTTGCAGTATTGAGTATTTATCATATTTTATCTTTTTGTACTTTAATTTTATTACAATAGTTTCAATGTGCAGATTAAAACGAAGTTAGGAGTCAAAATTAAAATCTAGATACTTAATATTTTTAAAACTTTTAGTTCGGTATCACAGATTTTTTATTTATAATTAAATGTGTAGTGTTTAGTGACCGGTATTCAATGATTATTCGGAGATCGTGAGATGCGGTCTGGTTTGACGTAGGTTTTAGGAAAACATTTTCTTTATCGTGCCAACGTTTCGATCTTTATTGAGATCATCTTCAGGGCCTGGGATTTATAAACATTGTTTAAATTTTACAAATACTTGTAGGATGTAAACAAATTAATTTATACAATGCTAGAAATTTTAGATTTTAAAAAATAAATAACTAAATAAAATGATTTTATACAATGCTTTTTTAAAAATTTTATAGTATTGTATAAATTCATTTTTTTAATCTAAAATTTTCTAGCATTTTATAATTTGTTTTAATCTAAAATGTTCTAGCATTGTATATATTTATTTTTTTAATATAAAATTTTTAGCATTGTATAAATACATTTTTTCCCTTCCTTCATGTATTTGTAAAATTTAAACTATGTTTAAACATTGTTTAAATTTAACAAATACATGTAGGATGTGGAAAAAAGTGAGGCATTGTATAAATTCACTTTTTTCCACATCCTAAATGTATTTGTTAAATTCACACAATGTTTATAAATCCCAGGTCCTGAAGATGGTCTCAATAAAGATCGAAACGTTGGAACGATAAAGAAACTGTTTTTCTAAAACTACGTCACACCAGACCACATTCACGATCTCCGAAAAAACATTATAATTACGATGACTTAATTTCCTATGGTAGTAAACGACATTGCATTTTTCTATATTTATTTCCATATCATTTATCTTACACTACACGACTATATTAGTTACATCTTCCTGAAGGTATTTACAGATTTGTAGGAGATACATAATTGAACTTAATTATTTTTCAACCTTTGGATAGTAATTGGTACAAACCGTGGATTTTAAGAAGAAGATTACTTAATTATTTTATATTATTCATAATAAAACATTAAGAACACGATGAATATTATTCTTAATAAAACATTAAGAACATGATGACCCCCGATTATGTTTCTTGAGGATTTGTAATTGTAAAATCTTTAAAATGTCTGCTAGCTAGTAATGATGTGTTTTTCATTTTATTTTGTACGCATATCCAAAAGTTGTCTGGTTTAATGTAACATTCCAATGATTTTATACAGTTCAAACGATATACTTTTTCTCGCAAGTTACATTTAAAACAAAGCTTATAAAACCTTGGAAATTTATTTTATTAAAATCCATGGATTTTAAGCCATTTTCTAAATTAAATGAAGAATTTTGAATTACAATATTTTTTAATTTGGATGAAATAATTTTTTTCATGTAGTATATTAATTTATCTAATAGAGCGTTTGTAAAAATTGAAATGTTGGAAAATGCTTTCCAGAGCAGGCCAGAAATGGGCCATAGTTGGATTCAAATGCATTTGACGAAGAGTATTTTGAAGAAGCGTTTTGTCAATACCCGAGAAGGAAAAGTTACGAGAACTCGTATCTGAACAACTTTAAAAGGCATCTTCAATGGCAAAATCATGAACCTCGTCACTTTTTGGGCTAAAGTAAGTTAAGAGTACTGCAAACTCTCAAGAAAGGCAATTACGTTTTTATTGCCCTTTACCAGCACCGATCTTGTTAAACGGAATTTTCTTCTTAGGATCATGTCAAAAATAAATACAAGAGCAAACTAAACGAGGCTTCAAAAATATAATTAGTTTCATTTGAAACAAATTTTACAAAATTTTGTTCGTCATCACAGTCTCTAAAATCTCATTGATTTTAAAATATTTTTTCTTCCAGTGCCACCTTTAGTTCAATGTTTTTCGTATCGTTTCCTTGATGCCAGCATTGGATGATAAGAAATCTATTAAATACTATGTTTTCATTTATTGTTTTAAAAAGTCACTTCGCCACGTTCATTTTATAAAAATAAAACACGAATGAACTGATTTAGCAGTTTATTTTATTATTATGCACTGACAACAATCTTCGGACTGAGAATATGTTGTGAAAAAGTGAGCAGAGTGTATGACGAAATATGACAATGGTCTACGTTTGAGGATCCGAATCAGTAAGGAAAGATTGGACAGGTTTTTCGTCAACCAATGGTTTGAACCGGAAATGGTACAGGAGGCAATCTCACAAATGAACAACTGTAGTCAACCGAAATAGAACGAGAATTCGGATAACCAAGCCTACTTAGCACTGCCATCCGGGAAGCCTTCTGTACCAGATAAGAGTACTGGGCAAATATTGCCAAGATGAGGAAGAGATCGTGGAACAAATTTTGTGTTACTCTTGTTGGTCTCTTGTTCAGTCGTACGTTTTTGCTGCTGTAGGAAAAACATCAAATCGCCTCCTAAAAAACCATGCAAATGGATCAATAGCCTAAATATGACAAAAGTAACAAAATGAAAAGATGGTGTGAATCCATGCGCTATTTTCTTCATTCAAAATTAGCAAAGCACAAAAGGCTTATTGTTAGGCCAAAGCGCAAAGGCTTTGCGGCCACCCTCTCCTTATCCCCTTAATAAAATGGTATTAGTTTAGTCGTAGTTAAAATCTATAAATCTTTGATTTTGTTCATTAGGTCCATTGAAGACCACGCATTACTAAAAAAGCTCTACGTGTCATCAAAAAATCAAAGACCCACAATTAATCCTGATAAAAGTGATACATTCCTCGAAACTCGACGACTCATCCCTGATCCGTTTTAATATAGAAGGCTGATTATTAATTATATTTGAGATATTATGTACGGAAGACCCAGCAAGAAAAATCCTACTTTGTACTTGGTAACAAGACAAAATTTCAATTAAGTGTATAATTTTTGGTTTTTTCAAGATTAATAGAAGTCATCCACAAAAAAACTTTAACAGATGAAACACCTGCTGGACCGGTATTGGTAGCTATGCTGACCTTTCATTGAAACTAAAAAGACTGTGCGACTGTGCAATCGTTTTTTTTTTTTTTTTTTTTTTTTTTTTAAAGGTCAGATCAACCCCTCAGGGTATAGGGGGTTTTGATAAAAAGCTCATTTGTTATTTGTACTCTGGGTAGAAATTCACCACCCTTATTTTAACAAGCATTCTAACCGTTGTGACCACCCGACGCCCCTGTTTGTTCTTTTTTTCCCATTTGTAGCATGTCTGTATATACTGGTTAATTCGACATTTCAGACGTGTTGCGGCCTTTCGCCATCATTTGTTAGTCGGGTCTGTTCAAATGTTCATATTAAAATTTGAAAAGGTTTCCTCAAAATGAACCATTTGACCTGTCTAAAAACTTGCCTTTTCTTAAAATATGTAGGAAATTAACTCACCTTTCAGATTACTACTATGGGACCATCCATCTTTTGGAAAAATATAAATTTTCATGACTGATTCTTTAATTCCTTTTTGTCTCGTATTACAGAATTCAGCAGTCGTTATATCCATTTGATTTCTAAATCTGCATTTTTACAGAATATTTAATTTAGAATACAGCAATTTCCAGAATTGTGGGCCTTTTCAGTTAACAGGAATGTGTTCAAAATATATGCATATGTTTTAATTAGCGTAAAACAAGACAAAGCTACCCCTTTGCCTAAATTATGTTTTTAGATAAAAAAAAAAGTGTGACGGTACATAACATATAATTGAATTACCCCTCGGTTGGAGTCACTCCTTCTGTCTCTTTGACTCAAGACGACGAACTTTTTACAATGTACTCATCCAAATTGTTATTTTCATGTTCCTTCTTCTCATGCTACATAAAAAATCAGGGATTAGACTAAATATCTGTACTCAATTCCTTCGTCAAGCTCTTCTTCAAGAACTCGAGAGGTGGCAGACATAAAACTCATTGTTAAAGAACCCTCAACAAAACTGGCACACACATTTCTGCAGTTAGACAGAGAAAAGTTGTTCCTTTAAAATATTGCTCCCTTCTTTATGCAGACGACTCACAAATTTGCTTTTCCTTTCTACATACTGACTTACAAGCTGCAATTGAAAGAAGAACAAAGGGCCGCTGAAAACTTAAAGTAGAAAAGTCCCAGGCTATTGGGTTCGGATCCCCTTCCCTCTTCCATCCATCCCTCCGTTTACCATTAACATTTATTATTCAGAAATCGTGAGATGCGGTCTGGTGTGGTGCAGGTTTGAGAAAAACATTTTCTTTATCGTGCCAACGTTTCGATCTTTATTGAGATCATCTTCAGGGCCTGGGATTTACAAACATTGTTTAAATTTAANTCTACCTCCCATTTTAAATATGTACATAAATAATATCAAACATCCAAATAATTAAACTAATTATTTTAATTGTTATTATTTTTATAGTAATTTAATAATATTAAGTATATACTATCATAATATTTATTTGTGTTATAATTTCCGCGTTTCGCACGTTCAAATTGAGCGCCATTAAAAAAACCAGCTGCTAATTTGAAAGTCGCGTTGGCGGGGGTATCAGCGGGTTCACTTTGGCAATTCATGTCGAGAGACGTGGTTGCAGAAGTCCTTCAACCTGATGATGAGCTAAAAGGTTTGAAATCCGGATCGTTGCAAAACAACTTACTGTGAGTAGGAACTATCTTTTTAAAAAGGATTGAAAGACATTTTTGTATAAGGAATCGCCGTCTTTTAGGTGAAGAGAGCCGACGATGAGAAAAAACGTTGGTAATGGTTCGGCCAGAATATTCTTTCAGGATTATATAGACGGAGATAATTACGAAAAAGAATGCTAAATTGTTGAAAAAGTAGACTATGTAAAAATGTTTGATGTGTGGAATGTAATGAATGTTTTATATGTTATATGTTTTGTGTTATGTGATGATATTTGTATGCTATCGATATTAAATTTGATTAAAGATATTGGCGTAGCTGCGACTGAGTTTACATGTGTCTGTTCTGTAATTGATGCTGTGTTTATCACTGTTGATGTAAACCATTTCTAAAAAGTTACGTTTATGTTTGTTTTGTTCTATGTGTAATACTTTTGGATTGTGGAAGTCGAAATTGCGTTTGTGTTCAAAATGGTGGGTAGCGAGTGCTGTAGGATTTTGCTTGGGTTTTTTGCAATCATAGATATGTTGCTTAACTCTCTTATCCAGATATTGGGATGTAAGACCGATGTAAGTTGCCGGATAGTTTAAACAATTGATTTTTTAGATTACGTCAGATTTATTTGTTATTGGTGAGGGATCTTTAATTTTGGAAAAAAGTGTTTGAATTGTTTTATAATTTTGGAAAGCTATTTTAAAGTTATCGGACGAGAGAAATGGGTTTAATTTTTGTGATATGCGGTGCAATAAATATCTAAACGTTGGCATGATAAAGAAAATGTTTTTCTCAAACCTACATTACACCAGACCTCTTCTCACGATTTCTGAATAATCATCGACTACCGGTCAATAATCAGCACACATTAACATTTATTCTATTTTTTCTAACCCACTATCAAGTACTTTGGGTTTGACCTTGATCAGGCCTTATCATGGAAATACATAATTTTCGCTTTGCCAGCCACCTTTTCCCCATTAATAGCTACAAACTTCTAATCTCCTTTCTCTCCCATTTTGACTATGGTTGTGTTGTATTCGGAGAACTCACTAGGGAGCTGGATGGCTGACTTTAAGGCTTAATGAATTATTTTGTACGCTTTCCATTCGCTCCCCAAAGATGTCCCAGGAGTCTGATATGTACACTGGCTTGAAGTGGTTAACCCTTTCCGACCGCAGTCTGTACATCCTAGGTTCATTCTTTTACCCCTCAGTACATATATGATCTTTGCACCTTTAGTTCTTAGGTACTGGTACTACTACCGTGGTGTTTGTTTGGGCAGTGAAACTAAAAAAAATATTTTTTATATTCAATCAAAGTACTTCTACTCACAAACACTTTGAGTGAGTAGAAATACTTTGATTGGATATAAAAAATATTTCTTTGCATTGTATAAATTCTCTTTTTCCACATCCTACATGTTTTTGTTAAATTTAAACAATGTTTGTAAATCCCAGGCCCTGAAGATGATCTCAATAAAGATCGAAACGTTGGCACGACAAAGAAAATATTTTTCTGAAACCTACATCACACCAGACCTCATCTCACGATTTCCGAATAATCATCACTAACGGTCACTTATCACCACACATTATTTCTTCTTCTTTCTTTCTTCTACAACTTGGGCGTATTGAACGATGACCTCATTTTTAGGTTCTGCAATGAAGAGGAAGAAACCGCTACTTATACTTCGAATGAAAAGCAGCGGCTCAATGGAGATGCCTATGGTGCCAAGGATACATAGGAAACAAAAGTGCAACAATGATCTTCCTGACTTCTTAAAAGAAGGATCGAGTCAATCGAACTAAACTAAGAACTAGGAAATGTACAGCAAGCCAATAGATTGCAGAGCTTGAGGAATACCAAACTCCCGCTTCATAACATCCTCTTCATAATCATCTTCATCATTGGTCAAGCTAGAGAGGAACAAAATATATATCCCCTTCGAGGGGATTTTAAACGTATTATTATTTACTGATACGAGATGAAAAGTAGCGAATAAATTGAACGTTTTCACTTCTTTCAAATTATCGCTTGTTTACTAAATTTCTAGAAGAATTAAGCCACTAGGCGAGACCAAAAAAGGTAATACATTTATATGTGTGGCGATTAGTGACCGTTAGTAAATTAAAATTTAACTATAAATTTATTATTATTCATAAATCATGAGATGCGGTCTAGTGTGATGTAGGTTTCAGAAAAACATTTTCTTTATCGTACCAACGTTATGAATATAATATATATTGTAATATATAAATTCACTTTTTTTCCACANAATTTATACATTACAATATATATATTATATTCAAAACGTTGGTACGATAAAGAAAATGTTTTTCTGAAACCTACATCACACTAGACCGCATCTCATGATTTATGAATAATAATAAATTTATAGTTAAATTTTAATCCATCATTTAATGATTTTCCAGAGTTTGGGTGAATGTTTTACAAACCGTCATAAATAAATCATTTTCATTAATACTCACGAATTTTTGATCATGTTCAATTCAATTTACATTAAAATAATTATGTTATAACGTAATGATAAAAGTACATCAACAACATAAGTGTGCCCGGTTTGTTTGTTGTTGTTTTTCCATTGAGTGTATATGTAGTATGATGTTGATCGCGAACTATACTTGATTGTTGACAACGACTCTACAAATTAGATTTGGGAAGGGCAAAATTAATTATAACTTGTTTTATGAATGGGGTCTATTTAACCTAATGAATACAGGGCTAAAGAAATGGTGGTGATGAGTGCCTTGTAAAATAATTGCTCATCTCCCTAAAGGGTCAGTATTCAATTAATTAACAGTTCTCAGAGAATCGGTTGTGCTCATAACATAACTAAATCTAATTGCAAGACTGTTGTTTACGCACGTCGCGTAAACAAAAAATCCGTAGGATTCGAAAAGAACCAATTCAGCGGCTGTAAACCAATCACGTTAACGGCAATGCTAATACTATTGATCGTTTCTGGGTCTGTTATCTCGTTTTTTCTATTGTCCAGAGGCGATTCTCCTTTGCCCACATTCAACCGATGTCAAGACCCTCGGTTTTAGAAACTAGTATAAAAATAGAAACGGGAAGGCCGGCGACCTTCGAGCTTTTATTACAGTTTGGAACTTTTTATTATCTATATCTGATCCTCGCCTGCTCTTTACAACATGTTTCCTCCAATAATATTTAATTCTATAATAAAAATATTTATAAAAAATTGGAAGTGTTGTCTTCCGGATTGAACTGTAGTTCTCGTATTAATTTTACAGACGCGAAAGATTTCAAAACTTGGGAAGTACAATTATTGAAGGCAGTAGAAACTCATCATAGAGAAGAATTCACTATTTTCGTGGTCCGCTTGATCAATTACAACAAAATGTCTTTCAAATTCGATTGAACAGTTCAACGAAACCGTTTAAATATTTTTATTTATTTTTTTATTTTTTTATAAAAGTTCATTTAGATAAGAAAACAAAACATTACTTTTTTTATAAAATAACAAAATAATTGTAATGGCATGAACTAGTCGTCTACCAGTTGACCCTTACATATTTACACTTAAGTAAAACTCAAATTAACATACAATTTATAAACAACATAAAATTATCTCTGCAATTCAGCGCATCTATAATATATCTATACAAACTAAACCAATCTTTCCCATTTAAATGGTCTATATACTCACGGAATGTCAAACGACATCTGTGGAACCAAATTAATCTAACGTTTTCCAAAGTTGGACAAACTGCCAAAAATGAAACAAATCTTCCACCGTTTTGGATGTTTTGGATAGTTTACAGATATGATATGCTTGGTCTCTTTCCTCCAACCAAGGCTTAAAATTTAAATATAATTAATAATTTACCTCTCGCGCGAAAAACAACCTTGATCAAATTTCAGTTGTAGTCCTTGTACAAGTAAGTGTTGTCTCCAAGATCGAAATTCAATTCCTTTTATATTAAATGGTAAGTAGAATATTGCACTTTTCTTAAACATTCTTCTTTATTAATTAAGGTTTTCAGTTGAGATAAAAAAGTCAATGGGACGAGCGGGATTCGAATCCACGATCTTCGGCTTGATACTTTTGTATATCAACTGAAAACCTTAATTAATTGAAAGATATTAATTGGTCAAGCGGACCACGAAAACTAGTCAATTTAATCAGTTAAAATGAAGTATACCTTCACTAAAGCTCTCCTTGGCCATTTCATTTGTCGCCGAGAATCATATTGATTACACGATATTTGAAAAATGGCAAAAAGGAGGGAAAATTCAAAAGGTGGGGTTGAGATGGGAAGTTAGTGTCCGAAGTCACGATAGCTCAGGTGGTAGAGGAGTGGCGTATCTAGCCGAAGATCGTGGGTTCGAATCCCGCTCATGACACTGACTTTTTTATCTCAACTGAAAACCTTAATTAATAGAGAAGACTGTTTAAGAAAAGTGCAATGTTCTACTTACCATTTAATATACAAGGAATTGAATTTCGATCTTGGAGAAAACAATTACTTGTACAAGGAATACAACTGGAATTTGATCAAGGTTGTTTTTCGCGCTAGAGGTAAATTATTATATTTAAATTTTAAGACTTGGTTGGAGGAAAGAGACCAAGCATGTCATATCTGTAAACTAAAAACGGTGAAAGATTTGTTTCATTTTTGGCAGTTTGTCCAACTTTGGAAAACATTAGATTAATTTGGTTCCGCAGATGTCGTTTGACATTCCGTGGGTATATAGACCTTTTAAATGGTAAAGATTGGTTTAGTTTGTATAGATATATTATAGATGCGCTGAATTGCAGAGATAATTTTATGTTAAGTTTATAAATTATATGTTAATTTGAGTTTTATTTAAGTGTAAATATGTAAGGGTCAACTGGTAGACGACTAGTTCATGCCATTACAATTATTTTGTTATTTTATAAAAAAAGTAATATTTTCTTTTCTTATCTAAATAAACTTTTATAAAAAAATAAATAAATAAAGATATTTAAACGGTTTCGTTGAACTGTTCAATCGAATTTGAAAGACATTGAGTTGAATGTTTATCACCGTCGGCGAGAGATTGCAAAAGTAAATTAATTTCTTTGGCACAATGCACAGAAGTGTACACAACAAGGTATTAATGTAAAACTTTGTCATCCTAACTAAATCGTTAACTTTAATGCAGAGCTTACATTCATTAAAACTTCCGTAACCAAAACCTTTTACACTCTCCTCTGGTTTGAAAAGACTATTCAAAGGGGAAACGGTTATATTATATATATATATATTAGTAATTACCTCTTAGTTTCATAGTTAAACCTAAACGTTTGACCATTGGTGTGTAACCTTAAAACATTGCAAAAAAAATTTTATGTTTTATTTTTCCTCTACAGAATGAAAAAATTCATTTCAATTGGGCATCATTTCTGGAATAAAAATGCCCAACTATTATCGGTTGTCTTTTTTTAACGTAGTAAAATACAAAATAATGGTTGGAAGTCTCATATTTGACCCTGCATGTTAATGGATTTTTGTTTTACCTGATTTATTTGTGATTAAATAATTAACTCTTGTACCGTATTTGAGTAATGAAAAAATAGTAAAAGTTAAATTTAATTTACTTTAGACGGATGAGAAGGTCCCAATTGCTTATCTTAAGCCAGTTCTTTTATAGCCATAAACTAAGAATAATTTATGACGATAAAAATTTGAAACTACCCGGTGGAGGCGAAACAAAAGAGAAAAGGGAGATGAAAAATAGAAGCGGCAGATCGGATCAGCTTTGGAAGAGAGAAATTGGACGCAAGCCGAATATAAAAAAGGAAAAAGAAAAGAAGAATTGTAAGAAGCAATAAGAATAGCCTTCAACATTTGCCTCCCAAAAAAGTTTTTTTTAATGCGTTTATCTAAACAGAGAGAACTAAATAAATAGAATAGATCTAGCTACATTTCTTTTCAAAAGGTCATTTTTTATTTTGTTAAGCTTTTTTCCAATTTATGTTGTTAGCAAGGTTTTCATTTTGTTTTCTATTTTAATAAATTGTTACATTTTTTCCTAAAAGGCCATTAATATCATTTCTCAACCATTTTTTTTTAATTCTTTTAATTTAAGTTTATTAAGTTTTTAAGTCTTTAAGAGACGGTATAAATAGTGGTAGGAAGCGCTCATCTTCATTGTAGCAAATGGGCAAGAAACGTAATCGCACGTGCCATAAAGTAAAGAATACAATATTGAAGAACTGCAAATAAATCAGGCAAAAGTTGAAAGTATTTTCACATTCTTAAAGGAGATTGTTGGAGAATATAACGCAGATATACTCGCAGAATTAACTAATTGTATGAATAAATTTTGACCAGAGTTGAATAAAACGGAAAAAATGGAAAATTTCATGGCTAATATATTAGGTTTGGCACAACAAAAAGAAGAAAATTCAGCAAAACTAAATTCACTTTCATTTCTTTCCGGTCCGAACATGTCTCCTCACATCAAAACAGACATACAGATCACCGATTTGCATATGGCATTAAAAGAATCAAATATGTCTGAACAAATTATTCATAAAATTTTAAAACGCTTTCAAGAACCAAGTAATTATTTTAAATTCCTTTCAATTTAAGTTTATATTAAGTTTGTAAGCCTATTTCTACATTGAGGGATTCACGAGAGATAATTAACGCTATAAAGTTAAGCCTAGAATTTAGTTTTGCACTTATTAATGAAATAATTAAATGTGTGGTGATTAGTGACCGTTAATCGATATTTATTTAGAACTCGTGAAATGCGGTCTGGTGTGATGTAGGTTTCAGAAAAACATTTTCTTTATCGTGCCAACGTTTCGATCTTTATTGAGATCATCTTCAGGGCTCAAAGTGTTGCACTCTCAACACGACACGCAAGAATGGCACAATTACATAGAAGACAAACACTTTGAGCCCTGAAGATGATCTCAATAAAGATCGAAACGTTGGCACGATAAAGGAAATGTTTTTCTGAAACCTACATCACACCAGACCGCATCTCACAATTTCTGAATAATTAGAAATAATTAAAATTATTAACATAACAGCTATACGCATATTTATCACAAACTGGTCTGAAGTCTCTTTCTTCTCCATTTGCATGCTGCGTTGGTTTCAAACATGCTTTATTGTTCGGCCAGCAATTTTGACTGGTTTTATTTACTCAGGTAATTTGTAGAATATACTCATATTTCCAAATTGTACGTGCAAGGCTGGATTTATTTATTTCTAACTCAATCAACCGGATATTTCATATACTCGTTTTCGCTAATGACTTCATTTAACATGCTTGCATTATTTATTTATTGCTTTCCGACCACCTTTCAACTGTTTACACTCCTAATCCAAGTCTTAAAGGAACAGTGCAATCAGATCGAATCGCCGAACCCCTCAATTCTTCTCTTTCTCTCTCAATGCCTCCAAATCCTATCTATCCCTTGAAAGTTAAATTCCAATTTCCGCCTCCCACTTAAGAAATCCCAAGCATTCGACCTCGTAACTCTCGAAATTCTTAACAATCAACCTAAACGGGCAAAAGTATACATCACAACCATTTTCAATACCATAATTGAAGTGATTTCTATTGGGTTGTCCGGAAAATAATGCAGGATTTTGGTATTAAACAAAAAAAAAAGAAACTAGTTACTTTAAAGCAATGTTCTTTAATCAAAATAATTNATTATTTTGATTAAAGAACATTGCTTTAAAGTAACTAGTTTCTTTTTTTTTGTTTAATACCAAAATCCTGCATTATTTTCCGGACAACCCAATATGTAGGTTTTCAGTAAAACTTCTTTCTTAACATTTTATTACGTTTCGTGGTCTGCTTGACCAAATAAATTCTTTTCAATTATTTAAGTTTTTGGTTGAGATAAAAAAGTCAGTGTCACAAGCGGGATTCGAACCCACGACCTTCGGCTTGATACGCCGCTACTCTGTCACTTGAGCTATCGTGACTTCGATCCACTCGGAAACCAACTTCCCATCTCAATCCCACCTTTTGAATTTTCCCTCCTTTTTGCCATTTTGAGAAACTTCTGCATTGTGAACCAATTCTCCGAAATATTGCAATAATTTATAAATTAATTGGGGAAAAAAGAAAAACAATTAATTCTAATGACGTTCCGGTGGGTTGATTTTTTTTTTATTCGTACCAATTTTAGGTTTCAAATTTCATTGAGTGATGGTTTTAAGGATAAACATTTGGCTAGAATCATAGCATTGTTGGACGAAGGGGAAGAAGTCAAAGGCATGTGCCAAGGTGCTTAACATTCCAAGAACAACTGCCAAGATACTGGCGGTAGGCGTGGATCAGGTAGCCATCGTTTGACATTTCAGAGAGATGATCGTTTTATTGTTTCGACTGTACACCGTAATCGACATTCCACCGCTGTTAATTAAAATCAAGTAACGACTGTAACAAGTTAGGAACATTGAGCTGTCGTTCTTTTTATTTTGGTATGACCATTCCTGGCATTTCCTGCACTCTCGAGAAACTTCTGCATTGTGAACCAATTCTCCGAATTATTGCAATAATATATAAATTAATTGGGGAAAAAAGAAAAACAATTAATTCTAATGACATAAAATATAAATAGTACGAAGTAAATAAAACCGAACCTTACAAATTTGAAAGAGTTGGGGGAAAGTATGAGAGAGGGTGAGAGCAAGAAAGGGTGAAAGAGAAAGAATCAAAATAAACTTGACTTATTAATCGCCAATACGGCGCATAGGTTTGTTAAACCGGCACAACCGAACAGTCATGAAAATTTTAAGATACTTGGTTGTTTTCTTCCCATTCTAACATAAATTTATTTTGATCCTTGCTCTTTCTCCCTCTTACGCCCTCACTCTCCACTTTCTCTCTCTCGCTCTCCCTCTCTCTCTCTCTCCCTCTCGCTCTCTCTCTCTCTCTCTCTTGCACTCGCGCTCTCATATTTTTTCAGTATGTTTTTATTTACTTTGTGGTGCAAACTCAATCACCACATTACTTCGATTTTATATAAACAACTACAATATATATATATATATATATATATATATATATATATATATATGTGTGTGTGTGTGTGTGTGTGTGTGTGTGTGTGTGTGTGTGTTTTCATGCCTACATACATATATACATACACTCATATATACAAATAATGTACAACATATACATAATTCTTATAATAATATACATATATGTATAGTTGAATAATCTAATAATGTAATACGAAAATAAACGAAATAAAGAGAAAAAAAATTATTATTTATTTGTTTTTATATTACTTATTTATTCCTTTTTATTTCTCTAATTCATTTATTATCTCAATTTCAATTTTAATTTTATTTATTAATTATTTTTGTCATACAAATGTCAATGTTTCTGACAGATCATTTTATAATTTATCATTTTATATCATTTTATAACTGTATAATGCGTTTTTAAATGTTTCTGCTTTATTTTGGTTTTAATACAAGGAAGAGGGAGTTCCACAATTTGCAGGCATAGATTAAAAATTGTTTGTAAATGGTAGTTCCATATGGAAGCACAACCAGTGACAGAGAGTGAGAGGGAGTTGAGTAAGAGAGAGAGAGAGAGAGGGAGAGAGAGAGAGAGTGTGTGTGTAAGAGGAGGGAAAGAGGGAATAAAAAGAATCAAAATAAATTTCACTTAGAATTGTTTGAAAATAACCGAATATCTCAAAATTTTCCATTGCACGGCGCTCTCAATAGACTACCCCTTCATGACTGTTCGGTCGTGCAGGTTTAGCATTGCGATGTGCCGTATTGGCGATTAATAAATCAAGTTTATTTTGGTTCTTTCTCTTTCTCCCTTTCTTGCTCTCACCTTCTCTCTCTTTCTCCCCAACTCTCTCATATTTTTTAAGTATCGTTTTTATTTACTTTGAGGAGTAGTCTCAATCACCACTCTACTTCGAGTTTTTGTTAACCCTGTTAAAACATTAATAAAACTTATTAACATGTAAATTCAATAATTTTGTCGGATCTGCGTTGAAATACTGGCATAACCCATGGGTTTTTTTAATAGAGATTATGTAGAAGATATTGCAAGGTGGTTTGACTCTCCTCGAAGGGAGAAAATATGGAACTATCGTAAAATTTTCTCTTAGCACGGCGCTTGCAATAGACTACCATTTCATGGTTGTTCGGTCGTGCAGGCTTAACATTGTGATGCGCCGTTTTGACGAATACAATGACAAGTTTATTTTGATTCTTTCTCTTTCCTCCTCTCATGCCTTCTAGTTTTAAAGCATGATTTTATTTACTTTAAGCAGCAAACTCAATGACCAGTCTATTTGAATTTTGTTAACCTTTTTTTTATTATCAATAAAACTAGTCCGTATTCAATAATTGTCAGGACATTGGTGGGCACAATCGTTCAGGCATTGACATGATGCTCATCCCTGTAAGGTAAAGGTCCCAGGTTCAAATTCAGCAGCCCTGCATTCGAACCCAACATACAAATTGCCTTTTTTTAAAAACACCGGCACCCCAAGGGTAGACTTGACCCTGTTGCCAACCCTCATAAATCATAATGTCTCTGTTCTGGGTTTGAATTACCCATGACTTTTTAATTGAGATGTGGAAGGAATTGCAGTGGTCTGACATACCCATAGTTGGGCATTAATCCGTCTTGTATGACAAGAGCTACTATAATTCTGTGTCTATCTGAGCATTATTAGTGCATTAATTCAATTAATTCGTTTATTTTTAGTATTTTATTGTCTGCAATTTCTGCATAGGTCAATCTAAAATGCTTAAATATACAATGTGCCTAAACGTCCCAAATATTTAATTTAAAAAATAGCAAACATTCATCCATGCAATATTCGAACTTCTACACCTAAATAATTACAGGATGCAATGTAACAGCCCAATCATTTTCCAATGCCAGCTCCAGTCCAAGCGTTGATTTTTGGGACTTAAATACCCTGTTTATACTATC
This sequence comes from Cimex lectularius, assembly GCF_000648675.2. Lineage (NCBI taxonomy): Eukaryota > Metazoa > Arthropoda > Insecta > Hemiptera > Cimicidae > Cimex > Cimex lectularius. Next base: position 73,301 of record NW_019392780.1, read on the forward strand.
AATGGTCATATTTAGAACACTAGGATTAAAAAGAAGTAATAAGCAGAACAAATTCAACAAATGTATACAATATTTTTTATTTATAAAAATATATACATTCCAATCTCTAGTTGTATTAGAAAATATGTTGGAAAAGACCCTGGAGTACTTTCAACTTAATGCAAAAGGCTGTACAATAATTGATGAAGCATGCACAAACATTTGAAAATAAAAAATAAAAAGTTAAGTACTTGTTCAAGATTTATCCGAGTGGCGCTAAATGTTCTTTATTTATTCCATAATCGCTCTAAAATATCCATCACTTGGCACTGTGGCATTTCAAAATGTTTGAAAATAAAGAGCCTCAATGCAAACAGTGAAAACTTGTACGGATCCGAATTTGTGACATAAATAATAAAACATTAACACTACCAGTAGTGTAGCCGAGGATAACTTACATGTTAGATCTAAAGGTAGACAAATTCATAAACATTTTGATCAATTTATAATGCAAATGTTAATTTTACTTTTATTCATGCTGCAAACAATGTGATACAAAAGTCAAAGTTGAATACAATATTTGGATTAGAGTTATTTATTACAACAACTTATTATTTATTGCTTGGTGAGAAAATTATTTAATAATTTCACCAATTAAAAATATTGGAATTTATTTTTTTTTAAACACATTAAAAGTTATGAAAAAGTTAGATAAATATAATTTAAATCTTGAATAACAAGTATGATAAATAAGTTAAAAGGTAATCCACAAAAGCTCAAACAAAACAAAACTAATACACTTGTGCATAACTTTACATCCCTAAACATTTAAATTGCATTATAATCTGACAGTGTTCATACGACAAAATCTGGATTAGAAGACACGAGGTAAAAACATTTTATTAAGATAATAAAATACTAATTGAATTTTATGTACAATTGATAATTTATGTTTTGTTTAAAAAATGACCTGTTATTCTAGATTGACACAGTAATGTTATGTACTTAAATCACCAAGGAATAATTTTAAAATATTGTTTCACCAATAAAATATAAAAATAATCACAAGGGCGAGTTTTTTCTGATGATCCAGATCAAGTAATATTGGCACATATATAACTGGTTATTACATTACTATTTAAGAAAATTCATTATACGACATCATCAAAAGTATCGACCAATGGGATTTTTGCTACTTCAAAAAACAACCTGAAACAAAAACATTGCATTATTTTACTGTTTTCAATTAAACAATTAGTTTTGTCTACAAGCCCTTACTTGTGCGAATATTTATTCTTAATAGTCATCAGGTTTGCTGCATCTTTTTTAAGATAAGAGTTGAACATTTGACAAATATGAACAAAGTCAGACGTTTTATAACCTGTAAAAGAGAAGACAATGCACAATGTCGTAAAAAGTTTGTTGGTTAACGGAACAAAACCACAAGCAGACCTGAATAGTATTCTAAAGTTGAAGTCCATTGGCCTTCTTTTGCCATTAACAGTGCCATGTAAAGAGCAGCAGCGGCCATCTTAGAATCAGCAAATCTCACCGAGTTATAATCCATAAGATTATATTCAAGTATAAAACGAGCAAGGGTTAGGATCTTCATACCAATTTTGGCGCACTGAAAATTCCAGTCACAAGAATTACATTTACAATATAAAAGAAAAATTATTACAAACTGACCCTGGCGTATCTTCTGAGGAATCTGTAAGAAAGGGGGATTCCAAGTTGAAAGTCGATGGTAGTCAGTAATTTAAATTCCATGTTTGTTAATTCTTTATTTGTATATAATCCATCACAGACATAGAGAAAATCTTCAACTGAAGGAGGAAATCGTTCCTGCAATAGAAACATGATAAATACGATGCACTATGTAATTATTAAAGACCGAATTCCCGAGCAATCCTTTTATTTTCTAACTTCAAATGCAATTAAACCAAGGCAGAAATTGAAATCATAGAAGGACGTTCTTTTGACACTGTTTTTATTTTGCACGAAATTGCATTTTTTAATGTTTTCCTGCACAAAATTACATTTTTTATTTTTTGGTAATTATTTTTTTATGTAAACTTGTAAATAACATTAAACTTTTAACAGTACCGAGTGAACAAATTCAGGGTAAAAATCTTTTCTTTTTTCTAATGCACTTTGTTTTGCTAAGTTTTGAAGTCTTAATGCTTATGATTTTTGAAAAAATTGTTTTCTATTTCCCGTTTTTATGCAAAGACGGTTGAGAAGAAAAATTAGTGACACGAGCGCTAATCCAACCCACGATCTTCGGCTCAATTCGCTGGTGTTCTAACCTAACCACTTGAGCTATCGTGACATTGATCTCCCGAGACACCAACTTCTCCTCTCAACCTGCTATTATTAATAATTCCCTTTTACCACCAATATTCAAACCTCACAGCATCATTTAATTGCATTAGGACATATAATTAGCAATGGGAATTTTTGATGTAAAGGGGAAATACAAATACAGTCAACGACTTGTTAATTCCTCAGCAGATCAGTTTGGTAAATTGAAAAAATTCTGTGTATTTCAATGCACTCGGTCATTCGAAATATTTTTCATAACAGAGGGAGAAAGAACGTGTTATAAATTGAAATAGAGTCACTTCTCTTCTTTATTGTTAGAACTTTTAGTTTGTAATATTCCTCAAATTGACACTAATTTTTCTTCTTAACCGTCTTTGCATAAAAATGGGAAAACTATTAACAATAAACAAATATTTAATTAAATAATTAAAATTGTTTTCTGTTAAACTTCTGCTCTGTCTTATCAGTGAGTATTTTCTCACTTCTCAGTCTTTCTCTGGCCCAATAATGTCTACAACTGAAAAACGACAACAATTGTTTTTTGTGCAATTACAACGCATGCTGTAAAAATATGTTCATAACACCCATTAACAAGTTTAGATGTAGAGCAAGACTGTTCTTTTGAAAAACATTCCGGATGATAGTAGGTATAAGTTGACAGAAAAACTTAGTTATGTGGTGGAAAGTTCATTAATTCATTTTTTGGTACTTAATTATTATTAATTTTATTTACTGCTTATTCTCGACCCCCCCCCCATGTGATTTATTTTGTGAAGTATCATTTCGTTGAAGCCACACAGCACTGCCGACATTGAGACATTTCAGGGTTCCATTATATTGGGATTTATTTATCTATTCATAGACATCATTCTGATCTGTAGACCTGTTAATTTTCAAATTGAGCACTCATAGTGCTCAAAATTGTAAATCCTTTACACTAAACGAAGTGCAAAAAATCTAATTTAATATTTTTTAAATTATTATATTTTTTGCTCAAAATTTTCAAAAACCTCTTTTGAGCTCTTCTGGTGATCAAAATTACAAATCCTTTACTCCAAACCTTGCACAAAAAATCTAGTTTAATTTTTTACAAATTTATCATATTATTTGTCAAAATTTTCAAAAAAAAATTCAGCCCTTCTGGTACTCAAAATTGCAAATCCTGTACACCAAATGCTGTACAAAAAATATAGTTTAATTTTTGTTTACTTTATAATATTTTTTGGTCAAAATTTTCAAAAAAAATTCTTCAGCCCTTCTGGTGCACAAAATTGCAAATCCTTTACACTAAATGATGTGCAAAAGATCTAGTTTATTTTTTTTTTAATTTACTTCATTTTTTGGTCAAAATTTTCAACAAAAAAATTGAGCCCTTCCAGTGTTCAAAATTGCAAATCCTTTACACCAAATGGTGTACAAAAAAGCTAGTTTAATTTTTGTTTACTTTATAATATTTTTTGGACAAAATTTTCAAAAAAAATTCTTCAACCCTTCTGGTGCTCAAAATTGCAATCCTTTACACTAAATGATGTGCAAAAAATCTAGTTTATTTTTTTTTAATTTACTTCATTTTTTGGTCAAAATTTTCAAAAAAAATTCTTCAGCCCTTCTAGTGTTCAAAATTGCAAATCCTTTATACCAAATGGTGTACAAAAATCTATTTAATTTTTGTTTACTTTATATTTTTTGGTCAAAATTTAAAAAAAAAATCAGCCTTTCTGGTGCTCAAAATTGCAAATCCTTTACACCAAACGATGTGCAAAAAAAATCTAGTTTATTTTTTTTTTAATTTACTTGTTTTTTTGGTCAAAATTTTCAACAAAAAAATTGAGCCTTTCTGGTGCTCTAAATTGCCAATTCTTTACACCAAACAATGCACATCTAGTTTAATTAAAAAATAAATTTATGGACAAAAATTTAAAAAAAATTATTACATCCAGTGCTCAAAATTATAAATCCTTTACACAATCAACGTACAAAAATCTTGCTTAATAAAATAAAAACTTGAGGGGACCACGGTTAGCATAGCAGTCTTCCCCCCCCCCCAACAGTATAGGTTCAATTCCCAGCATCGCCTCTGGCTCTTTTTTTTCACAATACCCTTCCCTCCTTAATACGCATACACATAATATAGTCTCCTTGGCCAATATGCCATAAAATAAATAAATTTTTAGAATATTAACATTTTTGGTGAAAATTTTAAAACAATTTTTTTGATCGCTTATGACGCTCAAAATTGCAAATCTTTTACACCAAACAAAGGTGCAAAAAATCTAGTTAATAAAAAATACTTTTTTTTTTATTGTTGTCACCGCATGTTCTCCAACTACACCAAAAATTCCGGGAAAAAGTGTAGTTTATTAAAAACAAAATTAATAAAAAAACATATTTTAACACCAAAATTGATTGACCCCCCCTGTTAGATAATAATTTATTTTCTTATGTAAATAAAGTTTTTAATAAGTTAAATGGGAATTTATATCTTTATATAGATTTTTTGCACGTTTTGAAATTTATGAAAATGTCAATTTTTTATTGCTCATTTTGAAGATTTTACTGTACAAAAATCCATTCTTTACTGATTGTAAATACATTTCTTATATTTGAAAAGAACAATTCCTCTTTGCTTTTTATACAGAAAATTTATTTATTAGAAAAAAATACGTAATATTAATTACAAATTAAATTTAAAAACAAGCATTTTTACAGCAATAGGAATTATTTATTTAAAAAATACCCAGTTTTTATATTTAAATTATGTCAAATATCGCTATCACTTACATCATACTTTGAAGCGATTAAAAGCCCAGTACAAGCCACTAGTTGTAGATTTTCCTTTCTAATAATCTCTTTTGATAAATAAAGGTCGACCAATTTCATCGCCAAATACAATGTTTCATGGTTCAATTCGTAGTTTTCTTGTACTTCAACCATCCAATCAACAAGAAGTGCACGCATGTTGACGTTAAGGTCTTTTTGACGAGGCATGTAATCACTGATTTCAAAGTCTTTCTAAAAACAGACAAAAAAATTGTACAGTTAATTATTTATTTTTGACTCACAATCAGTATAAAATTAGACTTCTAAACCAACCTCTCTCGATTTAAGGTAGTTGAATATATCCATGGCATAAGTAGCAACACTAGAGGGATCGCCAATTTGCTCCTTGTCAAAGTCGACAACATTAACGGGCGGTTTGATTTCCTTCTTATTCTTTTGTTTTCTACCTTTTTTCACGTTATCATCTAAACTGTAAATCAAATTAAAGATTTAAACACAAAATCAAGTTTAAAAGGACGATTTAGATTCTTTTAATGTCAGTTAATTCTTGTATATCTAAACCACTAAGAATTATCTTAATATCATGGATTTTATTTAAATTAAAACATAAAAAAATGTTTGGGCAGATTATTGATGTTTTTATTAATTTTCACAGCAAATTATAATTTTTTTTAAATATTTAACTAACAAAAATTGAAAAATAAAACAAAATCCTTACTTCAAATCCTCTAAAGCTGAAACATAAAGACTACTATCTGTAGTTTTTTCTAATTCTGCGCTTTTCCTTGCCAAGGATCGCCTTGTCACTACTCCATAAGAAGGTGATAATTCAACTTGTTTTTTGACCTGAGGCTTTAACACATTATATTTGTCAACCTGTGCTGTTGGTTTTTTAAGAACTGTCACAGACTCTTCTTTAGTCTTGACATCTTTGACAAAATTATGACTCCCTAAGGGTTTTCTGTTTATTCCTTTATCAGAAACTTTGCTAGGCACAGTGGATAACTTTTTGACAGGTTGTTTTGCTTTTGTGACATTCTCTTTGCTAAACCTCTATCAGAAAAAAAAAAAAAAAAAAGAAATTATATTAATACTGATATAAATTATCTTTACATATTTTAAAAATGTTGAACATGCAAGGAAATTCAACCTAATTATATAACAACAGAAATAAATATTAAAGAATTAACTTCTGTACTTTAAATGAAAATTAAAATTTGCGTTGATATGATGAATGTTTAATTGAATACAATTTGAATATGGAGTTCAAAAATTCTTTGTAAAATAAATTAATCTGTATTTCAACCAATTAATCAGACTATAAAAAAACTCAAACTTACCACAGGAATTAATGATTGCTCATTCTTGTTTAGACAATTTGATGTATGATCGACATCATTTATATCTTGCAAAACTGTTTTTTTGGCCAAAGTTTTTGTTATCTTTGAAAGCATGACTGTTTTTTCAAACACCGACTTCACTCTCGGAACAGCAGAGTTTTCTTTTCCCGTCTAAAAAGAAATTTTCCGTTTTGTTATATACCATGGAACATTTGTTAAGGTTGTGTTTTGTGTCAAAACTCAAAAACACTAAATTTAAGTTAAAAACGTTTAAAAGTAATATATGTTTCAAATTATTTACCTCTCCCAAAGTAGCCCTCTTCACAGTTAATCGCTTCAAAGGTGATTCTTCCGCTTTCCTTTTTGAAAATGATTCCTTTTTCACTACCGTACCGTTGTGACTTCTTGTTTTAATTCCAATCTTCAAGTTCGACCCATTAGGCAAAACCACAGGTTTTGTAGCGATTTTGGAAGGAGCCATTTTTATTCCAATCTAAAAAATTTGTTATAAAAAAATGTGTTAGCTTTGACCTATTTTCATTTCAATCTAGAAATTTTTTTTTCCAAAAATGTGTTAGCTTTGACGTGAATTATGATTAACTTTTAATAAGAAAAAACAATACCAAAATATATCTGGTTTATTTTTTTTTTTTTTTTTTTTTTTTTTTTTTTTTTTTTTTTTTTTTTTTTGTCAATAAGATTGTTTTTAAACACTCTGTCACTCACTTTTTAAACACAACAAATTAAATAAGCACAAATTTAATTCATCGCTGACTACATTTAAATTGTACGAAATAAAAAATTGCTACCGTTAATTAGGGATTAGAAATGTAAATTGTTTATCCTGCCATTTTCAGCACTGCTTATTTGATTTGTAATTTAAGGATTGCTGTATTAATCAAATAGTTTAAAAATATATATATATTTATATAAATCGAGCATTGCTTTAACATGAAATGTTTATGTCAGCGAGTCGCTGATTGAAATAAAAAACATTGACTGTATACCAAATTTTATTTTAACATAAAAAAGACACTGAATGATTGACTTTTATTTCAACTACTAATTGATGATGATGTTTAATATTGGCCTATGATATGGCCTACTTAACAAGAACCCGAATAGTAAGCGAGATTAGTCCAAATTTATCAGAAATTAATCGATAAATTTCACATATCGACAAATCCTGCAGATTTTTGAAATGAATATTTCTTAGCAAGTATTAACTCCAAAATTCAAGGACCAAAGGCAGAAATAAGGGGTTGAAAACAGCCAATGCATCGCTCAATGCGAATTGACTACAGATTACTCTCCCAACGGTCGTGTCTCTTTCGTGTTTCACCACCAAACTTACATCATGAAAAAATGGAAGGTTCAAAACCCAAACAAGCCAATATATCATCTAAATGGACAAGCAGTTACCATTGCAATATTCTTTACAAGGTGATGAAAAGTTTGTTGTGAACAAGACATTCAAAAGAATCCCTTCAGAAGCAATTTTTTTATCTGCAGCTAGCACTTTACTTAGCCAGTTGATGATCCTAATAAAAATTTGGGTGCTAAGAGATTCAAAACCAAACTCAATTTTTATATAATGATCAGGAGTATTGCAAAGCAGATGGAAGCTATAATACCTGGTTTGCAATTTGTTCAGTAGCAGAATAGTAGTAGAATTTACCCATACAGCTGAAAGGTATTTCCAAGTAAATGAATTTACATACTGCAAAGGCTGTGACTCAAAATAAAAAGTTCTTAACTTCTTACTGTTGGTGGGAAATTCGGTTTTCTAGGTCTTATTAACATTTACAGACAATTTATTAGTAGAGCAGTATCAGATAATACTTTAAGCTCTGAGAATCCCTATAGGAGTCAGCCAGAAACTACATAATCAGGAAAGAGCAGGCATACAAGGTTAGCAATTTCATCCAATCTAACACCACCATATTCCGATTTTCAAAGAAACGGATGAAATCCGATATAAACAGAGAAAAATTAAGGTCAACAGAGATTCTCCCTGAAGCACCTCTTTCATTACAGAAATGCTATCTTCTAATTAGTCATTCAGCTTAAGGTTGAAGCTAGCCAAGTTATATTTTTAAGTATACGTATAATCGTGACACCAATCCTCAATGAATGTAAAATTAGTTAAGTGCATATGCCAAATGTTCTCTCATCTCTTAAAATAAGTCTAGCTTATACTAAAGTTTCTCACTAGCCAGTTTCTTAAGTATAAGTCCCACTTTTAATTGGAAGGTTATTTCATAGTAATTTCATAATTTTTCCTGTTTTTACAATGGTTTCTGAATGCTAAGACAGAAGAGATATTGATTTTCAAAAATTGGGGCTTATATTGGGTTGGTGCAAAAATAATGAAGGTTTAGAAAAGGCAGTCTAAATATTTTAATTTTTATAAAATAAAGAAAAATTTTTCAAAATATTTTTTGTTACAATCTATAAATCATTGCCCATGCATAATAAGTACATAACTTTTATTTTGCTGACATAAAAACGTTTATTTCGACTCACAATAAAGTCTTGGATATTATTTTCAGCTTCACCACGTTCTCTAAAATTTTATCCCTCGCGAAGTGATCAAAAAGAAGTCGGGTGAATATGGAGGGTGCGGTAAGCTTTCATAACCTAAGTGCTTAAGTTTCCGCAGGGTTGGCATTGCGACATTTAGCCTGGCGATATCGTGAAGAAGAATCAGCACCGTACGGTTTACCAATCCTGGACAAAAGCATTGCAGTTTCCCATGAATTTTGTCAGTTTCTTGGCAATATTTGTATGCTGTGATAGTGGCACCACATAATACAGAAAATTATAGTGAATAGTAGTACACCACCAGTCACTATAACCTTTTTTGGGTGCAGATTTGGTTTAGCGAAGTGTTGTGGTGCTTCGTCCTTGACCGACCACTGACACGCCTCCTGTGATTCGATCAAGAATGGATCATTTTCATAGTGTAACAGGACAGACGCGCAAATTTCAAAGCGTTGATTTCTTTACGCTTCGGTACCCACTTGTCATGCATCTTTACCAATTTGCTCCAGATGGCGAACAAAGGTTGAGTGGTCAACACTAATCTCTTCCGCAATTTCCTGCGTTTTCTTATGCGGATTTTCTTCAACCAACGTTTTGACTTAGTCGTCAACCAAAGAGGAAGAAAATTTCAAAAGGTTGTAGGTTGATATGGGGAGTTGGTGTCCGAGATGATCGAAGTCACGATAGCTCAAGTGGTAGAGCAGCGGCGTATTTACCCGAAGGTCGTGCGTTCGAATCCTGCTCGTGACACCAACTTTTTCATCTCAACCAAGATCTTACATAAAAAGTCCAATTAATTGAAAGAAGTAATGTGTAGAGATTAGTGACCGTTAATCGATAGTTATTCAGATATCGTGAGATGCGGTCGGGTGTGATGTAGGTTTCAGAAAAACATTTTCTTTATCGTGCCAACAAGACAAACACTTTGAGCCCTGAAGATGATCTCAATAAAAGATCAAAACGTTGCCACGATAAAGAAAATGTTTTTCTGAAACCTACATCACATCCGATCGCATCTCACGATATCTGAATAACTATGAAATAAGTAATTCGTTCAATTAGACCTCTAAATATAAATGGATAAACAAAAATGTTTCGTATAAAAGATAACAGTTAAAAGTATTTACTTTAATATATAAAGCAGATTTGAGGATTTAGCTTTTTTTACATGACAAGCACCTGCAAAAATAAAACAAATTTTCAAAACCTGCATTAACTTTGCACCAACTCAACATAAGTCCTCACTTTTGGTTGGACGGTTTATTCACCTTTACATAATAATTTCATTATTTTTCCTATTTAGTTTACAATGGCATCTGAATGGTAAAATAGAAGAAATATCTATTTTAAAAACTGGGGGCTTATACTGAAGAAAACCCGGTTTGCTTCTATTTCATTGAAGATGTTCAGAGTCCAGAGTGGATCTGATGTTGTAGTGGTGACTGGCTCAGCTCAATAGTTTAAATCAGCATTTATTTAGTTGACTAGATAATCATGGTGTAACACATCCAAGGGAAAGAGGAAGAAAATATGCTGATTTGTGAAATTAAAAATTGGCGGCGCATGTTTTCATGAAATATTACATTGACTTTATTAAATTGTTACAGTTAAAATGATTTAATGGGGTTTGAACGGATTTTGAAGAGAATAAAAAAACACTAGGCATGATACGGCGTGTTCGTCTTATGTTATGCACCTTATGCCCGCGGTGGGAGTCAAATCGGATAATACCTGGAAAATCCGTTACAACTTAAAACCCTGCATTCCCGGAAGGGGACAAAATATCAATTGTAATTTTTTTTTTTTAATTTAAATGTTAAATCTTACATAAATTTTGAAAACAAACTATCCACGATTAAATTTCCAAGTGGAGATGTTATCGTTTCTATACAGAACATGAAATTACCAGCGAGAACATGAATCCCGATCCAACAGGTAACGATATTAAAACGGGGAGTTATGTTCCGAATCTTTTTTTTTTCAGTCTACAAATCACCCAGTTCTCGGGCTTTAAAGTAAATAAGTTTAAAGTGGTGGCGAAGTAGCCGTTGGGACTTACCCGTGCTTAGCCTGGCTCCAAGGTTCGAATCCAAAATTCTGTGAGACAATCGACGTCCACAGATCAACTCCGGTCGAAAGTCATTTACGGAGAAAAGGGCTGGAGAGGAGAGCGGGCTGCAGGCGGTTTATCCTCAGTGATCCTCTGACTTCGGCTTTACGGAAACTAATTCTTCAACGCATCGACGAATCGGGCCTGACTGTTCGTCTGAAAGACCGTTAAAAATCGTTCTGTTAAACCTGGATGGCCGACGATCCGATTGGACGGATGTATGCGTAGCCCAATTGGCCTCAACCACACCGCGCACATGCGCACTCTGCTTGACGCCAATTTCAAATTTAATGCCAACACAAATTGGCCGAGCTTTTTGTTTTTGTCGGTCGTAGTGGATATAATATTCGTTCATTGTTAGTCGAGGAGTTTTTTTGTCGCTGTATTTCCCGACGTTACCGTTCTCTTGTAGCCGTTTTCAGAGATATTTATTTTAATCTGTCAAATTAAGTTTTTTTTTATTTGAAATTAACCAATTTTCCCACTATATTAACTCGTTTTAATTTAAAATTAAGACTTTTCTAACCAATTTGTTTTAATTAACCCTTTTCCCGTAAAATCAACTTTTTTAATTTAAAATTGACCCTTTTCGCATAAAATAAACATTTTTAATTTGAAATAAATACTTTTTGAAATTATGCTTTTCCAATCAAACAAGTCTTTTAAAAAAGTCACTATACTAATCCTTGCAATAACCTGGTTGCGTTGAAATCTAGACGCGACAGTTTCAGTCGCTTTTTTCTCTCTATTTAGATTCGACTTAAATTCGTACACCAATTCAAGATAGGTAGTGAAACTTGAATATTTACCTGGAATCATAGACGAAAACGAAAACACTTTGGTCTAAAAATAGAAAATAAAATAATATCCATTATAATGAACATTTTCGCTGACGGGGTTTTTGTTCGGCTCTTTATTGACGACCTCATATTTTTTCCAGAACTTTTGAAACATTGTCCTAAATAAAGGCAGTCAGTTAATTCCGGATATGGTTCAATTATCCACACTGGATTTTATTTGATTTTGGATAAAATCAAAGCTGAAAATCAAAAATAAAATTAATTTTGTTTAGCCAATTTTTGATAACTATATTTATTACACCATGTCTCAAAAAGGCAAAAACAACACTTGTTTATATCAGCGTTTCTCTCAATCGAAGCTTTTTTTAAAATTAGGATTAGACATTTATTGACGATACAAATATTATTTAAAATTTAGTCGTTACTGATCATTTTTGCCTACCTATACCTGTTCATTTCGATTTTTTTGTTACATTTTTACGTAAGGTTTTGGTTGATATGAAAAAGAAAAAAAACTTTTTGCTAATTGCATTTTTTTTTGGGGGGGGGGTTCACGGTTAAGTTAGCGTGTCTCGTTTTATTAAATACATAGCCTAATACATTTTTATGCTCCGATAAATTTACTTTTGTATAAATTAATAAGTCGTCCACAAATGACCAAATAAATTTAAATTTTTCTTCCCCGAAAAACTCATCAATGAGCGTAGATAAATATCCACTTCCTGCTCTCATGCCAAATGGAAGAAAATTATACTGGTATTTTCCAAATGGTACGACGAATGACGTTAATTCAGCGGTATTTGACAAAATGACTGATTTAAATCGATTATTGAAAAATAATTTGCTTCCCGTAAAAAGTCCCAAACAGAATTAATAGTTGGTAAAGGATAACCAACATATTTTATAATTTCATTAATTTTTTTGTAGTTAATCACCAATCGGTAGGATTTTTTTGTCAGGTTTCGGGACTAGAAAGGCAGATTGGAGCGTATGGGCTATAACTTTTAGAAATAACTCCCTTTTTTAAAAGATCATAAATGATTTGTTTCATAGTTTGTAGTTGTGGTGGGTTAAGAGGATAGGCAGGCGAATGAACAATCTTGTTTGATATCGTTTCCAAATTTATTTTCATTATTGTTTTTTGTGGATCTTTATCATAATTTTCATTCGTATTTAAGCCTTTATTATTGTAGTGTTCAAATTTTTCAAATTATTTGTAGGGAAGTTGTAATGTGGTAAAAAGGAATAGTGTTTTTTCTTATCGAATTCAAAATAGAATTGATCCTTAAAGGGTATAATTCCGATTTTTGTTTGTTTCATAAATGAATACGATAAGATACAAGGCACACGTCGATGACAAACGATTTCTTACACGAAAAACTTTTTATTTGAATTCTTATTTAATTTTTGTAAATGGCTCTAATTTGTTTCCGCAAATTGTAATTATAGTATTTTTTTAAATTAAAATCGCAATTTTTTATTTTAATGGACTGTATTATGCGTTTAAATAAAGATAAACTTATAGAATTAATTGTTACGCCAGAATCAAATATTTTTAACTTTAAATAATAACACTTTAAATCATCGAAATTTCAACCTAATCACAAAAAATAATAATAAAAAAAATTAAATAATAAAGAAATATTAACTGGGATTTGTTTTGTCCTACATATTTAATGTCGCAATCATTACAATTAAGTTGGTAAACTTCGCTTTTTGCCAATTGTCTACCTTATCTTTAGGTTTTGAGAGGATGTTTCTAAGTGAACACGTATTTCTATAAGCTATTCTAAAATCTTCTTGTTTAAGAATTTTACCTACGTTTTCTGATAGTTCACCAATGTATGGCAAGCAACGGAAACCTAATGATTCATTTATGGTGGGGTGGTTAAGTCCTATTGTTCTTTCTTGTATAGTTAAATTTTTTATTCTTTTAACTAGCAACCTATCAATAAATATTTCTTGATATCCATTGTTTTTTGCTAAGGTTTTAATAGTTTCTAATTCTTTTTTATAGTTAGCGGCAGCTTTTTGGATCTATGGGTGAGAAGAATCCGCTGGTATCTTAATGTCTGTAGTTGTGGGTTTTCTATATAAGACTATTTCAATTAGGTTGTTTAATATGGACAATTTTAGGTCTAAAAAGTTCAAACAACCGTCTTTATTAATTTCCAATGTAAAATTTATATTACGGTGTAGAGAATTAATTATTCGAAGGAATTCTTTGAGATCCTCTAATGTTCCCGACCATATGAGTAAAATATCGTCTACATAGCGTTTCCAAGAAAGAACAGATTTAATTAAATTGTTTGATTTGAAAAGATTTTTTCAAAATTATCCATGAATATTTAGGCATGAAAATGGTGATAACGGAGACCCCTATTGGTAACCCTGTTTTGTAATTTATCCAGGCCCTGAAGATGACCCGAATAAAGGTCGAAACGGCAAAAAATTAAATAGGTGTTTTTCTAAACTACTTCATTCTTGACTGCTCACTTCATCAAATTAGTCAATAAAATCGTCATCAGGACGAGTTACGCAACACGGTGACGGCGGATCGAAGCCGCCTGGGACTTTGCACTTTAGAACCTGTCCCGTTGAAGTGTCAACGTTTGGATTTTGAGCTCAGTTTTCGACTTTCGTCTTTGTCGAATGTCGTCGTGCACCGGTTGTCCCGACGATCGACAACTCCGACTCGCTCGTCAACGTGAAATGCCGCCTGCCCAACAATGCAAAAAGAAGTTTTACGACTGAAGTTCGTCAACGTCAAAGACAATTTCTTGCACTTTTCACCTTCGACGCACAAGAACTTCACCTCTCCTGGAGTAAGGATCAGTATTAATTGCGTTAATATAAAATCTATTCATCATTGTCACATCATTTCTAAAAAAATAATAATAATATCCGTTATCAATGTTTTTTTTTGTATTTCATAAATATTATATAACAATTGGTTAAATTAGCAATTAATTGTACCATTATATGGCAGTTTTTTAATCGGAAAAAATTTGCATAAATAATTACCAAGGAGGAGAATGATTTTCATATTTATACTGGTTAGAAAAATATTCTCATCTACACAGACAATTAAGGCTGCTATGTTCAGTTTATCAGTCAGCGTATAACATGAAAATTACCATTTTGATTTTTTGTACTTGGTTCTAATCTGGAAAAGGAAAGAAAAAGGATGTGTCTTGGGTCAAATTCTTTCTTTTGTCTTTATGTATTAGCCGTATAGTCATGATGTGCCCCAGGTAGATGGTCAGGACACCACTGTCAACATGGAGGAAGCCCAGGCGCATCTGCTTTACGGTGTACTCCCTGATTTGCTTTAATAAACGTTCATTTGGGTACGCAGAAGAAAAACCATTTGCATGGCTTGTTGAGAAAGAGAGAGAGAGAGGGAGAGAAAATGCTTTATTCTGGGACTGGAGTCCCCTAAGAGTAAGGTCACAAAAACGACTGGGAAGTTCTGTCCGTTTTTAGAATAAACCAAAATAATAAATTTTTCATACCTTGGAAAAACTTTATTGAATAATGCTTATTTAGAGATCAAGAGATGCGGTCTGGGGGGATGTAGGTTTAGAAAAACAATTCAATATTGAAAAGGAAGTTAATTATTAAGGACGATAAACGAAGAGTAGGGAAATATAAAAATAAGGTTTAATAATTCATTTGCTTTATGATGTTGACATTGTTACGGCTGAGTTTGCATGTATCTGTTCTGTAATTAATTATTCAGAAATCGTGAGATGTGGTCTGGTGTGATGTAGGTTTCAGAAAAACATTTTCTGTATCGTGCCAATGTTTCGATCATTAATGAGATCCTCTTCAGGGCCTGGGATTTACAAACAGTGTTTAAATGTAACAAATACATATAGGATGTGGAAATAGTGAATTTATAAAATGCAAAATATATTTTTTTATATATTCAATCAAGGTATTTCTACTCACATAAAGTGTTTGTTTTCTGCGAAATCGTGTTATTCTTGCATGTCGTGATGAGAGTGCCAGTGAGATATTGCTGTTTTATTTTTATATATGTTGGATTTTGAAGAGGTGGGGAAGGAAGTCGGTATAGAAAAGACATTTTTGTATAAGGCGAGGTGAATAGAAATACTTTGATTGAATATATAAAAAAATATATTTTGCATTGTATAAATTCACTTTTTTCCACATCCTACATGTATTTGTAAAATGTAAACAATGTTTGTAAATACCAGGCCCTGAAGATGATCTCAATAAAGATCGAAACGTTGGCACGATAAAGAAAATGTTTTTCTGAAACCTACATCACACCAGATCGTATCTCATGATTTCTAAATAATTATCAATTAACAGTAACTAATCACCACACATTTCTGTAATTAATGATTATTTAGAGAATGGGAGATGCTTCCTGGTATGGCGTAGGTTTAGAAAAATATTTTCTTTATTGTGCCAACGTTTTGACCTTTTTGAGATCTTCAGGGTTTGGGGTTTATAAACAATGTTTAAATGATACAAATACATGTAAGATGTGAAATTGAATTTATACAGTGATGTACACAATAAAGAAATTTTAGTTTTCTCTCGAAGTGTGTTTTCTGTGTATTGAATAATATAATTTCCATAATTATTTATGTCTTCTTCCCACCGCGATGGCAATTTGTATGCCCCATTTTTAAAAAATGCCTTATTCGTAGGGGCGAAAAATGGAACCAGTGCTTGTCTGATATCTTCTTCGTTTTTGAATTTTTCGCCCTGCAAAAAATTTTGTAAGGACAGAAACAAATGTTAATCGGAGGGCGCTTGGTCCAGGGAGTACGGTGGACGTGACAGAATTTCCCAGCATAGCTCTGTGTTTCTGACGAATCACCAAAGCAGTGTACGATAGAATAGAAACGTTTTTTTTTTTTTTTTTAATATCTTTTCCTCAAAAAACCACACAAATATGAATTGTACAGAAAACTTTGAAAATTTGAGATTTCAACTGTCTGCGGAAGTTGGCACGCATAATATGTTTATAATGTATGTAAGAGACATTGAATCCTGCATTAAATCAACTAAAGAGAAAAAAAATAAAATAAACAAGCATACACATATAAACAATTTCTCAAAATGTAACAAATAAATTAGTTGATATATGTCCATAATAAATATACAAATATTGTATACAGTACTATACCTTTGCTAAAAACTTAATAAATTTCTACTTGCTTCTGTACCGTTCTTCCTTGTTGGAATTCATACAAAATACAGTGGCATAAATGAACTTTATCAATAGCCATGGGTACACGATTGCGTCTCACTTAATACTAACATGAATCATCTTCATTTACTTTAGTTTTAGTTCATTTGCTAGGTCAATATGTATGCGATCAGTGATAAAAAGAGAGAGCCAAATATGCATCAACAAATGAATATGCACATACTTGTTGAAACTTGCTGTAACCGGAACAACAGAACTTTGCGGTATACCTATTTCATCTGGCACTTTTTTTTTTTGTCGGCCGAAGTGCACCTAAAAGATGCGGATGAAAACCACCTACATCCCCTGGTGGGGCCGTGGAAAAGTCCACATCTTCCCTGCAGTCCGGGGCACAACTTGCCCTGTGCACTTTCTTCAACTACCCGTGAGTCAGCAACCCACCCGGCCTGCTATCTGCCTTAATTATATGTCCAACCTGGTGTTCTGTAGAAATTCATAAATTCCTCTATAAACTTTTCTGTTACCTGATGCCAACAGGCTCTCAAAACAAAACGCTTAATTGCTTTTTTTCAGCAGGAAGAGTCGGTCAAAAAGAGTTGCTCTAGTAGTTTCGTGCTGCATACAGGAGAACACTAAGGGTCTGAGGGTCTCTGGTTCGTCACAGGTTGGGCAATTTGGCGACTGTCTGAGTCTGATCCTATACAAATGAGATCTGCAGATAGCATGGTTTGTCCTCAAGCATGTTGAAACCGAAAAGAATTTTTTACTTCCGTGTTCGTTCTTGAACCAAGGAACAGTGGTTGGTCTATTGATTGATATTGATCGGCAGGATGCTCCTCCTTTACTCCTGTTATACCAGGCGATCCATTCGTTCTTCCACACAGAGCTCAGTAAACGCTTGGCATCCAGTCTTGGAAGTCTGATGTCCGAGTATTCACCTTCCTTCGTTGCTTGTTTGGC
The DNA here is from genome assembly GCF_000648675.2 of Cimex lectularius. Classification (NCBI taxonomy): domain Eukaryota; kingdom Metazoa; phylum Arthropoda; class Insecta; order Hemiptera; family Cimicidae; genus Cimex; species Cimex lectularius. Next base: position 91,331 of record NW_019392780.1, read on the forward strand.
TAACTGGTCAACCATTTCATTGCCTTTTATGCCAATGTGTGCCCTACTCCAGCAGAAGACGACAGTTTTGTTGCAACTCTTTAGGTCATGTGTCTTTATTAATTCACTCTAAAGATAGTCACTTTTTGAATTTGTATTGAAGTTTTCAATTTGTGCTATGGTGCTTTTGCTGTCCATGATAAGGCAAAATGTAGAACTGTCTACTTTACTTAAGTGGTCTAGAGCTTTGATTATGGCATATAGTTCGGCCGTGAAAATCGAAACCGTTTCTGGCAACCGGTAGAGTTCAGAAATATTAAGCACAGGGTTGTACAACGCACAACCCACCTTTCCCCCTAGGACTGACCCGTCGGTGAAAACCAGGTGATGGTCAGGAAATGCCAGATGTGCATCTTCCAAGAAAATTGAATTAGCTAGGAACTGGAATTCAGACCTATCTTCTGAGTAAAAAGTAGATGGAGTATGTTGAGCTTGTATTCCAATTGAAGAGTTGGGGAGAGTTTGTTTGAGTACATTGAATATATCACAAGGACAACAGACAAAAAGCTGATACTACAGGTGGTATTTTTTTCTTCAACCAAAATTTCTGTGTTTGGATTGCTTCTACCAAAGTAATGATTTCATCTGGTACTTGAATTGATGAAAGTTTGATGTTAACACATCGTAAAATAAATTGACATAAAACTCATAATACAGAAAATAAAAAATAGAAATAATGGTATCAATAATAAGAATTCAGGGAAAAATAGTAAGAACAAAGAATACTCTGTCTTGTGTGATCATAATCATAAACAATAAATGTTCAAGCTTTTATGAGAAGGAAGGTACGGGCCATTGGGAGATGAGCGGGAAAGTTGGAATATGGGTTGCCCTATTGCTGTATGGAAATAACCACACCCCCAACGATATGGGGTGAAACTTGCCCAAGTGAAACGATCCCAACAGAGGATTGTTCTGTTAAAATCACACAATTTTAAGTAAACGACTACTTACTTCACTTCTAACTTAATTGCAGCTTGAAACTATATTCAAATTTAATTCGTGTTTTTATATTTTATTTTTACTTCGGTTCGTCATTAACTTAGGCGATTAGTTTCAAAACCAGTTCAATCCACATTTTTTTTTGCAAAACATTTGTTTTTAGTTTTCACAAGTTTTCAATGCATTACAACTAGCAACTTTATTGAAACCTAGGTTTACAAAAATAGGTGGAATTTGGACCAATAAATCGAGAGAAATTTTAACTTATTCCACAAAAATGATTGGTTAGCTACACAGATTGCTTCAAAACCGGCTCAAACCAAAATTTAAATTTAAATTTTTGGTGACCTGGAAATAATATTTTTTCATAGTGTCCACCCTAATTTTGTGGAACTGGTAAGAAATAAATTGTCTTTTCCACAATAGGCATTTATTTCATTAGACACATTTTGATCCAGTGTAGGCCATCTTCAGTGACTAAATAATGAAAGTTGTACAAATTATAATTCATGTTTTTATATTTTGATTTTAATTTGGTTCATCACTAACTTAGGCGATTAGTTTCAAAACCAGTTCAATCCACATTTTTTTTTTTTTTTACAAAACATTTGTTTTTAGTTTTCACAAGTTTTCAATGCATAACAACTAGCAACTTTATTGAAACCTAGGTTTACAAAAATAGGTGGAATTTGGACCAATAAATTGAGAGAAATTTTAACTTATTCCCCCAAAATGATTGATTAGCTACACAGATTACTTCGAAACCGGCTCAATCCAAAATTTAAATTTAAATTTTTGGTGACCTGGAAATAATATTTTTTGATAGTGTCCACATTACATAGAGTCCATCCTAATTTTGTGGAACTGGTAAGAAATAAATTGTCTTTTCCACAATAGGTGTTTATTTTGTTAGATACATTTTGATCTAGTGTATGCAATCTTCAGTGACTAAATAATGAAAGTTGTTCTAATTATATACAGGTAATTAGATAATTAAATAATTTGATGTATGATAATAAAAAATATACCAAAATATAATACTAATACTTAGAACTGCTTTAAATTTACATCCTTTTTTTTTTAAATGAAGTGGTTTGATCGTTTGTTACATAGTTGTATGTTTAAAAAAGGATATCTGGAAATATATAATATTGGAAATAATATATTATTGAAAACAACGATGCCTTAATTGTTTGGAGACCTTCCTTCTTCCCAACAAAATTTTTAAAAAATCTAAATCATATTTCATGGCTGTAAAACGTTTTTTGTGTCTCCTGTAAAAATTTTGAAATTGGATTGAGCCAATTTTGAAACTAATGGACTCAACTGATCCTTTCACTTTGTCATGATAGTTCAAGTATTTAGAGCAATGGCGTATAAATTCCCGCTCGTTTTTTTCATCTCAAACAAGACCTTTGAGAAAAAGTGTAATTAATTTAAATTATATGGTTTACATTAATGACCTGTTTTTTTAAATTTGGTACTACAATACCATTCTTTAATATAAAAATCACTTAGTGTTCCTAAAATCTAGACAGAAGACTCCCTAAGATATAGATTAGAAATAATAAAAAATATCTAGAACGTATGATCTTTTTTAAATTATTTTATTTGTACTCTACTTAAATTAATTAAAATATAATAAAACATTTGTTCTCTCTTTACTTTTCATATTTTCTTAATTATTTATACAATATTTCCAATAAATTTAGTTTCACGAACTTGATTATTTACATTTTGGATTTAAATTGTTTTAAATTCAACAGGTGAATTATTTTAAATAATATTTTAGTTGTTTCCCCTCTAAAACAACTGTTATTGAAATTATATCTCTTTACATATATAATTAGCATAGCACAAGAGTAATCCTGTTTTTGACATTGTCATGCCCTTCAGCATAATACAAGTTGCATTGTTTAATAGAAAACAACCAATATTAATTTACAGTCAAAAATGTAATATTTTATACTCAACAATTATTTTTGCTGTAATTGGCTTCTAAATTTAAAACTCATTGTATCAAAACAAACAAATGTAAATGTATTTAAATAATTGTTTTTTAAAGATGACAAAGTTAAATGTTGGTAAATTTCATCTTTGAAGTTTATGGCTTACAAAGTGCAGCCAAAGAAATCATACTTTCAATGAATTACCCCATTTTTATCAGACAATAGAAATTTAATGGATGTCATATTGTTTGCATTTTGATAAATGAAACTAAAAGGATAGAAGCTATGGTATTTTTTTTATTTATCGATTTACAATTAGACTTCGTTGATTTTCAGATTTGCTGCCTCAAAGGGATTTTAAAGGAAAACACTTACTATTTCTCTTCCAGTCCTCTGCCTCAGTATGGCCTGCAGAACGACAGTGTCGGAATAAGTTCTGCCTACGCCAGGTCGTTGGGATTGAGCGAAAACGATGTGCTCGTAATTCTCCCCGTGTACAATTTGGGATCGATAAAGAGAATCTTTGTCTCGCCCGCTAGCGAAGACGACTATGCAATTTTAGTAATACTTGATAGTTTGAATTTTTTTTTATTCTCGAGCTTTCAATTGTGATATTTTTAGTTAGAATCTAGTTCAGCTGTGGAATCCAATCTTTTAAATCAGTTAAGGATAGTATGGGTTCAGCAAAAATTCTGTGCCTGGATATCAAGCAACATCTGTGTTACTTTAGTCATAGGTAATGTGACTTTAAAAAAATTAAGTTTTGCATTTTAATTTTAATTATTTTATATTACAGATTCAGTAGTTCCAGATATACATTTTGGCCGCCTTGAAGAGTATACAGAAGTTGTTGTTAGCAACATAGTGAAAAATAATAACAATATTGTGAACAAGCCAGTTCCAAACTATGTGAAATCATTTTCAGACCATTCCAAAACAGAGAAGAAACTTTTGAAATTCCGCAGCATTCTAATAGGAAATGATGTTGATAAGCGTTCAAAAGTGTTTTGCCATCCTTTTGTTGTCTATGCTTTTAATGATTTGACTGACGATACGATTGAGAGTAGCGACACTCCTTTACTTTATAAAATGAAATTGGCCACAATGGGAAATGACACAACAAGCAAATCCGAACTATATGTTCATCTGGAGTATGTATCGTCAAAAAACGACCACTTCAGAGGAAGAGATAGCTGTGGAATGAAGTGTTTGTTTGTTTCAAAAAGTGTCCGGAACTTTTTCAATCTCAACACAGGCACTAAAGTTGTTTTGATTTCGGAAAAAGAAAAAACTACGAGGAAAGAAATTGTCGGTATACTTGTATCACCACTGTTTCCATGTGAGGTGAGGTTCTCTTTATTTCCACACGTTAAGATTATCTATTATAATTGTTCTACATAAAAAATAATAATTAAAATTACTTATTAAAGGATATTCATTTGTAAATTTGTATCAAAACGTAACACTTTTCTCAAATTCTCTTAAGTAAGTAACAGAATAATTTTATTATACTAAAATAATACATAAAATTTATGTACTTATTAAAGATGAGATTAGGGGCATCAGTGGCCGCAATGGTTAAGACAGTGACATGGCAACTCATCACTGTAAGGTAAAGGTCACAGGTTCAAATCCAGCTGCTCTGGATTCAAATCTGACTTGCTTACAAATGGGCTTTTTTTTTTTTGTGATTAGTCGCTTTAACAGGATATTTTGCTTATCCTTAGCTAACTGATCTAAGTAGAAAATATGTATTATTTATTGGCCGACAAACATCAAGTGGTTATCACCGGCCCTCTGCGCTTTAAATGGAAAATTATTTTTTTTCTCCCATCTTTGTCTCTGACTCTCATATTTTGTCTCCTGTTTTCTTATCTTGCTAACTTCTTGAAGGTACCTCAGATTGTCAAATTACTATTAAAATAACAAGAAAACACATTTAACACAAGCCCAGAAAGATTTTCATGCTTCCCACCTCTCCTGGAAACCGCTAGCGACGGAAGCCCTTTTCCCCTGGTCGAAACACCCTGACAGTGCGTAGAGGAACTGTAAGCAATGTCCTTGAAAACACGCCGTGACCCCCAGCAAGATAGCCGGAAGCACATGTCTAGCATCGTGGTTACTGGTACTTCAATCTCGACACAGGCACTAAAGTTGATTTAAAAGAATATATGAAACTTTGCAGAAAGTAATCAAAGGAGAATTTGGAAGAAAGAAAGTTACTGGTAAACTGATCTAAGGTTTTATAAACTATTGCCTTAGATTATGACCTCTTTCAGATCAAAATGATATATAAACGAACAGAAATAAATTTTAATTTGGGTAACTTTGTTAGTTTTATTTTTAATTTAATTGTTGTGTATGTTATCAATTTTATTTTAGGACAACGAAGCCTTAAAATTAGAAGTGTACAATGCCTTATTTCATAGCATCACAAATTTTGGCAATTTGTTATTGAATACAAAAACTATGTTTCCACTGGACAAAAGAAAAAATGTCATTCTAACCCTTAGACCTTTGGATCTCAACTGTGGATATGTACAGCTAAAAACACTCAAAGATTTATCGATAGCTATAAATGAATTTAACTCTAACGACATGACTGAAGAAGAGACGTCACCGATATCTTCCAAAAGCTTAGATGGGTCTGTTTTTAAAACTAATTATTACAAGTTGTATTGATCTGCTAAGTTAATTTATTTCTATTATTTTAGTTTGTTTAAACCGCTAATTCAAGATGCCATACTGACATCGACGTTTTCTCTAAGCCTCAATGAAACACAAAGGCGAAATATACATTTCTTTGATAATTTTATAGTTACAGGTTGTGCAATTAAATTAAAATAAAATTAGTATACATATTTTTAATAGTTTAATTTACCTTTTAATATCATGATTATTTGTGATATAAAAAATTGTTGTTATTCCTTTATTTACGAAATTGTATGTTGTATTAATACTATCAATTATTTTAGGCCCCAGTAGGTGTGGAAAGAGTACATTTATAGAGAAACTTTTAAAAATTTTGATGGGTCCACCTTATTTTCTCTACACTGAACAGTTGGATTGCTCAAAATTGAAAGGTATGCAATATCTGTACTACCAGAAATAAATGTAAATTACTGATTTATAGAAGCTAACTCCATCACCCTTTACACCTATATATAACTAACCTAATTGAACGTCAGTGGGCTCAAAAACATATAAATGCTAATAAATAATATACTCACAACTCTCTCTAGGGGCACAAAACTAACGTTACTACATAAAATAAAATAACCCCGGTACTTGCTTTCATGCTCAAGCACAATTCTCATATTCCTAACCTCTCTATGTGTAGCCATGGAACCTTTCAACATGGTGGGTCACATCAGGCAACCCTCTTCCCTCCGACATATGTGGGCTTTGGTCCTAAAATAAGTGTCCGTGTGTCAACCTCACATGGCTTACTCTTAATCAGGTGAGGATGACCCCCCGCTTCTATGAGTCAAATCCTCTAATTTCCACCCAGTCGATATATGAGAGCTTCTCTGCCGATCCAACCCACCGACACTGACACTCTTTTAATCATGTTTGTATTGCATTGTTAGCTTCAGATGGCGTGGTTAAGTCCAGAGAACTTAGTAAATTACTTGTATTATTTCATGCGAAGTTTTACAGTTAGACATGTGACTAATTCAAATCCAATCATAAGTATTCAGAAATCGTGAGATGCGGTCTGGTGTGATGTAGGTTTCAGAAAAACATTTTCTTTTTCGTGCCAACGTTTCGATCTTTATTGAGATCTTCAGGGCCTGGGATTTATAAAATTGTATTATTTTAATTGTAATATGTAAACAATGTTTGTAAATCCCAGGCCCTGAAGATGATCTCAATAAAGATCGAGACGTTGGCACGATAAAGAAAATGTTTTTCTGAAACCTACATCACACCAGACTGCATCTCACGATTTCTAAATAAATATCGATTAACGGTCACTAATCACCACACACGTTCGATCTTTATTGAGATCATCTTCAGGGCCTGGAATTTACAAACGTTGTTTACATTTAACAAATACATGTAGGATGTGGAAAATGGACGTGGAATGACGGTCCAATCATAAGACCAAAAGCTTAACTTTTTCTATTTAACGAGACACTTAATGAGAAGTGAAATTCTGACTTTTTTCACTTTTTCTCTAAAATGTCTTTACTTTGACAATATTAGCTAGTATGATGAATTGTACTTTTGTACATTGTGCTTTTGGAGAAACAGGAGCATAAAAATGCCTGGGGGGGGGGGACAGTAGGAATAGAACCCACAACCTCAGGATGTATGAGCTGAGAGTTAAATTGCAAATGATAAACACTATACACATTCATATTGTACAGATTCGTAATTAAATTAACCAAAATAATTTTTAGTGCCATTAAATAGTTTTTCTTTACAGGAAAAAAAATTGAAGTCGTCACGAAAACACTTACAGATCATTTAAATGCATGCAGGATTCATCAGCCATCCATACTTTTTCTTGATAATATTTCATCTCTGGCAAGTGCTACAAAAGGAGAAAATGAAGCCACAGAAATGACAATGCATGTAAACAGGTACTTCTTTTTTTTTTCTTTTTTTAATGTAAGTTATATGAATCCTCCGGGTGCAGGTGTTTTGAAAAAAGTTCATTTGTAAGTATGTCGGGTTCAAATGCAGGCTTGCTGGATCTTAAGTAATGAGCGCTGTGTCAACACGTAAACTGTCATGGCCACCAATGCCTCCGTAGATCATTTTAATGCTACAAAAAATATAAAAAATGTATCATTTTTTATAAATGCAGTTAATTAAAAAAAAAAATAAATAAATACTAGAGCTTAAACTGTTTATTGGTTTGTTATTGCAGAATATCATACAAAATAACTGAGCTTGTCGAGGATTTTCAAAAGGATAATTTAATATTGGTAACTGCATGCTCTTTGTCTTTGGAAGCTGTGAATCCGATTCTTTGTTCCCCCAGGGGGAAATCTTTGTTTACAACCCAGCTAGACATACCTGAGCTTACAAAGGTGTTTGGTATCATTAGTTTTATTAATACATTCATATATTTTATAATTGTTCATTTTTTCTCATTACATCATTTGTGTTGTGTGTTGGGCATTGTAGGGCGAAAGATACTTCTTTATCAAAGCGTTGATAAATTCTAAGGAGAAATTTGTTAATATTGATGATGATGAGTTGAACGCTGTTGCTTTGAGGACTGATGGCTTTTTGGTGTCAGATTTGGTCAAGCTAATCGATAAATCCTTTTTTGAAAAATATCAAAGGACAGGTATTTTTCTATTAATTTTTATTTTTATTTATGTAATAACCATGATTTGTAAATTCCCATGTATGTGGTACAAAAATTATATTATATGCAATTTTAAATTGTTTATAGTTATACCTAGTGTATAATTTATTTATTCATTTATTTTTTGAAGGATATATGATTTTCCAAGGGTAGTTTTATACATGAACAATCATAATTAATTTGTCAAAATAATTTGTATAAGGCATGTTTTCAAGGCTTAAACTATTCCAAATACTTGGAGAATAAATTATAACAATAATTACAAAGAAGAAATTACAGTAATTCCACAAAGCTAAGTGAAAAGATAAGCAATTGTTCTATAAGAGGAGAATAATGAATAATCAAACAAAACAATTATTTGCCATTGTTCAGAATTGGTTTCTAAGTGTTACACGATAAAAGATAAAAATAATCCACAAATTGGAATTCAAGTTGATGATAAGGAGGTTCAGCTGTGGGCGTTTCAAATTTAACTAATGCAGGCTTTTTAATTAATTTACAATAAATGTTCAATTAAGCTTAACGCTTTGAGATTGAGTGCAGAAGTGGAAAATTCCGGAACAAAGAGAGAGAAAAAAATCTTTTTGATTTCTTCATTCACTGAACATGTTTTTCTTTAGTTCCGTTTGTGTACTTCAAGCATTCTGTGAAAAATTAATTTTTGTCATATTTGTTGTACAATTATAGTGGCTTGTCCGGAAAATAATGCAGGTTTATGGTTGTAAAGTAAAAAAAAAAAAACAATTAAATAAATAATTTTAAAAATTTTTATTAATTAAAATACTCTCCATCACTTTCAACACTTCTTATGTGATGGCACTTTTCTACACTCTATGAATATAATTTTGGGTCTTTATTATTAACAAATTCTGTAACCGTATTTTCTAATGTCTTTTGATAAATACACTTTTTATGTTGTAATACTTTGTCCAGGTATCTGAAAAAAAGTTAGTTGGTAGGTGAGAGGTCTGACAAGTAGGGAGGGTGAGGCAGATCCTAATAAAATAAAAATAACCAAGCTACAACACTTTTTGTGTTGTCATATGTGAGACATCGGGTCAAGCGTTATCGTGAATTGGCTTTTTTCAATTGACCAAACATAGAGAATGTGGTGCTGCTTCTCCTTTGTCTGTTGCTGTAATAAAAAATATCATCAAATTTTAATCACAAGTAACAATTTACTTAGACAAGTTTTGTTTGTTTTTTTCGGCAAAGAAGTGTTGCGCAAACTTCTAAATGACAATTTTTTTTTGGTGGTTTTTTTAATGCATGAGGAACCCAACTATGAACTTTTTCACCTTTCCAATGCCTTAAGGTAATCAACGGCAGTTGAATTGCTAACTGAAAAATTTTCTGCAAGTTCTTGAACAGTTGTTCTGGGATTTTCTTTGACCAAAACTCACAGAACATCATCTAGGGAAGAAGTCGTTCCACAATATTATTTTGTCTTCAAGGTAAGGTCTCCGTCTCAAAATTTTTTAAACCATGTCTGAATGGTGCTCTCACTCACACTGCCATGCCTTAGACCTCATTAATGTTTCTAGCCGTTTGGGCGCATAACAACCGAGTTTAAACCCTTAAAATGAAATTACACGAAAATCACGCGTTGACATCTTAGTTAAGACTGAATTATTCTCAAGTAACAAAGTGCTACTGAGATAAACAAACATTTTCGTTTGGAAGAGAATTAAAAAGTGTTGACATTCGTACAAAAGAATAATCCTTCAAATATAAACAGTTAATTATATAGAGGTGTAATTGAAAGGAAACAAAAATCTGCATTATTTTCTGGACAACCTAATAAATTTTATTATTTTATTTTGAATTATATAACAAACCCATAGAAAACAGAATATATAGGTATCTTATTTAGGTCACGCTAATAAATACATTCCCTCTCAACATGTTAGGTACACAAAACTATCTTTACTGTATACAATAAAACTACAGGGGACACAAATACTCGCTGCCATGTTCAATCATGATTTTTCATGTCGGGTGGCATTCCTATACGTTACTAAGGAGTTGCACCCTTCAATTAGGTGGGACACATCTTGTGATGATTGACTAGCCATTTCTGTTAAAACCTTTGTAAATGTAAGAAAAATTGTTTCAGTTAGTCAACAAAGTTTATAAAAATAATTACCAAAAATTTATATATGTAAAATTTTCTTTAGCTGTTGGCAGGGGTATTTCAAAAATAACGTTTACTGATCTGGAGACATCTCTAAAAACTCTAAAACCAAGTTCATTGCATGGTATCAATCTAAATGAAAAAATACCGTATAATTTCTCGCATGTAGGAGGTTTGAGAGATGCTAAGGAAAAGCTTACCGAAATTATACTTTGGCCTCTTTTGGTAAGAATAGCATAATCGTAAATTATATTTTCTTTATAAACCTTTGAAAGTACAGTTGTTAAAGATATAAATTTAAGTTTCCAGATATTATGAAGCAATGCCCGTTAAGGTTGCAAAGCGCAGTTTTAATATATGGCGCGCCAGGATCCGGAAAAACACTTTTGGCCAATTCGTTGGCTGGGGAAAGTAAATTGAATTTCATATCAGTTAAGGTAAAGTATAAAAGTACACTTTGAAAATGTGAAGTTTACGATTAATAAATAATATTGTCTTAGGGCCCAGAGTTAATGTCTAAGTACATAGGACAGAGTGAGGAAGGTGTCAGAAATATATTCAAAAAGTAAGTAGCTGTAGCAGAAATATTGTTAGCTCTTTTGATGAAATTAACATAATATTTTTAAATATAATAAGAGTAATCACCAATTAATTAGTGTTACTAAAAATTAAATATGATTTACACAAGTAAAAAAGTAATGTAAGGGAGGGCTTAACAACAAACTACCCATTGGGTGTTGTGAACGATGGTTCAAATTTGACTTGACAGTACTTTTATTTTAGAATTTCCATTTAAAATTCTAGCTATGCTGGGATTTGAACCCGGAACACTATCATGGCAAATACACGTCAGACATTCTAACTCTCGACCGTTGCGATCCCGTGTGATTTATCATTAATGATGATGGGGCCGAGCGAATAGGCCATTTTAGCTTGTTAAAGACCTGCAAGAACGTGGGTTCAATTTCCACCATAGCCCTTGGAATCTTTGACCCCCTATGCCTCCCCAAATGTCTTTTGTAACAATTATTGTATCATACTTTGGCTAATATGTAAAAACATAAAGCCATTAAAAAAAATAAAATAATGAATAAAATTTCCTTCTTTTCTTATCTTCATGATACACCTGAGCAGTTACAATGTCTAAGTGCTATTTAATTAATTGCTTTCTTTTTTATCAATGCACTCCGCTTTGTACATTTAATGATCATTATGCTTTTTGTGAATTGTGTTGCTTTATACATACTCTTTATGAGGTTAAAATAGAACGTATTTTTAAGGGTGTATAGTAAATATAGTTCATTATTAGTAACTTTTTGCTTTTCAGAGCTCAACAGGCAAAACCTTGTATTCTGTTTTTTGACGAGTTTGACAGTTTGGCGCCGAGGTAATGGCTGTTTGTAGTCTACTTTCAGTATTTATTATTTGTAATATTTAATTGTGTCTATTTCCAGGAGAGGAAAAGATGAGATAGGCGTTACAGATAGAGTTGTAAATCAATTATTAACTGCTTTGGATGGGGTCGAACCTTTAGTAGGTGTTAGTATAATTGCTGCTTCCAGCAGACCTGATCTTATTGATCCAGCACTTCTCAGGCCAGGAAGAATTGGAACCTCTGTTATGTGCCACTTTCCAGATGAGGTATGCTTTACAAAATTTACATATTAAGTTACAGCAGGAATCAATTAAGGTGGTAGAATCAAAGGAGCCTGAGGCTATTATGGCAGTCGACGATATATGCGTCGTAAAATATTCTGTAACTTAGGATAAACAACAAAATAGATTTTATGATTTTTTTAAAAAACAATTTACATTTTGAATATTATTATGTATCTTAGTATTCATTACTTTTTTAGGATGAAAGATTGGAAATATTGAAAATTTTAAGTGCTAACATAAATTTAGCTCCTGGTGTGAATTTAACGAAAATATCAAAAGAAACTGAGGGATTTTCAGGGGCAGATCTTAGAGGGATTTTTACCACTGCTCAGATTAAGCTAATAGACAAAACAGGTTAATGTCCAAACTGATTTAACTTGTATTTGTTTATTTATTTTTTAACTAATAATTTATTTTCTGTTTATAGTTGAAACATTATTTGAGGATTCTTCGTGTAATGTGCTTTCTTCAATTTTCAAAAATGTAAGTAAAAACTTGCTGTTAAAAATATATTAAAATTTATATATTTATTATACATTAAAATATATTTAAATCAAAATATCAAATGGTCAAAAGGAAAATACAGTGAAGTCCTGCTAATGTATGTGCTGCTCTGAACATATTTCTGTAAGAGGAGAGATTTATTTTGTTTGGAAATTGTATGTCATTTTATTTCTATTTTTTCATATATTATTATTATTCAATTATTGTTACTGCCTGCTCCAAACTCTATTGCCAATTTTTACACTGTCCAGCTAATCTAAAACGGGTTCCCAATCAGTTCAGACTAGTTGGGACACTATTGTATTGTTAAAAAAATATGCATCCAAATAATGATGAAAATGATTTATTTTATGCCAATGAACTGTTAAATTTCAAATTAATTATTTCATAATTATGTATGTATCAACCTCGGAGACTTATTGTGATCTAATTTAATAATTTTTTGTTTTAAATAGTAAATCCTGAAATAAGACCATTATAAAATGATGTAAATAAACCAGTTTATTTTGTGCTATAGTGCTGAACATGAAATGTATTTAAAAATAGTTTTAGTATTATTTTTTAGTTTTATTATTATTATTTTTTATTTGTACCCTATGCATATTAGTACATATTACAAATGTGATCACAGCACTTTTTCTCACCGGTCACAGCACTAATATTGCCAATGCTGCACACAGAGGACACATGCCATGAGAATCCAGCCAAGGAGTTATCAAGCATCATCAATTAAGGTGATGTGGCGAGTTCTCGAGGTTGAAATAGGTTGAGAGGGCTCGAGCAGTAGGGTTAGAACAGATTGAGAGGTTAGATTTGGAAATGGGATTAGAGATGAAATAAGGAGGTTTGACAATTTGTCTGAGGACTTTTGATTGGAAGGATTGATGTGCTGGATGCTGAATGACTTGGCAGAACCCACAGTTCCACTCCGTATGCCCAAAGTGGTTGTAGTGCAGCCTTGTATAAGGTTAGATCAGTATAGATGGATGGAACAAGGATTTCAGTCCTAGAAGTCTTGCGTGGGGATCCCATGTCATATACTGCTGCTTAGGTATATACATTTCAGGTCACATACTTTAATTGAATGGACATTGGTATCTCTTTGTTACTGATGGGCAGAGGAGGACAAGACTATTTTTTCGTTGTGAATGAACACTTGAGTTTTTTCTTCACACACTTTTTCTTCATTCCCTCTTGTCCTCCACGATTTCCACCTGACTTCGATAATCACAAATTTTCTTAGATGTCAGAGGTAGCTTGGATAGGATCCAAATTAGAGAAGAAAAGTGCTGTATTGGGGTGTGTAGATAGGTTAGCAGTGTAAGTGATATAAAGGATGGGACAAAGAATGCTTCCTTGTGGGACACCGGCGTGTATCTGACCTTTCTGAGAGCTTGTTGACACCTTTTTCTGAAGCAGCGGCGGTTTTATTTTAACTATACAAAGTTATTTTTAGGACCTATCAAGTTGAGTTTCATTAATTTCATTGGCTATGTTTGATGAATTTTTATATGCATTTTTAAAATGAAATTATAGAACAAATTGTTTAGTGAAACTTTTATGCTAGCCTATTATTGAAATATTTGGCGACTATTATGCAACACTTGGTAAATGTTGTAGGGTTCAAATCATGAGGTTTATCCTGTGGGATAACCATTTATGCTGTGTAATAAGCGGCTGATGGCTCAATTAAAGTGTAACAAGGCTGAAGAAGGTTTTTAGCCGGGTAAGGAGTCGAGTCACTGATAGGGTTTCACACTTTGTGCCCTCCGAGTGGGTAAACACCGAGGAGGGGCCAGAAATGAGAAACCGGGAACCAAATTGAGATTAAAGTAATGAACATTTGATGAATTTTATTTAAACAGGTTAGCGGATCGTCACGCCGCTAGAAACGGGCTGCACAATGGTTTTTTTGTGTCACCATCCCCCAGCCCGGTTGCCATTGAAATTAGAAAACCTTTTAGCTCTCCAAAACTCTTAATCGAAGCGAGCACTTGTATCAGATCCTTTACATAACGAATCACCGGGGCCGGGTGGTTTAAAACCGTCAAAGTAATTTTTTAAAAGTGCGGATTCCGAGCAAAGTATAAATAAGGGTTGGGACCAATGAAATCAATACCCATTGTACTTGTAATCCTTGCCTAGTCATTACAAACAGGTTTGTGGTTTTAATTAAAACACGACGACGTCCACTGCTCCTCCCTCGAGTCTTAATTGGAATCCATTGTTGATTTAACAATTCAAGCCATCCGTCTGACAACATTGCTCCAAGGCTTACTCAGTTCCTACGATTTTAAATTTAATAAGCTATTGTGAATGAGATGGTTATCCGTGGTGATGCCCTAGAAAAGGAATTTTTCTACTGAGACTATTATTGATATTCTATTTTTTGTTATTCTACGGAGACAAGTAGCATTTTTCGTCTAAAATGTCTTTTATCTCACGATTCTCTATCCGTAATTTGTTCGTTGCCAATCTTTTAGTCTCTTTTTGCCCTATTCTCGCTGGATTGGTATGTCAGACGAGTCAGGGTTATAATCAGGGAGAGGTCAACAAATTATCTCAAAGCAGCGAGTATGGAATCAAAACGATTGGTAACGACCATTTTACGGTTTGGTCTGTCAGACGCGTTTCGGCTTCTGGCCATTTTCAATGTTGAGTCTGTTGTCTTCCTTCACGCTGTTTATATCCCTGGTCAAACAGTGGAAATGCCGAAATGACAAAACAGCCAAAATTAAAGGTGACCACCACCTTACAAGTTCATCACCCCGCAGACCAGATGTAAAAATCTTACCATTCTTCATCTCATACACATTTCCTAGTTTTGGGTTTCATTGTTTTATTGTCTAGTTTGGCGTAGAAACTATAACCAACTGTCTGTACATTATTGACGGATAAAGTATAGTAAAAATGATAATAATTGTGAGATTTCTTCTTGGAGTCTGCGGTGATGAACTTCTAGCTTGGTCTTGTCCGATTATATTACTCTGTCAATCCTCGCTGTTTTGGCCTTTCAGACGCATTTCGGCTTGTTGCAATCTACAGTTATTTTTTTTATTACAATTATTATTAAAAAATGCATATGACGAGAAGCTGAAACACATCCGACAAGCCAAGACGCGAGGATAGGGAGACCAAGATGATCCTAAACTTTACACCATCACCCTTGTCCTGATTTTTCGACATTCTTGCTTATTTTTCGCTTCTGGCAATCTTCAGTGGTTGGTTAGAGCTGTTAAGAAGGGAGAAGAAATATCCATGGGATAGGTAGACCAAAATGATACCTACAAATTATAATCATAACTCGTCGGAACAATGTTGTTCATCGATGTTTCAAAAATAGTTGTTCAATATTAAAAAAATCTACATTTTAATGACCTTATAATCTTGCGTATTTGCCAGAGGAGATGCAAGATGGAGCGTTTTTTTCCTTTTCTAAGGGGCAACGGAAAGGGAAAAAAGCCAGAAGCAACGGTGAGAATCGAACCTACGACCGCGGTTTCTTCGAGCCGACCTATCGAAAACCTATATTAATTATTTTGCTTGGGCGTATTTTGAACTATATTGCGACGTGGAAAGGTCGTTATTGTTTTTCTTTTAATTCTTCGTTTGATTAGGAGAGCTTCTGCTCGTAATTCTGGCCATTGAGTTGGGATGATTTAACCTTTATCTCACGCTCCCTAACTTTTTTAATAAGAACTTTCCAAGGTGATGAACCTGAATCATGATTTTACCTCATCATGTCTATTCTCAGATCCGCACAAACAAAACCAGCGAGACTAGGCATATCAGGATAATGAGAGATAATCAAGTTACAACCTGATGTTCGATTCAAGTGCAAAGTGCCTCATTTGAAGAAATCATCCTGATCACCTGTTTTTGAAGTACTTGGACTGTTCTTATTTATAATCGAAAGAGCCAACCCGATTCGTCTCATGTTCCCACATGGGTTAGAATGGTTTTGGATCATTAAATGTTACCCAACCGTTTTGTTGTATAATTTTTTTTGCCAATCATTTTTAAACAATTTTTATTCTTTTGTTTCGAATTCTCTGTAAATAGAGTTGTAAAGTAGAAAATAATAACGTCCGTTTTGTACCTTGTTAAAGCTTGTTTAGGCCGGGTAAATTAAATCTGGTTTGGGCAAATCTAGTCTTGCCGTCTCGCTGATTCCCTCAGACTAATCGGTTTGGTAATATATGGCCGTGTATGGTAATTATCACCCCTTGTCATTAAGGTGGTAGAGTCCCGTTTAACGCTACCTATCTCAAGAACTTTCTCAATCAGGAGGGCGTTTCCTAAGCGAGAGGTACGTGTAAGTTTCCACCTTTAACGGCTGTTATCGCGATCCGACGTTGTCACAAGCTCAGAGGGGAAATGTGTTCAATTAACATCTAACGGCCCCTTTATTGCCCCTCTAATTATTTATCCGACTTCGTAGGTAGAGCAAGCATTTAATTATAATTAATAGACAACGCGGGAATACAATATCTCTTTACACAGGTTTTGTCTAGGTATTTGTACTGACAGACAAAAAATTCCACCCACTTGTAATATAACTTGATTTGTATATATTTTTATACATTAATCAAAGTTTCACGTTTTTTAATGTTTAATAATTGAGTATTGGTCTAACAAAGTTTAAAAAAATTTAAATTTCTAAAGAAAACGAAAAAAGGCGGACTGGTAAAATTTGTTTTAGATTTTTAATTGGCATTTCAATATCACGAATTTCCTCCTCTTGCCTTAATTACATCTCGAAGTCGCCTCGGCATACTTTGTACCAGTCTGGAAATGTCTCTTTGCTGGAGGTGAGCCCTTTCTGTCAAGATCGTGGAGTGTATCAGGATGGACGTGCTCTTATCCGTCTTTTGAGGTTATCCCATAAATGGTTCGATGGGGTTCAAGTCTGAAGAACGGGCTGGCCAGGCTAAGACCCTGATGTTATGCTGTACTTTGCGAGCGACATGTGGACGGGCATTATCGTGCATTAGAATAGGATTGTCGCTGATGTCATCGAGGATAAACAAAGCATCATGTTCCAAAATTTCATCCACATAGGGAATGGCCGTCAACGACCCTCCGCGAACGACAACCAACTTTGTGCGACTCTACATTGAAATTCCCGTCCACATCATCACTGAGCTACGTTGAAAAGGTCGGCTCTGGGAAAAATTACAGGATTCGTACCTTTCCATTTCGCCTTTCCACACTCTTTCACGACCTGGAGATCGTAGAGCAAATGTACACTCGTCTGTAAAAAGTACAGCAGACAATCGTCCAAAGACCAATGGCTGTGCCCTCGAGCAAATGCGACCCGTGCAACTCTGTGTACTGGTCAATTCTGGTCCTCTTACGGGGCGAAAAAGCAGTCCATACTGATTTAATCTTCTTCGTGCAGTGCATTCAGAAATTTAGACACCTCGAAATTTCTGGAGCTGGAATCGCTTCAACAACAGTTAAGGTGCCGGTTTCGCAAAATTCTCGTCGATGGCAATAGCCCCATACCTTATGGGACGTCTTCATTAAAAGTGCCACACCTCGCGTAACATCCTCAGCACTAAGTGGCATTTTTAAGTTTAAAAATTGAAATTAAGCAAACAAAGATGAAAACTAAACAGTTTATTGCTTCAGAATTCAAATGAGACTGAGTAAACATAAATTCCGTTTACCTCTAATTGATATTCCCAATTTAAAACATAGCATAAACAAATATTTATTGATAGAAACAACGGGACAAATTAAGGGCAGAATTTTCTTTTATCGAGAAAAAAATCCATTGGGTGGAATTTTTTGCCTGCCAGTGTATTTAAATGATTGCTACTATTAAAATGCACAAATCCCTTGACATATAGTCAAAATCAAAATAAAACACCATTAAATTTATTTATTTTTAATTTATTAATATAGACGGCAAGAAGCCCTTTTGCAATGATACAACAACTATAACAAATCTCAAGGTATAAAAATACCATTACAAATACTGTTCATATAAAAATATTAAAAAAAAGTAACACAAACATATATACATTTAAAATATATAACATAAACATGTTTAAAAAATCAAATATCTTTATAAGAAGAGAGGTTAAAAAAATTATTTACAATTATATAATCGGAGAAAATATTTCTTTATTGAAAGTTTGTTTGCGTTGAACGTATCAACTGTAGTATGCTTAATACCAACTGTTAAAATTCTAGAAATGTCAGAGTGAAGTAAATAATTATATTTTTGAGTTTAGACTGAAAAAGTCGAGTATTGTGAGAGCTGTCATTGAAAGTGATTAGGTTTAACAATTGGGGACTATTAATTTTGCTAATGATAAGGCCATAGAGGAAAAGTGGATCAGTTTTCTTCCTTGTAAGGTATAAAGGAAACAGGTTTAGGATTAAGTATAAGTGATCATGAGAGATATTCGCGAAATTTTTAATTTAAAAGAGGCATATCTTAAAAATTGAGTTTGTACTCTTTAAAGTTTCGTTCAGAGATACGTTTGGTAGAGTGACCAGATACGAACTAGCATGCTCTAAACGACTACGAATTATGGAGCAAAATACATTTTTCATTGTAAATATGTTTCTAAAGTGTTTTATGTGTAAAGTGAGTATTGCGAATCTAACTATTTTATTAGCCCCATTACTAATATTGGTTGCATGCTGGAAATATTCAAGGGTATGAGTTAATGTTACACCAAGATCTTTAAATTTGGTCACAGTTTGTAATTGCAATCTGTTACCAAAATAGGATGAATTAACTTTTTTATTACATCTAAAAACTTACATCGCAAAGTATTTATCAATGTTAAGTATAAGTCCATTTTTTGGGCACCAATTAATAAAATTATATGTAATCTTTAAAATACAAATATAATGATGTTAGTATAACAGTGTACAAGGTACTTAGTAAATTCACTAGTTTTCGTGGTCCGTCCAACTAATATCTTTCAATTAATTAAGGTTTTTAGTTGAGATAAAAAAGTCAGTGTCACCAGCGGGATTCGAACCCACGATCTTCGGCTAGATACGCTGCTGCTCTACCACTCAATCCTACTAAATACCTTAATTAATTGAAAGATATTAATTGGTCAAGCAAACCACGAAAACTAGTGAATTTAATAAGTTAAAATGAAGTATACCTTCACTAAAGGTCTCCGAGGCCATTTCATTTGTCGCCGAGAATCAAATAAATTACACGACATTTGAAAAATGGCAAAAAGGAGGAAAAATGCAAAAGGTGGGGCTGAGATGGGAAGTTAGTGTCCGAGTGGATCGAGGTCACGATAGCTCAAGTGGTAGAGTAGCGGCGTATCTGGCCGAAGATCGTGGGTTCGAATCCCGTTCGTGACATTGACTTTTTTTATCTCAACTAAATACCTTAATAAATTGAAAGTACTTAGTAAATTAATTATTCAGAAATCGTGAGATGCGGTGTGGTGTGATGCAGAAAATAATTTTCTTTGTCGTGCCAACGATTCGATCTTTATTGAAATCATCTTCAGGGCCTGGGACAAACATTATTTAAATTTAACAAATACATGTATGATGTGAAAAAAAGTGAATTTATACAATGCAAAAAAAATATATTTTTTATATTCAATCAAAGTATTTCTACTCACTCAAAGTGTTACGGAGAAAACAATCACTTTGAGTGAGTATAAATACTTTGATTGAATATAAAAATATATTTTTTTGAATTGTATAAATTCACTTTTTTCCACGTCCTACATGTTTTTGGTAAATTTAAACAATGTTTGTAAATCCCATGCCCTGAAGATGATCTCAATAAAGATCGAAACGTTGGCACGACGAAGAAAATGTTTTTCTGAAACCTACATCACACCAGACCGCATCTCACGATTTCTGAATAATTATCGACTAACGGTACTAATCACTACACATTTCACACACATGTACTTAGTAAATTTAAACCGACATTTTTATGAAATTTTAACAAAATTGAAAAAAGTTTAACATTTAAAACTCAAATATGTACTGGAATAATTTGTACATTAAACAATTTAGCAAATGTTTTAACCAATTTAATTTGTTTGATTGTGAATTGCATCCGCGAGGTCTTGTTTACATTTTTCATTCATAATTAATAATTTTAGTTTTTATCTTTTATCTTCCTTTGCTGCGGGAAGTAGTCTGTAAACAATTCGGTATAAGGAAAAATTTTGTAAATACGATAACAGACTTGAGAGAGAAAGAAGTTGAAAGTTGCTTTCACGTCGACAGTACGCACGAGCGTACCGCTCTCGCCTTTTCGGTCATCATCAAGTTAATTCAGCGATCCATTGGTATGAACGAAAGCACCATTGTCAGCAAGACAACTCTGCACTTCACCAAAATTAGTTTGTGGTTTAATATCTGGCTAGAACAGAAGAAAAAGCTGGTTGCCCAGTTATAAGCCATCACTTTAAGTTTTGACACGTACTCACTTTTAGTTCTTAACGAAGATTCATTTCAAACGATGAAAATCAGATTAGTTTTTTAAAAGAATTACACATTTCAACTCAATGTTAGGATATTGAGTCTTCTTCACCCTGCCAATATCTCTTAATTATAACATCAATAAATTTATAGTATATTTAAACATGAAAATTAGATCAACTCGATTGTACGAATAAAAGTAGAATAGGACTGTTAAGACCGTTCAAAAACTGATGTTGTTTTAATTGTTAATTTATGTTTGTTTAGCAGAAAAAGGATGTGGAACTGACTGAAGAGGATATCTTGGCCGCTATTAAAGAAACCAAACCTTCTCTCAGTGCTAAAGAAAGAATCAAGTTCGAAAATATGTAAGTCAGAAAAAGTAATATTTTTCTATTTCTTTAGAATCGAAGTAGAAAAATTATTTTATTTTCAGATACTCCGAATTCAGGAACCCCAAAACACCAAAAATGGATGTTCAAAAAGTTACATTTGCTTGAGTAGATGTGTACGAGGTGATGCCAAAATTTGAAATATATATTTTTTTATGTTTCATTTTATTTATTCGCAACTCCTGAATTATCTATATTACAATTTTCTATGAGGTAAGAATAAACATAAGAGAAAATAAAAAAATATGAGAGGAAAATGTTCCATGGTACACCATTGTATCTATCAACACGACATGCAAGAATGGCACAATTACACAAAAGACAAACATTTTGAGCCCTGAAGATGATCTCAATAAAGATCGAAACGTTGGCACAATAAAGAAAATGTTTTTCTGAAACCTACATCACACCAGACCGCATTTCTCGATTTCTGAATAATTGTATTTATCATTGCGCGAATGAAAAACACAAAACTTCAAAGTTATGACTTAAAAGCGAATGCAAAACTTCAAATATGATCTTCTGACTGTGCATTTAGACCAAATTTTTTTCAAAAACTGAACTACGTAGCGTTTTTCCTTTCAATGGCTTACTAAATAATTAATGTAATAGATTAATAAGCTAATAGAGACCTAATCGCAAGTACTACAAAGTCCACAAATTGCGTTGGGGTCTTGAACAAACACGTGTTCTTCGCAGGAAGTATTGGTATCGGTCTAAAAATATTTTAACAATAAACATGTACTACTTTTCGATCAGAACAATATTTATCAAAGAATATTTTGTAACATTTATAAATTTTCAATACTTCAAACAAGGGTATTAATTACATTTGCGATAAATGGAAGTTGTAAGTTTTCCCTTTGTACTGCCGTTATGTAAGCGGCTTTTCCCCGGTGTTCAGTGATTCTATTGCGAAGTCATTTTAACATGCACGGCCAGTTATAAAATGAAAATATACTTTTGTAAGAGTTTCGCTCGTCCTTAACTGGTCCGCCTGTTCCCGCTGCGTGTTTTAAGCGGGCGGCAAACGAAAAATGAAAACTGCTACATGGATCATCAAACGTTGACTTCCAAATTAAATCAGACCCAAATCGCATTTTTAAATTTAAAAAAATTGTACCGAGAGTATTTAAAATAATGTCGCCTACGCAAGAATAAACAGGAACACTTAATTACAGAAGACTGCACTTAACAAAACTGAATATACCAAATAACTATTAAATAAAATAAAAACCATGGAATAAAAATGTTAAATACCTTGGAATGTATCTGGATTCCAGATTTAATTTTAGTTACGACCTTTCAATTAATTAATCTGCATTCAAGGTATTGGTTGAGACAAAAAAGTCAGTGTTACAAGCGGGATTCGAACCCATGATACGCTAGATACGCCGCTGTTCTACCACTTGAGGTATCGTGTCCTCGATCCACTCGGACACCAACTTCCCATCTCAACCTCACCTTTTGAATTTTTCCTCCTTTAACTTATTAAATTCACTAGTTGAAAAATGGCAAAAAGGAGGAAAAAATATGGGAAGTGGTGTCCGAGTGGATCGAGGTCACGATGGCTCGGGTGGTGGAGCGGTGGCGTGTTTGGCCGAGGGTCGTGGGTTCGAGTCCCGCTTGTGACACTGACTTTTTTGTTTCAACCAATACCTTGAATGCAGATTAATTAATTGAAAGATATTATCTGGTCAAGCGGACCACGAAAACTAGTGAATTTAGTTACTACATTAAAAAAAAAATGGTCCAAAGCACCGTCTTAAGGAGCCGTTCTTTAATAAAGGTTCATCTATGGACAATAAAAACCCCGTTGTGGATGTAACTTATATTTATGAGCTGTACATACGTCCATTAATAGCTTACGGTGCTCCAATTTGGGAATATGTCTTAAATCCAATTTTCTAAGCTCCAGGTAGTTCGAAATGTGTTACAAGAATTTGCACGGTTTCCTCGTTGGATGCATGTAACAGTAAACATAACGAAACAAAACTTAACCCTCATCTCTATAGTAATTCTGAACTTTTATATTTCATGCTTAAATAGCCTATTTGTACATAAAAGAAATCTTTTTATTTATAATAGGAAAGACTTGAACTACCGTAAATGAAGGCATAAAACACATCAAATAATTTTTCAGAAATCGTGAGAGGCGGTCTGGTGTGATGTAGGTTTCAGAAAAACATTTTCTTTAACGTGCCAACGTTTCGATCTTTATTGAGATCATCATCAGAGCTCAAAGTGTTTGTCTTCTGTGTAATTGTGTCATTCTTGCGTGTCGTGTTGAGAGGTGCCAGTACGATATTCGATTCACACCAGACCGCATCTCACGATTTCTGAATAATTATCGATTAACGGTCACTAATCACTACACACTTAAGCAAATATTTTTTGACTAATAATGAACATGTTTCGAAGGAAATGTGTACCTGCCAATGTACGTAGTTTAACCAATTGCTATGATAAATATGGATGTTAAGTCCTTCAAGTCAGTTGATTTAGTGTGTGTAGCATGTACTTGAATATTCGTATTTTCTTATGGATTTATTAAACCCATGTTCATAAATATTAGTGTGTTTAATACCTTTATTGTTTTGTGTAATGCCTGGTTTTTTAAATATATTTTTCCCTTAAATTATTTTACATTTAATATATATCTTAAGATAAAATACTTCTTGTAGAATGCATACTAGATGAAAAAGCTGTAAAAATGTCCTGGAACCAACTGAATACGACTATGTTAAGAAACTCTGTAAATCAAAAATTATAAACAATAAAATTCATACATGTATAAATAAAATAAAACTAAATAATTCCCCGAGATTTCTAACAGATAAACTACATTCTTTTTCAATATAATAAAAGCAACAATGTTATGAAGTTTCGAGTATTAATTGAAGTAATCGTGTTTTTCCTTATTTTCGGATTCTCGTCCGTTGTTCGTGTATGCTAACGCACGCCGTGTAGTTGAAAAGTCTCATTAAATAACTGGAAAAGTATGCTCTCTTAATTGGAAAGTTATAAGTATAGCGTAATAGCTTTTGAGTTTCATACTTTGCGCTTCCGGATAAATCTCCGAGTTGAACGGTGAAGCTCTCGCTCCATACTCGTTTAACAGCGGTTAGATATTGTTGGAATGAACAAGTTGCTAAACTCGATAACGCTTCCCCCGGCGGAACCAGCTCAGACTAACAATTAAGGAGTTGTGTGGGGATGAAATCCTTCATAAAGTTGTTGCCGTTAATTGCCCAGTTATTACTCTATCAAGGCTCGTGTCCTTAATGAGAGTTTTTAGTTGCTCAGTTATTACTCCGTGGCTCTTGTGACTTTATAATACCTCGGCTCTCCATTAACCGCGTTGGTGAGGAAGAGGAGGTTTCGGAACAAATTGCTTAACTCTGCTATCTTCTTTAAATGGCGGGGTCGCTTTGGAGAAGTGGAATGGGGTGAAGAGTTCAGTTTATCCTCAAAGATATTAAGGGTGTTCCTCACCCCTCACTGTTTTATATCTTCAAGAGAAATTCCTCTTAATTTACCCCCGTTTTCACAACTTCCTCCACATTCATTTCACTGCATCGCATATTATGTTGAACCGTCGACCTTTCATCAGCTCTTAAATCATCCGGCATCATTTTACAATGGTTTCATTGTTTTAAGATATAAATGATCGTTTCTTGTTTTTATCAATTTGCGCGGCCTGTGGGCTAGGGAAAAAGCCCTATATATTAAATGCTAGCGGATTAATACTGGTATTATCTTTTGAATTTTATTTGAGAATAAGGAAAAAGTAAGTATTGGACGTTAAGTTCTCTTCTTTACAACAAGAATTGCTTTATCTTGCTCAGCCAGACACTGAATATGAGAAGAAGCCGAAACACGTCTGACAGTCTAAAATGATTAGGTATAACAAAATGATAGGAAAACGGCCAAACTACAGATAATAAATAATTTAGGACAAGTATGAATTAATATCGTCAATGTGTAAAATTAGGGGTTTCGCCATCATCAGTGGAAAGTAAGTACAGTTAGTTCGAGCCATATACGTCGGGGAAATTGGCATATCAAAATTATTGGAAACGACCAAACTACAAGTCCATCAACCCGCAAGCCCGTAACATCTCAAACGAATGTTTTTATCGTGTTACTATCGAGTAAAAAGTAAAGTAATTACTGTCCTACAGGAGGGCTTAACGCCCAACTACCGTTGGGTGTCGCGAACGAGGGGTCAAACCACTTTACAATATTTTCCCCATATTGTACACAATTAAAAATCCGTGGGCTTTGCTGGGATTCGAACCCAGGACCACCAATGTGACAATACGAATAACCACTCAGCCACCGCGGTCCCCGTATTTATTAACCTAATTTACCAAGTAATTTCTTCCAGGGTATCTCAATAACGCATTATAAATATTTTTCTTTATTAATTTCATGTAGAAATGAGTTCTCTGTGATGGTTTGTAATTCATAATAATCGCGTTGATATGTCTTCTTTCGGAACTGCTATATTCAGAAATCTTGAACAAAATTTATTAACTATTTTTGTACTATAATAAGAACACATTAATGAGCGACAAAAATAATTAACTTAGTTAAAATAAAATTAGTGCTAAAAAAATTTTCCCTTATGATTTTTCCTTCTCGAAGTGGGATAATAGGTCATCTCAAAAAAACAACAACCAGTTTTTCTTTCAATCCACAACGTGTTTCGGATTTATTTTAATCCTTCCTCAGGCTAGTTAACGCAGTGGTTAAAACAGTGGTCGTCAGTCATTAATAGTTTGTAACAGTTTATTTTAAAAAAGAGCCAGTGTGGTACATATTTAAGTCTTTCAGTCTCCGAACAACCCTTACCATCCCTAAAAGTTTCCTTTAAGTATCATCCCATGTATTAGCAGCATATTTTTTTAAAAATTTTTATTATTTTATTTTGTCCCCTGACAACAATATAAGATAATTATCTTGGAATCTTCTATTTCCAACATGGCTCTTCAGTCCACCTTGTATCGATTTGCCAAACAAAATTTTTCATTTCCAGTTTATAATTTAAGGAAAAAACAGGAAGTTGAAGAAATGGAAGTTTATTAAAAATTAAAAATAATAATAATATTAATAAAAAATAATATTTAATGTATGCAAGGAATTATAATAATTGAATACGAAGTGGGAATAATTCAAATTTTAAATGTGTGGTGATTATAATTATCAAATTTTAAAATTCAATATGGAGGTGGCTGAAAGGAGTTTATCTTATTTCTAAGTGAGACAAGTTGCTTACATGAAGTGGTCGTTGTCACAAAAATGCTTTGACTAATCCATTCATTCGCTTTCTCCCTGGGTCTTTTTTTCCCTTTAGGCCCGGGTCACATCACCCTGGGGCTCGGACCAAGCGTTAAGAGCTGAAGAGGAAAACGGACTTTGTAAAAGCCTGTTTTTTTAAATAAATAATATAATCTATTTTATCCCAACCCTCATTAATCAAAACAACAATATTATGTTTATTGGTGGTTTCTTTAAAAAATTAGAATTTTTTTTTAAACAAGAGTTGCACTGATAGACATTAACTTCAGACACGGAATTGTACGAACACATACAAAATATTTAAAAAAGTTGAACGTAATAGTTTAAAAGAGAATAGGATAAAAGCAACATCTCAGTTTACACTTTTGATAGACAAAAGGACGAAGGGAAAAGAAGGCAGTTTTATTGAGAGCGCTATAATAGAAGATATATAATAAAACACGCGGCGGAGGGGTCTCGACGAAGGGGTGTAAAGAGCTTTATCTGCACGGGGCCGTGAGGGAGGCCCCAATTTATGCGGTATTGTCACAGCCGGGGGAGAGATAGAGGCAGTAATAGGATCTGCGAGAGAATAATGGCGGTGAGACGGTTATCTCAAGAAGAGGGGCAAGAAAGAAAAGAGGAAATGAAAAGGTACGATAGTGAGTAGCGAGAGAATTCATATCGGAGCTGTTGCTTATGTAAACAGATCCTGACCCCTTGTTCCGGAATTCTTGGACCGACTACTCGCCCCACAAACCGAAATCCGGCTAATGCCTACAATTAATCTGACACAACAAAATTTGGACTGCCGACCCTGAATTGACGTCTGAGGCAAAATATGTTAGCAGTTTAAATCTCTTCCTCAGTAATCCTATAAGATGAATCGTTAAGCAATTCATTAAATAATCTTTGGATAAGTGTGAAAATGTCACGCTTTTTTATTTGTTTTATGTTTAACGTTACCACAACCTCATTTCTAAAAATAATTACATACTTATACATTTTCTAATTTTTTTCTCGCGTTTTGTCAAATAAATACAATATTAAACGTGTATGTTATATACTACGATGAACTACGCCCATTATTTACTTACATACGTGAATCAATCATATTTATTTTTTTAACGGATTAGTTTTTTTTTCCTGAAACAATATTTTTGTCGACGTAGGTTTTGTCCCTTTAGTGAAAATTCTTAGCGTAGTTACTTTTCAGTTCCTGCAAGATGATTAATTTTTCGTATACTTACTACAACGTAAACGAATTAGAAAAGGGAAAACTATTTAAACTTAGCGATGAATAAGGTATAAAAAAATTAATATGACCGATTGAAAGACAATTTGACATAAAAGAAAGTTCTATTTGAGCTGAAAAGGACAATTTTGCTACTTAATTACTTTTATTAAATAAATATTTTTTTTATATTAACAAAGATTGGATTTGGTCGTCGTTAACAGGGGCATTTAAAAGAAATAGAAATGGTGAATGATGGAGTGAGTGCGGTGTTCAATCCTTTTTTAAAAAAGATAGATCCTACTCACAGTAAATTGTTTTGAAACGATCCGGATTTCGAGCTTTTAGCTCATCATCAGGTTGAAGGAGTTCTACAACCACGTCTCTCGACATGAATTGCAAAAGTGAACCCGCTGATACCTCCGCCAACGCGACGTTCCAATGAGAAGCTGGTTTTTTTAATGACGCTCAATTTGAACGTGCGAAAAGCGGGAATTATAACACAAGTAAATATTATAGTAGTAAATACTGTAATAAATTAATTATAAATTAGTGATTAAAGATAAAAGATAAAAATTAGAATAATCACTTAATAATAGATTATTAAATTAATAAAAATAATAACAATTATAATAATTATTTGGAAGTTTAGTATTATTTATGTACATATTTAAAATGGGAGGTAGATCAAAATTTATTATATTATTAATTCATTTATCTCTATGTTCAATTTTACATTTTTTAATTTCAAATTTCTCAAACCAATCTAGTTTTCTCTGTTTAGTGGTCTAATTGACCAAATTAGTTATTACTATTAATTATTCTTTTTGTGTATGGTCTTGGTTGAGTTGAAGTTCCCGTTCGTGAGACTGATTTTTTCATCTCAACCAAGACCTTATATAAAAATAATAATTAATAAAAACTATTTTTTATGTAGAAAATAATTTCAGATAGAATAACTTGTTTTAAACGATTTTTTAATCAGAAAAACTGAGATTAAATTGTATTACTTTTTATTGTTTTTGCCGCCCTTGGGTGGATTCGGAAGAAAAGCCAATCCTGATATGCGTCTGCCTCTCTGTCACCTCAACCTACGATATTTATGTATTGAGTAAAACTGTAAGTTCTGAATGAAATCCAACAACAATAAAGATCGAAACGTTGGCACGATAAATAAAACATTTTTCTAAAATCTACGTCACACCAGACCGCATCTCACGATCTCCATATAATCTTATCATTAAGTCAATTAATCTAACCACCTATCAACTGTACTTTCTCATCTCATATCTTTTTCCTATTAGTGCACTAATTTTTTTTTAATTGTGATCAAATGTAACCAAGTCTAAAATATCCATGTTAATGCCACCATACGTTTTTTTCTCTTTTTACGAGGGTTCGCAACAGCAGAGTTCATATAAACCTGAGGGTGCCGGTGTTTTTGAAAACCAAAAAAACATTAAAATTCACAAAGCCAGATAATTTTTTTAATATTTTAACCGTCTAATGCTCGCACACTCCATAAAAATCGAACACAGGTCTAGCCCGTTCGTTTCCTTTTTTTTTCAACCAATAACTGTGGTAGAGAGCCAAGCAGGATTTCGGAAAAAATATTCCGCTGTGGATAATATTTTTAGTTTAACTAACATTATAAAATTGAAATTATCTGTAAAACGTAGAAAAGTTTACTGCTGCTTTGTTGATTTTAAGTCGGCGTTCGATTCGCCAAGCAGAATGGCTATTTTCTATAAACTGTATAATTATGGGATCTCCAGTAAGTTTATCGAGGTATTAAAGTCGTTGTATAGCGGGACTGAGAGTGCTGTGTGGTGTAGGAGAGAGGTCACAAATACCTTTGAAAGTAGAGTAGGTGTAAGGCAGTGATGTCTGCTTTCCCCTCTTCTGTTCTCGCTGTTTATGATTTACCCGAGTTTTTGGGTGGCGGTCTGTTTGTCGGAGCATCAAATGTAAACTGTTTAATGTATGTAGATGATGTGGTTTTGATGAGTACTGAACCGGTTCAACTTCAAAAGTTGTTAAACAGGTTGGGAGAATACTGCCGAATGTGGAATTTGTCAGTAAATTTGAATAAAACTAAGATTATGGTGTTTAGAAATGGCGGTAGACCATCAAAGAATGAACGATGGTTTTTAGAAAATGAAAGAATAGAGGTAGTAAAAGAGTACAAATATTTAGGAGTAACGTTGACTCCTCTACTTTCCTTCAATATGCATTTGGCCAGTAAACTTAGGGTTGCTAAACAAGGATTGAATATATCCTGGAACGGTATTCTCAATAGAGGAGATGTTCCTCTAAAAAGTAAATTTAAAGTTTTTAATTCCGTCTCTAGGGCTGTGATGTGTTATGCGTCACAAGTATGGGGCTACCATCAGTATGAAGTGGTAGAAAAACTTCTTTGTTTTTTTATTAAGAAGTTGTTTCGTGCTCCCTATTATACACCAAGATATTTTCTTTATTTGGAATTAGGCTTAAGATATTTGTTTGTGTATTCGTTGAGGAGTCATTTAAATTATATATAGCGGATTTTGGGTCTGAAACAAGAACGTTTGCCCTACCTTCTTGCTCAGGAGATAATAAAAAAAAATTTTTTTTGCTTAAAGAATTGGAAGTGTTGTCTTCCGGACTGAACTGTAGTTCTCGCATAAATTTTACAGATGCGAAAGATTTCAAAAGTTGGGCAGTACAATTATTGCAGGCAGTAAAAACTCATCATAAAGAAGAATGTTTAAGAAAAGTGCAATGTTCTACATACCATTTAATATACAAGAAATTGAACTTCGATCTTGGGGAAAACAATTACTTGTATAAAGAATACAACTGGAATTTGATCAAGGTTGTTTTTTGCGCGAGAGGTCAATTATTATATTTAAATTTAAGCCTTGGCTGGAGGAAAGAGACCAAGCATGCTATATATGTAAACTAAAAACGGTTTCATTTTTTGGCAGTTTGTCCAACTTTGGATAACGTTACGTTAATTTGGTTCCACAGATGTCGTTTGACATTACGTGAGTAACTGTTAAATGGGAAAGATTGGTTTAGTTTGTATAGATATATTGTAGATGCGCTGAATTGCAGAAATAATTTTATGTTAAGTTTATAATTTGTATGTTAATTTAAGTTTTATTTGAATGGAAATATGTAAGGGTCAACTGGCACACGACTAGATCATGCCATTAAAAGTATTATTTTGTAAAAAAATGTAATATTTTGTTTTCTTTTCTAAATATACTTTTATAAATAAATAACTGTGGCATTCAAAATTCATCTTTTAACTTATCTCTGGAAATTAATGACTAACTCTAAACTGTAAACTGTAACTGGCTCGTGACCAATTGACCATTGTCGACTCAACTCCACTCAACTACTGACTTACCAGAGACTACACTTTTGGTAGTAGCCACCTTTTGCAAACCCCCCAAGGGCTCTACGTAAGGCACATCCCTGTCGTCGCTACTACCTTCTTGCTTCACCATTTTCTTGATGGTGTGTTCCAGTTTTTCTTTGGATGGGATTCTCTTGTATCCAAAGGAAACAGGAAATGTGTTGCTTCGACTTTTTCACATCCTCATTCCAATTGTTCGATACAGTTAATACAATACTCTACAACACACTTAATAGGTTAAACAACTTCGTAATTAGCTGTACAAAAAATTATCTTCTCACGATGTTTTTAAATAAACAAACAATTATTATTGAACGGATTTATCAAACGTTTGATATAAAACGAAGTTATGATTTCAGTAAAATTAATACAATTTAACCTCATTTTTCTGATTAACAAATCTTCATTTGTTTTTCGAGGTGACGTTGTTTTTGAAAAAAAGCCCACTTGTAAGTATTTCGGGTTCGAATGGAGGGCCGCTGGATTCGAACCCGGGACCTGTAGCTTATAGTGATGAACGCCGTGTCAACGCCTAAACCGTTGCGGCCACAACAAATCTTTGAAAAGAAGTTATTCTTTCTGAAATTATTTTCTTCTTAAAAAATACTCTCCATATATCTTGAATTTTCTAAAGCTTTTGATCTGGTTGATTATGATATTCTTATTAACAAACTTCCTCATTATGACCCAATTTTAGATGGATCTTTCTCACTGTGGAAATCATGCATCACTTTTTAAATGGTTTTACTCTTATTTAACAAGTAGAAGTCAAAGTTTCTAGTCTTCGACATATATTCCGTCCCCTGGTCACACTACTTGGACCTTTCTTGTTTAAATTTTCTATAATATTACACCTTCTTTTTTACTTTTTCACCCTGATCTGGAAATCTATGCTTATACAATCAATTAAAGTCTGTAGTACACTACAAAATTCTTTGGCTTACCTTGAATATTGTCTTCTCAGGACATGTATTTATTTATTTGCCGACGTTCTGTAAGATTTCCCTTTTTCATGCCGGACTTCTATGCCTTCCAGCAATAAGCTAGTTATTAAATTAAAATATAATAATTATGGGTTATTTTTCTCTTTTAATTTGGCTTCAATAGGTAATTTTAATTGTATAAGGTAATCAGAAAAGGAAACGTCGGCAAATTAATATATGTTTTGAGTAAAACATATATGATTGAAATCCCTCAACCACCCAGTAAATTATAATTTGGACTGCAGTCGAATAGTCCTCATTTCTTTTATTTGTCTTTCTTCTAATTTTACAGTCAAATAAAATAAAGGAGACCTAATTAACTAGATTATTAATTTCCGCACAAAACGTTTAGACATTTTCTAAGAAGTATTGAAATATTCAAGTTTTTGACTTGGTTTTTCAAACTTAAGGGCAAAACTAAATACAAGTTCGTATGATGTTTTGTTAGTCAGATTTTAATCTTTCACTAATTAGTCACACGGAATTTACTTAGATAAGGTTTCAGTTCTTCGTCTGCCATGCCGCCCCTCATCCTACGTTTAAAAACCTTGTAAGCATTTAAGCATTAAAATCTAAACTATGTAATCATGTGTTAAAATTTAAAGCAAGGATAATTTAAAAATGTTAAAAATGTATCCTTAAAAATTAAGACACTAGTGAACCACTTGTATTTTCTAATACTTTGATTTAGAGTCTGTGTGTGTTTTATGAAATTAATAATTGTATTATAATCTAGATAATAATTACACTCGAACATATTGACAGTGATGATCGGTCGTGTCAATTTGTAAAATACTCTTCCAGAATAAACATTTACCTTTCTTCAACTAAAAGACCGAGTTAGATATGATAATCTTTTGATTGATAAAGCACTCTTTATTAACCTTGGTTGAGTTTTTCCCACAAAATCCTATTTTCAACGTATAAGAAAATATCCGGTTGGCCTCCTCCGGCTTTTAGATTCGATAACATTGGGCAAGTGTAATTTAGTTAAGGAGAGGCTTGAAACGCACAATTAATGGGAGTTGGCGTGGGACGGTGTTGAAAACGTGAGAAGAGCCGGATTGGAGAGGTAACAGGGTTAGCGTTGGTATTGGAGGCGGCGGAGCGGGTGATGGAAATCCGTTGTCGGGGCATCTCTCCGTGAAGATGGCCCTAGAACAGAGACTACTCGGGCGTGGGATTGTCGTACCCCGGCATCATCCTGCTCAATTTAACCACACTCCCATTTGTTGGCCCCGCCCAGCATAACAGGGCGGCCCCTTCTCGACGACAATTACATTGTCTATCAAAAACAAATCCCTGTTTCAAATGCTCACCAGGTCTCGATTATATAACGACAATGTTCATAATAGTTCATATTGAAAGATAATCATGAAAAAATAATATGATGTTCAAATAGAAGACCGTATTTTTCGTTTAAGTTAAAGTAAGAACAAATTAATCGTATTTTATATATTACCGACTCCACGGTTCAAATCTTCTCTATTGATAGGTTGAAAAATTCCAAGTTCTCTGTGGTTGAAAACCTTTATTCAATTTAGTAAATTACAAGGACGTTTGGGCTCCTGGCCCATCATCAGCAACTAAGCATAGAGAAATCTCATGGTAATTCCCAATCTGAAGGCACACCCATCAGTAATTTCCAATTTTTGAAAAATAAAAGTATTTATACCTGGACTATGCCAATGATACATATATATTATTTTCCACCCCCTTTTGTTGAGGGGAATGTCGTCAACGTGGTTTTAAAACTGTAATTGAAACATATTTTATTTTAGTCCCTTATTGGTATACCACACGGGAATGAGATATATATATATATATATATACATATCTCATTACCATGTAGTATACTAATAAGGGACTAAAATAAAATATATGCGTGGTGATTAGTGACCGTTAATCGATAATCATTCAGAAATCGTGAGATGCGGTCTGGTGTGATGTAGGTTTCAGAAAAGCATTTTCTTTATCGTGCCAACGTTTCGATCTTTTATTGAGATCATCTTCAGGGCCTGGGATTTAAAAACATTGTTTACATTTAACAAATACATTTAGGATGTGGAAAAGTGAATTTATACAATGCAAAATATATTTTTTATATTCAATCAAATTATTTCTACTCACTCAAAGTGTTTGTCTTCTGTGTAATTCTGCCATTCTTGCGTGTCGTGTTGAGAGTGCCAGTGAGATTTTGCTGTTTTATGTTTATATACGTTGGACTTTTAAGGGGTGGGGAAGGAAGTGTAAATCCCAGGCCCTGAAGATGAACTCAATAAAGATCGAAACGTTGGCACGATAAAGCAAATGCTTTTCTGAAACCTACATCACACCAGACCGCATCTCACGATTTCCTGAGATGCGGTCTGGTGTGATGTAGGTTTCAGAAAAACATTTTCTTTATCGTGCCAACGTTTCGAACTTTATTGAGATCAACTTCAGGGCCTGGGATTTACAAACATTGTTTAACTTTAACAAATATATGTACGATGTGGAAAATCCTTACAAAATCCAACGTATATAAACATAAAACAGCAAAATCTCACTGGCACTCTCAACACGACACGCAAGAATGGCACAATTACACAGAAGACATGAGTGAGTAGAAATACTTTGATTGAATATAAAAAATATATTTTGCGTTGTATAAATTCACTTTTCCACATCCTAAATGTATTTGTTAAATGTAAACAATGTTTGTAAATCCCAGGCCCTGAAGATGATCTCAATAAAGATCGAAACGTTGGCACGATAAAGAAAATGTTTTTCTGAAACCTACATCACACCAGACCGCATCTCACGATTTCTGAATTATTATAAAATATATGTTTCGATTACAGTTTTAAAACCATGTTGACGACATTCCCCTCAAAAAATAAAGGGTGGAAAAATAATATATATGTATCATTGGCATAGTCCAGGTATAAATACTTTTATTTAAAAATATTGAAAATTACTGATGGGTGTGCCTTCAGATTGGGAATTATGCCATGAGATTTCTCTATGTTTAAGTTGCAGATGATGGGCCAGGAGCCCGAAACGACCATGTAATTTACTAAATTGAATAAGGGTTTTCAACCACGGAGAACTCGGAATTTTTCAATCTATCAATAGAGAAAAAATTAATTTTTAGCTTTGAAAAGATATGGCTTTACGCTTAAACATTCATTCTATTACTAGCAGTACCACTGTTGGTATTGAGGTGGTGCAAAAATAATGCAGGTTTCGAAAAGGCAATCAAAACTATTTTTAATTTTTATAAAATAAAGAAAATTCATTCGAAATATTTTCCATCACAATCTGTACTGTATTTCGATGGCATAAAAAACTTTATTTCATATCACAATAAAGTCTTCGGCTTCACCCTGTTCTCTACAAATTTTATCCTCCAAAAAATGATCGAAATAAACTGCTCAAAAATGAATAGGGGATATTGCTAATTTTCTATTATTTACTTTCCATAGAATTTTTATTTTAGTTTTATTATAAATTGCATTAAAATTTATTACAAATATTGTTTTTTACTGAAGGAAAATTTAATTAAGGGGGTTTTGAAAAATATCGAAATAAAAGGTTTTAATTCAATAATTTTGTTTAATGAACAGAATAATTTTTTTAAACAATTAATACTGCCCTCTGTTAGTTAAAACCTCTGTGCACTTGTTAGGCATACTGTTAATAAGTTCACTGGTTTTCGTGGTCCGCATGACTAATTAATATCATTCAATTAATTAAGGTTTTTAGTTGAGATAAAAAAAATCAGTGTCACGAGCGGATTCGAACCCACGATCTTCGGCTACTGCTGTACCACTTGAGCTATCGTGACTTCGGACACTAACTTTCCATCTCAACCCCATCTTTTGATTTTTCCCTCCTTTTTGTCATTTTTCAAATGTCGTGTAATCTATTTGATTCTCGGCGACAAATGAAATGGCCACGGAGAGCTTTAGTGAAGGTATACTTCATTTTTACTTATTAATTCACTAGTTTTCGTGGTCCGCATGACCAATTAATATCTTTCAATTAATTAAGGTTTTTAGTTGGATCGAGGTCACGATAGTTCAAGTTTTTACTAATTACAGTAAGCATAATCACGCTATTTATATTTTTTGGTGAATATTTTATCACCGTTTAATTAAGGGTTCGAAGACCTTTTAAAGAGGACGAAGAAAAGAAGGGAACGGACGGTGAATAGTTGGTAGACGGGATGAATGCAAATTTTCCACGATGAGACCGAAGGGAAAAGACGTTAAAATCCCCACAATGGCTAACACAATTACCGCTGACAACTTCCCTTTTGGCGCGGAAAAAGGGCGAGGGTAGTCTAGAAAGGAACCAATTAGCGAGTGGATATTGGCTACAAATGGTCCGCGAGGGACTGGACAATAGGGGCCTAATTCATAGCACTAAGTGTGTTACAGCTATGTTTGGAGTGTGAAAAGAGCCTGCGGGGGGCCTAATCTTCATTTACATTTTATTCCCTCTCGCCAGGCATCCTTAGCCCACCCTTTTTCTGAATACCAACTAATTTCTTATAAACTCTCCAAATGACTCTGAGAAGTCGCTTTGGAGTTTATCGCATTTCCTCGCAGACGTTTCTCCGCTAATACGCCAGATTCGACAATACGACACATCTCATCAACCCGTGTAAAATTATGTGCTTTACATATGTGAAAATTTTAACTTCACTTGTACAACTCCCCCGTGTGAAAGTTGGCCTTTTATAATCGTGTTTTGAAAAAGTTTTTGCCATGGATTGTGGTTTCAATTGAACCTTCACGTTTTACGGTCTTCGGATTATCAACGGACTGCCTTTTTAAGATGCGCTCTCTGTTAAAATGACAACAATTTGGAAGATTCAACAAACAAGCTTTTCCGTTCTATATAGATTGAATAGCAAGCCTGAGGAAACAGCGGTAGCCCTGTAATCAGCGTGACAGACTGGGTTCTCGACCCCCCCCCCCGTGGTCATGGGTTCGATTCCTACCGTCGCCCCTGGCCCTTTTTCAGCAACCTCCCCCCTCAAAAAAAAAGTGCGCACCGCATATGAGGTATAGCGTATGGCTGGTATGCAGAGTTCATAGAGCCATTAAAAAAGTCTATTTATTCAAAAGCGCTTCAAACACAAATGCCTATCCTCACAATTTTGATATTTCAAGCCGTTTCGGTTCTCGCCATTTTCAGTGTGATTTACTGCTCATTCAGACCTAAGTAACTATACCTAATTGAAAAATATACAGGCATATTTTTGATCAGATTTATAATACGTATAATATTTGCTCAGATAAATTCGTCTCCTAAACTATTAAATATGGTACTATTCAGTTTCATTAAATATAAAGTTAAAATATACAAGTATTGAATCAGTCAGCTGTACAAGAAATATAATATTAAAATAGCCTTTAAGTTTTAGTTTCTAGACGAGGGTTGAATCCAAGATTTTTTGACAACAGTATTTATTTTTACACTACAAGTAAAATTGTTGACATGCATATATTTTAAAATAAAATAAAACAAAACTGGGACTATTTGGTACTGTGGGATGAAGAAAGAGTGTGACACTTCTAGTAGGGTCCCAACTGTTCGCGTTACTTTAATTTAAAATATATAATAAAATAAGAAATTGAAAATCTCGTATTAGATTTAAATATATAGATAGTTCAGTATAATCTTTAATTAACAATATCACAAAAATTAATAAAAATGAATGTACACATTAGCCACACAACTCGATGCAAGGAACTAGCATATGCTATATTGCATGGTCTAAAATAAAAATAAACATGCAATAAATTAAAAATAAAATAAAAATATAAGTTTGTCAATACATTGTAGAATTTAAATTATTGTAAAAAATTAATTATTCTTTTGATGTGTTGGTCGAGATGAGAGATGGTCGTTAGTGTCACGAGCGGGATTCGAACCGTCGATTTTCGGCTGGGGTCGTGGGTTCGAATCTCGCTCGTGACACTAACTTTTTCATCTCGACTAAGACCTTACATAAAAAAAATAATTAATCGAACGAAGTAATTTGGTCAATTAGGTCATTTAAAATAATGGATTTAATTGTAAAAAATATTAGACAAAATTTTTATCTTATCTATCTTGTCTTGAGCATAGTATGGTATATTTTAACACTTATTCTATAAATAAATTAACATTTTTAGGAATACATTTACACATACATTTTGTTCTTATCTGAATCCAAAAATATTGTATAAAATATTGAAATATTTTATTTTTATTTTTGAGTTAATCCTTTTGCTACGTCTGAACAGAAACATAGACCTAATCTACGTTTCGAGACTTGTGTGGTGATTAGTGACCGTTAGTCTGTGATTATTCGGAAATCGTGAGATGCGGTCTGGTGTGACGTATGTTTTAGGAAAACATTTTCTTTATCGTGCCAACGTTTTGATCTTTATTGAGATCATCTTCAGGGCCTGGGATTTACAGATTTACGCAGAAAAAAAATACTTTGAGTGAGTAGAAATACTTTGATTAAATATAAAAAATATTTCTTTGCATTATATAAATTCACTTTTTTCCACATCCTACATGTATTTGTTAAATGTTAACAATGTTTGTAAATACCACGCCCTGAAGATGATCTCAATAAAGGTCGAAACGTTGGCACGACAAAGAAAATGTTTTTCTGAAACCTACGTCACACCAGACCTCATCTAATGATTTCCGAATAATCAGTAATCAGTTTTCGAGACTGTTTGCGTGTATCATCATCAGTAATTTTTCATGCGGAAAGCTGTCGCAAACTATGGTATATAGGTAAAAAAATGATGAAATAAGAAGATTTTTAATTGCGGACAACGAAAGAATTGGATTGGCATTTACGAGGATCACTCTACACTAACAAATATTACATATTGTACTCTAATGTAGCATATAAAAATTTAATAATAACAAATAAATAAAACCTTAATTTTTTCTAATTGAAATCGGTCCAATAGGAAAACAGTTTTTATTAGCTTATTTTTAATAGAAAAATCATCATTCTTCGTGAAAGTTTATCCTTTTTAAGTAGGTTGAATGTGTTGTTCAATGTTTAATTTCCTTTGAACGTACTCAGTTGTTAATGATTTTTTTGGCGTAAAGCATATTATATAAAAACATATGTGCAATGTTTAAGCTTTATGCAACTTTGTCTTTTGAACAGCAGTTACAGTGAGTTTGTCATTTAATGGCGAAAATAAATTCTTACTGAAGCATTTACTTATAAATAATTACTTAATACAATAAACTAAAAGTAATAAAAAAGAAACATTTAACGCATAAGTGTTATAAATTATTTGTCCATTTTTTAGAATGAAAATTCGTCGTTTAATCAACATAATCTCTTGTTACAGTAATCAAGAGTTTATGAATTTTTAGGGAAATTGTCTT
The DNA here is from genome assembly GCF_000648675.2 of Cimex lectularius. Classification (NCBI taxonomy): domain Eukaryota; kingdom Metazoa; phylum Arthropoda; class Insecta; order Hemiptera; family Cimicidae; genus Cimex; species Cimex lectularius. Next base: position 131,016 of record NW_019392780.1, read on the forward strand.
ATATACGGTTTATAGAGGTCATGATTATGACGATGAAAAATAGTGAATGTGATATTATTACTATCATAATTGTCATTAAAATTTCTTAATATTGTGCCTGATGTCACATCCTTAAGAAGTGAAGAATGCAACATTTTATTTTTTCCCAAGATGAAATGTATATTGATTTTTTCAGTATAAATTTTTACAAAAGTTTGCAAATCCAATAAAGTCTGTTATAGAAGATTTTCAAGTTTGTAAAAATTCATAATTTTCATACACCATTAATTAAAAACAGCTGTACCTTCTTAACCCTGTTCGCCTGATTTAAATTGTGTAAAAAAAATTTTTCAGACTAAAAACGCTCCCAGAGATCGAAGGTTTTCTATGCAATTTTAAAGTGTAATTTTGTTAAATAAAAACAAAAATTTTTTCATAATGAATAAAGTTAAAAGTGTTTGATAAAAACACATATATTAATGGTTTGACAGACACTGTAAGCCTTTTCGTTCATAATATTACTCTCATTTCTAAACACAAATTAATAAAGGCTGAAACAAGTTTAAATAAAAAGGTTCTCTTCGATTGAGGTTCTATTAATAAAAAAGAGGCGCACGGTTGTTAATATAAAATTCTTGGATCTCCGACATGGAACCTGATGCGGAGACGGTAGATATTCGCCGAGCTGAAACATGAATCCGACATTTGAATACAAGATCTACTAGCGGCAGTGAAATGTAAACCAACAAAAGCACTTGTTCCACATAGTGGCGACGTGCCTCCGATAGAAAGGTATTCTCAACCGCATGCGATGGAGAGAAAAAAAAATTAGAATGCAGCCGTGCCGCTATACCGCGATGAATGACAAAGGGCTCTCCCTCCCGATAGAAGCGTGTGTATTTTCCCTTGCATTTACCTAAATATTCCATCCACGTCTCGAGGGAGGGTTTTCAATCTAGCACAAAGGGAACAAGGGATCGAGAATAAAAGATTCCGGCATTCGTATGACCGAGGCCTTCTCCAATCAAGCACAAACTACCTTCTGATAACCAAAATTGGCGGTAATCATTTTCGAAATTATTCTCGCAACCTGTAGAATCCGACCTTCCTCCGAAGAAAATATCTAAGTAATGGTCTATATTTTTCAAAAATCTAAACAAAAAATATTATTGTACGCGAATGTAGTTTGAAGGGAAGGGCTTTTGAAGTAGTGGTGGGTTACATCATTTAAAGCGAGAATAAGTGGACTAGAATTGAGGTATTTAGATTAAGGGTCTGTTTACTTAACGACTTTCACAGATCTTCTTTATAAATTTAATTTTGAAAATTAAAAAAATTCAACACTGAGAGATAGTATATTTGTATGGGGTAAGTGTGTGTGTGTGTGTGTGTGTGTGTGTGTGGGTGTGTGTGGTGTGTGGTGTGTATATATATATTTAGCGGCCATAATTGATCATATTAATTATTTCAATTAATTATTCTTTTTATCTAAGATCTTGGCTTATGTGAAAAAGATAGTGTCACGAGTGGGGTTCGAACCCGCGACCTTCTGCACAGTACACCGCTGCTCTGACCACTTTAGCTATTGTGACTTCGACCCACTAGGAGATTTTTAGGACTTTTTTTATCAATAGCACTGTCACAGGTGGCTCTCTGGTGTTAGTTATCTGGTGAAATCGTCCAACTTCATCATCTACCATGCGAAACTTGTCAAAACGTAATCTTCTTCAAAACAAATACGCTTAAAAAAACAATGACATTTCTGGTACATTTCCATAAAAAACGTGAATCAAGATAAAATATGATATTTTTCTTTTCATTAGGTTGATTGGGGATGAGGCCATGAAGACAAAAACAACATTTATTTTCTTGTCGAGCTTTCGGCGAAATATATCGCCTTCATCAGGACTCTGTGTTAACAAATTAACAAAAATAAATTTTCAAATATACAATTTTCAAAATTTTTTCTATTTCTTAGTCGAAAAAATCCCCCGGCTCTCCGTTTTCCACGCATGTATTTATAAAGTAAAACGATTTTTTTCGAGTAAGTAGTTAAGAAAATTTTGAAAATTGTATATTTGAAACTTTATTTATGTTCATTTGTTAATACAGAGTCCTGATGAAGACGATATATTCTGCCGAAAGCCCGACAAGAAAATAAATGTTTTTGTCTTCCTGGCCCAATCTACCTAATGAAAAGAAAAATATTTAAACTGAGAAAGCTGATCAATCACCAGAGTAAATATCAAATACGATACATTTTCCGCCACTAAAATTGAAAAAACGTGAACAGACGAGAATGAAAACCTCGAGGTCATCATATATGATAAATTTATTTTACTGAAAGCTAGTCCTAAATATTTATTTGAATATATATTTTATTTTAAATTCCAATTCCGAAGCCTTCCCTATTTTATTTTACTTTCAGAAGGTTTATTACTTCGATAAACGTAACTTTTCGTCTAGATAACGAAATTCTTGATATGTTTCTGAGTAACATTAAATGTAAATTTTTTTATATTATTAATATTTGATTTCGTTTATTTTACTTTTAAGACAAAAAGTCATTACCAAAATATCTTTGACAAAGTGTTCATGAAATTTTGAGTAAATTCATATTTTTATAGATCTTGCTTGTTAGGTAATCTGTTATGACGTAATTTACTTATGCTATTTACCGATATGAAATGCGGCCTCTTCGTTATATTATTATGACTGAATTTTTCTTAGTTTTGTTGGAACCTGGTTAAGGTAATTTTTCGACCATCTAAGCGGTCTAACTTCAACATTGGTCTTCGCCAGCCCTTTTTTCTTTCTTAGCTTTGCTTTACTTTTCTTATCTCCTTGGCGTATGAAACGTACTGATTTCTTTTACTGTTTCTTCAGCCTATTGCTAGCCTTCTGTGGATGAAATAACACAAATACACAGACGCAAAGGAACAAGATAAAAACATAGTCTGATTAGTATTCACATCACCCCAGCGTACTCGATATTAGGGTGGTTTGGGATATGCCCCATTCACGCTAATAAATTACATTTACAAACCAGACTTCGTTCACACTACCCCAGAGTACTCGATATTCCTCGGGGTAATTAGGGGGAACCATAATGATATTTGCAACATAAAAGAATTAGTTCATATAAATTTTAAAGGCGATTCTGTTAACACGATCAGCGTTTATATATTTTGTAAGAAATAATGTTTTGTTTTCATGATTGATGTTTTATTTCTTAGAGAAAGAAAATATTCAATTATCATTTACTTAACCGGAACGTGATTTATGGCAATTCCCTCTCGACTTACGAATGTTGAACAGATGGCAGTTTTTGTGTTTTTCGTTTTCTCCTGTAATTCTGGAAATGTGGCGTCAAACCAACAGGATACCCCAATTGTTGTTGTATCATCCGGCAGAAGTGTCGGTTCTAGTGCTCTCCACTTGTGTGGTCATAACTTTTCTCTCGTAAATAGAATTAAGGGGATATAGAGAAAAAACAATTTTTTATTTGATCATCCACATTATGTCTTAAATTAAACTCAGTGAAAAGGTTAAAACCGAGGTGAACGATACACCTTGTTCAACCGGGCGCATTTTATTTTACTAATAACTACATTGATAATTAATATGCAACAACAACAATGTGAACTCGCCAGTGGATAATATTTGTAGAAACTTTGTGCCAAATAATGATCAATAAGATTTCAAAACTGGATCTAAAATGAATTAAATCCGTTTTTATAGCAAAGCTACGTACGATTTTTCACACTAGATTTTGTTTACAGTTAGGAAGTTATCACACCAACTTAATACATCCAAAGATTAAAAAAACGGATACTCATGTTTTGCTGTTTATTTTAAACTATATGTATTTTGTACCATTATATTAATTACAAAGTGCTTATTTTAATATAAACCAAATTGAAGATCAGAAATTCATTGGCCCATTCATTGTGGTAGTCCCTACATCCTCCAAATAATGGTTGATACATTAACACGAAGTTTTCCCCAATAATCGGAGCAATGCGACCACAGAAGATTTTCCTCAATGTACCTTCCTTAGTGCAGTCAAGTTCCATTCCGTATGGTAATCTCTTCGGTACGGGTATGGACCATCCCATACCATGACTTCTTTGAAATTGACTCACGCATGGCACACAAAGCAAAGCGTTTTTCACCTCTTCACCACACATGGCCATCTCATTGCCACAAACCAAACTGTCACTGATCTCTGAAGAAAAACACAAATCCATTGTTCAAGAATCCAAGAGAGATGCTGATTTGCGAATAGTTGCCATTCTCCTCGATGTCTCTCCAGCAGTAAAAAACCTGATGCGGAAGGTCTAGAGACAGTTCACTAATCACGAAGCCTTCCGATGACCGTTTTAAAGCTTACCCTTACATTACGGAGAGTTTGGAGTTGACTACCTATCATGGAAAGTACCTTATCATTTTTAACAGTACAGTTCTTGGTCTTTAATAGAAGAGGAACGAAATCAATGATATTTTAGTGACTGGGAGTTTTGTGGCCCTGACAAGGGCCGATTTTATGTTGAGATGCCGTGACGATAGTATAAGGACGAGACCGTGCGAGTAGCGCCGTTGGTTGTGGTGTGTGACAGAGTAAACCGTTGGCTGAGGTCCGGTGGGCCGTGAGTCGGTTGACTTCACAGAGGCCGAAGGTACTGGAGTGCAGCAGTTAGTCGAGTGGCAGCAGTTGGCGTTAATGGCCAAGTCAGCTGATTAGAAGGCGAGATCAGGTTAATGCTGCGAGTGCTATTGATGTCGTTGTTGCCAGATGTCGGTTAAATTAGTGATGGTTGAGATCTCGTCTGGTTGACGAGTCTCGTGTCGTTGAGCGTTAGTGATAGCTCGTCGGGTTGACGAGTCTGAGGTCGTTGATTTTTTGTGATTAGGGAAGAGCTCCACTCGGATTGGCTGCAGAGTGGAGGGTGAGAACAAACCATAAGTTGTAGTGGCATCTAGCGTCAACCGTGGAAACTAACTAGTGGCCACTACAATATAATACCAACGGACTATGCATTTGCTAAGATCGATTGTAATGTTTTCCTGAAAGCTATAAACGAACGGATAAACTTATAAATTTTTATTTACAATACCGATCTTTTTAACTCAATAAAAATGTTGCTAGCCAACCTACTACGCTGAAAGAACAGAAAAACCAAAAAAACCTTCAAGAAAACCAAACCACTCGTAGGCATACATTTGAGTTTACAAAATTAAAATTGCGCTTATGCGTTGTATTTGCACAGGAGTCATTAAAAAATGTGCGGTAACAAATGTGTGGAATGTTTCTTGGGAAAAGAACAATAAATCTTAAATAAAGACATTGTTTTCAGAACGGATCGACAACCGACAAATCTCAAGGGATCGTTGACTGCCTTATTGTCTCGGTCATTAGACACTCCGCCTCATTGTAATGAAGTGGATACTGGAATGGGATCAAGTCTCTGAATGGGGCCATTGTTGTGACAAATTGAGTAATATTCACCCCCTTTTGTTTCCAGACCCTCCCCCATTTCACTGATTTGTGTTGAGATCCTTCAGGTTCGGCAGACTTGAGATTAAGTCGCCTTGCCACACCGATTGACTTGAAACAACCCGTTATTATTTTAATTTCAGATCTAGCGTTTTAATGCAGTTTTCTGTTTATACTCATTACTCAAGAAAAAGGGTTTTTAGTGTTATTTATTATTGTCTGTAAGAGAGTCAGTAACCAGCTCGAGACTCTCAAATAGCTGCAGTTTAAAACAAACTACGCGCGGAAGAAAAGAAAAGGACGGAAAACCCACAGAGGACCGGCGATGACCTCAGCTGCTGTTGGCCCATAAACCTCCCACTTTATATATACATGTATGTATATATATATATATATAAAGTGACAACAAACACTATGAGTGAGTAAATATACTTTGATTGAGTCTAAAATTTCTAGCATTGTATAAAATCATTTTTTCCCATCGTACATGTATTTGTATAATATACATGTTTATATTATACAAATACATGTAGGATGTGAAAAAATGATTTTATACAATGTTAGAAATTTTAGACTCAATCAAAGTATTTTTACTCACTCATAGTGTTTGTTTTCTGTGTATTTTGATTGAGTCTAACATTTCTACCATTGTATAAATTCATTTTTTCACATCCTACATGTATGTATTTGTATAATTTAAACAACGTTTATAAATCCCAGGCCCTGAAGATGATCTCAATAAAGATCGAAACGTTGGCACGATAAAGAAAATGTTTTTCTAAACCTACGTCATACCAGACCGCAACTCATGATTTCCAAATTAACATTAATTAACGGTCACTAAACACCTCACATAACACATTATACATGTAATTTCTGTTAAATTTTAATTAATTAATATTTGCTTTCAAAATTAAACTGTACACTATTTAATGCCTAATTATAATTATTATTTTGCCATTGTGTATCGGCGTTTTTTAGGACAAACGAGTAGGATATAAAAATGATGTGTGTTTGAGAGGAGGGAGTAGGTCTGTAAGAGATAGAAGGAATACTCCCTTGAGAAGCCTTACATAAAGGGTCTTTGCGAGGAAAAAAGGCTATTGGCTTAGTCTTTATATTTCCTGGTGGGTCTCTGATACAGCAAGTATAAAACCCAACCGCCGTGGGGCCCTAATATGAAAAGGCCCCGGTGTGTGTCTCGGATATCCCATTCGCCTTTCTCGCCTCCAGTCTAGTCAAGTATAAAAAGAATTTTCCCCTCCAAGGGTAGAAATGTCATTCAATTTCCAAAGGCTGTAAATAATTCACTTTTCTTTTCTTGTATTTTTTTTTATAAGTAATGCAAAATATGTACTACTAAAATATTAAGTATTACATAATTTACTGTTTTTGATGATGCACAATTTTTGCATAGATTACCTAGGTGTAAAATACGTATCAAGTATTTTATAAAACCTTTGTAAGACTGATTTTTTTGCATGGGAAACTTTGCATGGCAGACTATTTAATTGGAAAACTGACAGTAATTAACACCATGAAAAATTGACAGTATTTTTAATGATAGCGTTTTAGATCATTCCATTAAGATTAAAAAACTTGATCTACGGCTATCTATATAACAGAAACCTATACATTCTTGATAACTCGTGTTTTGTCTTTCTTGCAAACTACATGTTTTTACCATTGCATTAATTACAACATACTTATTTTAATGTAAGCCAAATTAAAGGAGATAAAAAATGCGTGAGTTTTAATAAAAATGATAGTTGGAAATAATGCTATAATAGAGCAAAGCCAACGAATAGCTCTTATAAGAACCACAAAAGGGTTCAGGACGATTTCAACGCAAGCCATACAAGTAATTGCCAACGCACCGCCAACAGATCTTGTCATGGTGGTCAACAGATGGTGGTCATCCACAAAAAAAAAAAAAAATAAATAAATAAAAAAAATACGAGATATACGAGCAAGCCAAGGAGAAATTGACTGGTTCCGAAGCACTACTGGAAAGGAGGCGAAAGAGTACTTGGGAAAAATGACAAGGGCATCATGGCAAGAAAGATGGACAAACAGCAATAAGGGACGGCTGACATTCAAATTTTTCCCCAGCGTTGAAAGGAGACAGAAAGCAAAATGGCTACACCCCGACTACTGGACCACCCAAATGCTATCAGGACGTGGAAACTTCGCAAGCTATCTCCATAAAATTAAGAAAAGAGACAGCTCTTTATGCTCCGTCTGCAGCACTGAAGAAGACGCCGAACATCAACTTTTCAGCTGTTCCATATTCAATGCAGAAAGGAAACGTTTGCGAAAGACCATCATCACCTTAACAGAATGGCCGCCTAATCTCCATAAACTAGTCTGTGATACCAAATCATTTGCAGCTCTAAAAGACTTTGCCTCAACTATGCTTAAATGAACAAGTACCTTTTTATTCTGCTTACTAAGTCCTAAATATTGTTGTTATTTTAGAGTTTTATTACCGTTATTTATTTATTGCATAATTAAACATAAGTTTAGGTTTAGGGTTCCGGGCTGCTTTCCTCTTCTAGTAAGAAAGTTTTAGATAATATAAATACATAGAAAATAAAATCAAGAAAATGTAAATGTGCAAGGGGAAACCTTTTGTTTTCAAAATTAGGTTTCAAAATTAAAATATTGTTCCTTCGAAAACCGACCAGCGGTCTCGCCTGAAGGAAAGATCGTTGGGAGGTAATTTTATTCCATTTGTCTGAAGTCCCTTAGATATATAAATTCGATTAACTTAAAGCGTTTGTCCGCCGGTATGGAGCCTTCCTCTGGTACGGCAGGGTGGTGGAAAGGGGAGAAAAGTAGGAAATAAAATTCTCCAAAACATAGGAAAATCCTTTAGTGATAGATTAAAATTTATGACCTAGGTTTACTCTTAATAACTTGTATTACCTATCTCCGATAACATCGTGGAGGGACTTAGTCTCCTAGACATTGGGTAAATAAACCTTCCAATTTCGTCTTGGGAAACTGAATCCCTTCATCAACAAGTGCGGTTTGGAGGCTGCAAACGATGTCTCTTTATCATGTTCCATAAGTGTTCTATGGGATTAATCAGGGGAACGTGCTGGCCAATTCATTGTGATAATCTCTCGACATCCACCAAGTATTGGGATACATGCCGTCGGGATTACCATGCAATAACACGAAGTTGTCTCAATAACTAAGCGAATGTAACTATAGCTTCTAGAAGAACTAGTAAATGAACCTTAGTGCAATGAAAGATTAATTCTGTATGATTATCAGTTCGGAAGCATGGCCGTTGATTCCACCCCATACTATAACTGGCTGTAAAATGGAACAAAAGTCTCCATTTCTTCTCCATACACGACCCCGGTCATCTGATTACCTCCAAAGAAACAGGCAATGTTCAAGTGTCAAAGCGATTTACTGATTTGCGAATAGCCGCCTTTCTACTCGCGGGACGTCTAGAGTTTATTCTTCTAGAGGCTTCTTATGACCGTTTTAGAGCTTAAATTTTCATTAAGGACCGTTTGGAGTTGACTACCTATCAAGGAAGCCGTTAAATATCGGTTTTGCAGTGCGCTAAGAGCAATAAACTCTATAACTGTCAAATAATTTGGTTGACCATTACCTTCTTTTTGATCGAGACTTCCGATGGCCTTAAACTGCTGGATCATCGTGATTGTTAGAGCACGGTACACCCAGGATTTGGGCTGTGTAACAGACGCTACAACCGTCGTTGGCAAAAGCAGCTGCCCGGTCTAGAGCTTCTTCCCTTAAAACCATGTTCTTAAGACAAAATTAATAATTATTTCCATTAATTAATCTTTTTATGTAAGGTATTGGTTGAAATGAAAAAGCTAGTGTCATGAGGGACCATTGACAGTGTTATTGATATAGAAAATCCTAAAAATATCCTAGTGGATCAAAGTCACCATAGCTCAAGTGGTTAGAGCAGCGGAGTATTGAGAGGTCGTGGGTTCGAATCCCCCTCGTGACAGCTTTTTCATTCCAACCGATACCTTACATAAAAAGATTAATTAAGTGAAAGAAGTTATTTGGTCAATCGGACCACGAAATATAATTAATTATTTTAATTATTTTTTGTGAGATTTCCTCTTGTGGTCTACGGGGTGACAAAAATGTGTGGTTTGATAGCTACCTATCATCTTGGTCTGCCTATCTTCGCTGATTTTTGCTGTTTCAAACGGGTTACTCTATCAAACAATAAATAAAGTTTATACTCTGGGCCCATGCCCATCCCTCAGGAAAGTTATGAGCCAAGTTAAACTTAAATAGCCTCCACCTCTGCTTCCCCTTCTTTGTGGAGTGCCTCGTGGATGTCCGGGTGTCCGCCGTCGGTTCTCCTTTCCAACTGTCTCATGTTCACCCTTCATTCATTCAATTGGCCGGCTATCGTGATGATGAAGCCACATACACAAAACTTTTTAATCGAGTTGTTGTTCCACCAAAGAAAACAATTTGACAAACCACGGGGGCGTGGGTGGCCGCAACGGTTTAGGAGTTGACACGGCGCTCATCACTGTAAGGTAAAGGTACCAGGTTCGAATCCAACGGCCCTGCATTCGAACCCGACATACTTACAAATGGGCTTTAAAAAAAAAAACCGTTTTCTTTGCTTTTAATCTAAAGGGGATAGAAATATTAGTAGCACTCTATAAAGATAAACAACAAGTTTCTAATGCAGTATTTATGTTTTACGTAAATTATTAATCTTTATTCCTAGTTATTATGGAAAATAAACAAATAAATGCAAGTGGAAATGTTTGGAAAATTTGTCTAACAATTAGTGGATTATATATATACATAAATTTAATACATTATGCTTTTCTGCTTTTTCATAGGACTCCCTAAATCGAACTTACGTAAAATCACATTTAACATAGTATTATGCTATGTATTGTTAAGAAATGAAATTGCTGGTACATATGAGGAAAAATATTAACTATTTGTATGTTAGATAACTTCAATAATAGATAAATTGTTACATTTAAAACAGAAATGTGTAAAATTTACAATTCGTTCTGTAGAGCTTTGATGTATGCTGAATAAATGCTCGAAATCATGCACAGATACAGCTCCGAATCCTAGATCATACAATATTGTGAATTTAGGCTAGTGTCTTTTGTAAATGCCTATATGTATTTCCCTAATTTGTTTTATAACTGGGTTTTTAACCTGGGCATGTAAAAAGGGCGGACGCGACATTTATTAACATCGTCCTATTTTGCCATAAAAATGTCGTAAGGCTGATGAAAGTGAAAACGACATCTGTCTGACCAAAACACAGCTGGAAGTTGTACTCATGTATTATAACCTAAATAAATCTAAAAATGGAGGCCTACTTTCCGATCTTTTCAGACGTTCTGCCCCTCGCTGTTTGGGATTTGTCAGACGAGTTTCAGCTTCTCTTCATCACTGGTACATCTGTTGTCTTGCTCACCCTGTTTTTACATCCATGGCCAACCTCTGAAGATGGCAAGAAGCTGACAGCCAGAAAGGATATTTTTTTCAATGTTTACATCACTTATACGTAGACTTTTAACAATTTTTCTTTTAATCTAGTAAGAGCCTGATGACGTACCAAATCCCTAAGAAATAATCCCTACAAACTGAATAGCTGATATTGATGCAGTCTCATTTTTTACAACCGCTGTCTTCGTTGTATGCTAATGCTAACTCTATGAACAATTTCTGCTTTTTTAAACTGAATAACTCACGTGAAGCACGATAAACTTCTTATAGTTTATATTATATGTAGATTCACTAGTTTTCGTGGTCCGCGTGACCAATTAATATCTTTTAATTAATTAAGGTTTTTAGTTGAGATAAATACGTCAGTGTCACGAATGGGATTCGAACCCACGAACTTCGGCTAAATACTCCGCTGTTATGGCTATTTAGGCTCTACCACTTGAGTTATGGTGACTTCGATCAGCTCGGGCACCAACTTCCCATCTCAAAATCTTGAAAAATGGCAAAAAGGAGGGAAAATTCAAAAGGTGGGGTTGAAATGGGAAGTTAGTGTCCGAGTGGATCGAGGTCATGATAGTTCAAGAGGTAGAGTAGCGGCGTATCTAGCCGAAGGTCGTGGGTTCGAATCCCGCTCGTGACACTGACTTTTTTTTAATTTCAACTAAAAACCTTAAATAATTGAATTATATTTAGAGAGAATTATTTGTTATTTTGGTTAGTAGTTTGCTTCCAGTTGTTTTTGGATCTATAGTAAGCGCGGGTACTCCGGACCTCCCCGATAAACGTCTTATAAATATATTATATAGAGTGAGTATATTATATTTAAATTATTAGATGATGTTTGAATAACTTTTGAAGACCTAACAATAGGTTATGTTATGTTTTTTAAACAATTATTATTATTTGGATTATGTTAATCTCTTAACAATAAGATACCAGCTGGATCAAAATGGGGATTAGGATGTATAAACATAATTTGTATAAAAACATGTATAATTTCTCGTGTTTTATTCGGCCGAGTATGTTAAAGCCCGTGGATTTTTTAATTCCGAACGAGTTGGTTTTCACTTGGATACCATCAAAGGAGGGGATTGTGTCGTATTGTAGAGGTTGTAATCGCATTTCGTCGCAGGCCGGATTAGAGGGTGGGCTTGAAGGGAGAAAGGTGGCGGGGGATGGGACAAAAACTCGGACAAATCCTCACAAACACTTGCCTGACAATCCTTTTGTCAGACCAATCCCAGCAGAAAGTCCGGCACAAACCGCCCAACCGGTGCCCCATTGTTTTAACACCTTTGTCGTATATCCTCTTTTTTCTTATTCAAAAATTTCTTTATATATCCCATGCAAGGATTTGCATATGGAAATACATATCGTTTTGTGCGTTTTCTGTGAATTTTTTTTTGGCAAGCGTCCCCCACATGTGCATTGGTGACTTGTAAACTAGACGTGCTGCATTATTGTATAAGTTATTTATTAATTAATTGTTACTGCACGTTACTATGTTATGAATTGCAGGATAATCTTGGTTAACCTTTTCTTGTACACCATAGTGTTCATTTTACCACATGTACAACATTTAATTGTATTGTAAATTTTGGTAAGACAGTTATCAGCAACCTGATCTTCTAATGGGTAAGAAAGAGTTTTATTATCTACATTGTTTGAATATATTGGGTTGTCCGGAAAATAATGCAGGATTTTGGTATTAAACAAAAAAAATGAAACTAGTTACTTTAAAGCAATGTTCTTTAATCAAAATAATTTCCCATACTCTCAATACATTTCTCCCAACGTGTTGGTAACTTATTAATTCCGTCTGAGNGATTCAATAAAAGATCGAAACGTTGGCACGATAAAGAAAATGTTTTTCTGAAACCTACATCACACCCGACCGCATCTCACGATAACTGAATAACTATTATCTACATGTTTAAGCGATACAATTGGACTTTTTAACACACAATATTTTTCAGAATTTTTAAACGTTTGTTCAGTTATATCAATGCTCGGTAAGAAATAGATTTGATGTAAACCTTATAATTTAAAAAAGGCAAATTAAGTATAAACTTACTGTCCCTTTATTTTGGACATTATTCGTCAAGTTATAGTATAATAAATTATTTTTTTCTTGGCTATACCAGATTTTCGTGAATTAGAACACGTTACATTAGCTGATTGTTCTGGTCAACAGAAGCAGTAAGTTGAGGTACAAAACAATTCCAACCGAATATTTTTTTACAAGGGTAATTCAACTACGAGGTTATATGAACCCTCGAGTTGGCGGTGTTTTGAAGGAAAGGCCATTCGTATGTGCCTAAGTATGAACCTTTACTTTACATGATTATTCAGAAATCATGAGATGCGGTCTGGTGTGATGTAGGTTTCAGAAAAACATTTTCTTTATCGTGCCAACGTTTCGATCTTTATTGAGATCATCTTCAGGGCTCAAAGTGTTTGGGCACTCTCAACCCGACACGCAAGAATGGCACAATTACACAGAAAACAAACACTAAGCCCTGATGATGATCTCAATAAAGATCGAAACGTTGGCCCGATAAAGAAAATGTTTTTCTGAAACACCAGACCGCATCTCACGATTTCTGAATAATCATCTACTAACGGTCACTAATCATCATTCTACTTTACAGTGATGAGCGCCGTGTCAGCCCTCCTCCTGATAAAATTTAACAACTATTCGATGCTTGTCAACCGAGTGAGACAACAGTCATTTTGCCGACCTTTTGGAGATATATTTTCTACATAATAAACGTGTAAACAATTATATCTGGTTATTCCATTTTTCAAGTTATCACATTAATTCAGCACAATTAATATTCTTATTTACAATTCGGACTTTCACCCCGAAAGGTTGTCACTCACCGATGTGCTGACCTTTGTGTCTGGAACTGTCAGGAAGTTCACCCACCCTGTTATGTGGCTGAGTCGCTAGTATTCCCCTTAGGCCAATTGCCCAGGAGATCGTCGCTTCCCGACCAACGGGGTTAGGCTCCGTTAGGGCTGCCAACCCTCATGATCTTACCTAGCTCTAGCTTTAGGACATCGACTTATTCTTCACATAAAAGCAGAGAGCCAGTATTAGAGTGGACGCTCAAATAGCTGCAGGCTGAAATATACGCCTGAATGACCAGAAAAAGAAGTGGAAGCACGCAGAGGGCCTTCCATGATCTCAGCTGTTTATCGGTCATTAAACTTCCCACATTATATATTGGGTTGTCCGGAAAATAATGCAGGATTCTAATANTTAAAATCCTGCATTATTTTCCGGACAACCCAATAAAAATAAGAATGGAATAAACCACCCCAAACGTTCAACAACTCAAATCAACAAAAACCAACTCTAATTCTGCACCCTTGAGGCAAAACTTGTAAAAAACACAACTTTTCGGAATTTAAAAGTTTAGACCTTTGGTACAAATTCAATTCTTGTTGTTACATTTTTTATAATTTTTTCACATTTTTGTCAAAATAAATGTCGTTGTACTTGGGAATATGGGTTTTAAATTATTTAGTTATATTTTAACTTTTGGTAGTCTTTAACATAAATTATGATCACTTGCCAATTAATATGTTAAAAGTGGGAAAAATAAAAATGAAATCAATAAAGTTTCCTCAAACGATTTGTCTTCTGAACCATTGGAAAGTCTTCTGCGTATCGGTGGAGTCTTTTCGAAGTCTTCACTACTTTCGTTATTTTCAAAAACAGTCGACAATTGGAAATTTAAGACAGATATTGAAAAATTCGTTATTTTATCAAAAATTTGTATACATATTTTTTTTTGGGGGGGGGCGCGGAAAAACAAATAACAACTTTGTTTCTTACTAAAAATATTTTAATCTATTTTACTATCGCGCTCAATCATGAAACATTAATTTCAATAATTGGTAAGGGGCGTCGGTGGCCGCAACGGTTTAGTCGTTGACACGGCGCTCATCTCTGTAAGGTAAAGGTCCCGGGTTCGAATCCAGCGGCCCTGCATTCGAATCCGACATAGTTACAAATGGGCTTTTTTCAAAAACACCGGCACCCAGAAAACAAAAAACAAATCAAGATTTGTTAATCAGAAAAATGAGATTAAATTGTATTACTTTTTACTGAAATCGTAACTTTGTTTTATATCAAACGTTTGGTAAATCCGTTCAATAATAATTGTTTGTTTATTTAAAAACATCGTGAGGGACCTCCCATTTTTGAACGCCGGTCAATTTTTATTGGGCCACCGAAAGAAAAAATTCCAAATGAGACTTGGGATCGAACACACAACCGCGGGATCTACTAGCCTAGATAACCACTCGGTTATCGCGATCCTTCCAGAAGCGAAATTGGACGAGCCACAAAAACTCGGAAACATACTGCTAATAGCATGTATTATATTTAAATTTTTTACTTTGTGGTGTTTTTTACTGGTTCCATCTATTCTCGCTAGTTTCTTACTTGTCACTCTTAAGAGTTTCAGTTCCACACTATCTCCACAAGCAATGGAGATACTGCCATTCAAGAGAGTGGAATAGAGTCTATCATTTCAACATAAAAAAGAAATTCTTAAAAAGTTCGTTCATCGCATTTCGTATTTTTTTTCACCCAAAATTCAAATAATCGTTTACAATATGAAACCGGGGGGCGTCGGTGGCCGCAACGGTTTACTCGTTGACACGGAGCTCATCACTGTAAGGTAAAGGTCCCAGGTTCGAATCCAGCAGCCCTGTATTCGAACCCGACATACTTATAAATGAGCTTTTTTTCAAAAATACCGGTAGGTTTTATATGACCTCTGCTGTTGCGAACCCTCATTAAAGTTTAAAAAAAAAGACATCCAATAATGTACGATTATCAAATATACTTGAACAGAAATTTGTACCTGTTAATATTGAATTAAAATATTTGCCCAAAATGGATTTATCCCTAATCATACAATAGAGTGAAAGTGTGTTTGCATCTAAGAGGTAATCTCGAAATCTACTGGATCAATTTTGATTAATTTGTTTACGTGTTCCTTATGATCATAAGAATGACATAGACATAGTTTTTAAGTGAGATGAATCTACCAATTTTCTATTCACGATTACTCTGGACCAACTTCAATTTCAACTCAGTTCTTGACAATGTTGGGTCTATGTCGGTCTTCAAAGAAATCTGAAATCGTCAGTGAAAAACTTAATTATGTCATATGTGTAGGCATATTAAAGTTGTTTTGTCCTAAATGATGCCGATCTTAAAATAGGTCGAAAGCATGGCAGTAACAACAATTTGCTTTTTTAACCATAACCGCCAGGCCATCCAGGGTCTAACTATGTGAGACATAGTTTTGTCATGTTAGTACTGTAGCATCCAGTCATCATCAAAGATATGAAATTTTCTATGTTACTGTACATATCGCAATGCAAAGCGTTAAAAAAAAAAATTGGTAGCTTATGTAGATATGATCCGACCGCGATTGGTACCTATTAGAATTAAATGTTAATTAATTCCTATTTTTGTATTTAGTTATTTATTTATATCATTTTTTATTTTAAAATTATACAAGACTGCTAGCCAGCTACTCGTAATGTATTATTGACTTTTCTTCGTAGAAAATGGGAGGAAGAAGTAGATTCCAATTTATTTACTAAACGATGAAAGAAATTATTTACTATTTTTTTTATCTGTTTATTAGCTAATGGACAAAAATTGTCTGGGCACATTTCTTCTATTTAAATTATAAAAATTCACTTTGTAAGTACTATAATAACGAAAATTACGAAATACAACATTTAATAAATGTTTTTGGAATTGATTACTCTTACATGATATTCACATTGGAGATTATTATGTTCACTATTTGTTGTGGGGAAAATAATTCATACAAATGACAGCTGTTATTATCCACGGTGGTTAGGGGGAGAAAAAAGATAAGAAGTTTCTCTATTTCAATATTATATATATCTATCGTGACAAGGGTCGGCATTATATCCTGTTTTGTGGTGCAGTGAATCACAATCCTCTTGAAAATCCCAATTTCAGAGCCTTTCCCTCTCTCACCCCAAACCAGAAAGGCGATAAATTCGTGAATGAGGGGCAGTTAGTGAGGGGCTGGCGAAGGGCAAGAATGGCATACACCGATAAGACACCGCCTTCCTTTCGGCCAGGTTTCGGAAAATGTATAAATCGGTCCCAGTGTTGGACGTAAAGGAAATGTGGAGATGGCTATCATATTTCTTAGTGAAGTATATATGGGGAAAAGAAAGGGAAGACTGACTCCCGTAAACCTCGACCTTTTTCTTTATCACCAACCCACGACCGGACACGTACCCCTTTGGGCGTTTTCTTGACAATGTATCAGTGTAACATTCTTCTTTTTTCAGTCTTATTAATTTAGAAGTTCTTTGTAGATCTTACATTGTGCTATTATTAAAATTACTAATTTTTCCAAAAAAGTTTATGACAATCTAGTGTCTACGTTCATTCAACTAGACATGATTTAATGCTGTTTAACTCTTAAAATTTGAAATATTTTTTACGTTTTATTCCTTACGAGGAAGTGATGTGGATTTAAATCGAGTTGAAAGTTTGAAAAACTTCCATATTTGCCTTCTCAAAATACGCTTCATTGGAAGTTACCAAGAATAAATTGCCTGGAGAATTTAGTAAATATTAAATCACTTCTAAATTCTAATGTGAATAAGACTGAACTACTGTTTTATTTTTATACACCTTATTGAACAAAGAGTAAGTATTAATATCTTAAAGCTGGTGGTGTTGGTGGTTCTGCGAGTGGATGAACCGTTTGACAGTGATCACTTTAATGGGTCCGCCTATTCTCGCTGGCTGAAGTTTCACTCGTACAAATTTCTTCACGCCTCCAATGAAAAACTGATGCCGAAACTTGTACGAGTGAAACTTTTACCAGCGAGAATAGGCGGACCTAGAAATGTCATCACTGATCAGTGTCGCTCAGCTCAACAATCGATAACTTTCGACCATTTTTACTTCTAATTCGTCAAGTCATAACCTGAAATTTGTTGACTTACTTGAGTTCGCGTAAGGGGCAGACGTTAACACTATTTTCCTTCTTAACCTTCCTCATTTTTGTTTCCTACACTATTTTCTAATTATTGACAACGAGTGGCACATTTTTCAACAGACAATTACCACGAGATCATAGTCGTAAATTAAATAGAAATTGTATTATTAACGCATACTATTCGCACTTTACGCGTTCAGCTTCAAAAATTATTAAAGAATTGCAAATACAAAAAAAAGATTATTAATGGAAATTACCGTTCTCAAGAATCAATGTACTCAAGATAACTTGACACAAGTCGTTAACTGAATATAAATTTCGAAATTATTAATTCCAATAATAAATCTTGTGCATAATACAATACAAAACTGTTTTAATATAGTAACAGAAGATTACCCATATTTAACATCTTCAGTATTGAAATATATAATATTTTGACGCGATAATTAAACGTAAAGTTTGTAAAGCTGTGTTCATGGTCGTGTTTATTAAAGCCTACTTTGTTTTTCTAAAGGCTGTCTAGCTGATAATAAGAAGAGCAGGTACAGAGATGGCTTTGTTGTCCCAATGATAACTCTATCGGTTTCTTTCTGATCACTCCGGAGTGTCAATCCGAAATCTATCTCTGACAACGTAAACTGTTTATCTCCGTATCGTAAATAAACTCGTGATTAGACACAACATGTTTCAGGTTTCTTAGAATGTAAACAATGGATTTTTTTAGGTATAGGTGTTTAGAAGAAGATAAAAAGTATATGTATATATATATATATATATATATATATATATATATATGTATTGTTGTCCGTTTTAATAAATAAAAGAAACTACTTAACTTAAATATTATCCGTAAAAATTGATTGGGTCTGATCTAGTTTTTGGTTTCAGAATTCACTGAGTCGAATTTAGATTAAATTGGCGAAGTTAAATGTTTAGATGAACTAATATAAAACAAAAAATTATCTAGATCACAAGTTTAATCTAGCTAAGGAGATTATCATAGTTGCTTTTCATAAAACATTATCAAATTATTGAAATTTTTATATGATTAACATAAAAGTAGAAGTTTACCGTTTTTCTCGTGTAGAAATGTGTGGTGATTAGTGACCGTTAGTCGATGATTACTCGGAAATCGTGAGATGCGGTCTGGTGTGATGTAGGTTTCAGAAAAACAGTTTCTTTATCGTGCCAACGTTTCGATCTTTATTGAGATCAACTTCAGTAGTATTAATACTTCCCCACCCTCTTCAAAATCCACCGTATATAAACATAAAACAGCAATATCTCACTGGCACCCTCAACACGACACGCAAGAATGGCACAATTACACAGAAAACAAACACTATGAGTGAGTAGAAATACTTTGGTTTGATATAAAAAATATTTTTGGCATTGTATAAATTCACTTTTTCCACGTCCTACACGTATTTGTTAAATTTAAACAATGTTTGTAAATCCCAGGCCCTGAAGATGATCTCAATAAAGATCGAAACGTTGGCACGATATAGAAAATGTTTTTTGAAACCTACATCACACCAGACTGCATCTCACGGTTTCTGAATAATTGTGGAAGTTTACTTTCAAAGATTAAATTACAGAAAGGCAATAGAAAACATCAGATACTGAAATTAAACGATGATCACACAGAAATGCACTTTACCTTCTAGTCCAGAAAATATTACTGGCTCAGTAATGATTAATTAGCTGGAGACATCTGCCAGCACGAAACCAAAGGGGTAGTAAAAGAAATCGTTGCGCAACAAAAATTTATTAACAAATTTATCAAAATCGATAAATAAACTAACACAAGATTCAAAGTTGAGAAACAATTTATTTTTATTTTTGATCAATTTTATCTTTATGTACACACCCAAATAGTTAAATAACTGTAACAATATGCATCTCGAAATGTACAATAATCGTAAAATAAAATGTAAGTCAAAATCACTGGGCTTACAACTCGGATTGCACAACATCCCGGGTTTTTTATTTGTTAAATAAGTCAAACTTTTCCCCCTAATTGATTAGTCCACAGTTGGGGGGGATTCGGAAGCACCTGGGCTTATCTGTGGGGGCGGCATAGGCGGAGGGCTGCTCCACCAGGGCCACATTCTCTGTCCCAGCCCAACCCCTTCGGGAAGGACTGGGAGTGGTCTTCATATAACGTGTTGGGGCGAATACCTCTCCAGGGGCTTGGGAGCGACGTGTTCCTGGGGGCTGGAAGGCGGCGCCGGCTCGATCGGCGGCCCGCAGCCGCAAGGGGTCGACCAGCTGGCGGCTGCGGCCATCGCAGCTGCCTGGGAATATAGCGACTTGCCGTACAGCGCGTGCAGGGCGAGATCGGCCATTTTAGAAGTGTCTTCGAACCGGTAGAGATGATACGGAAACGGAGACAACAGAGGCAGTTTCAATTCTGAACCGTGGTCCAGGAGAGGCGGAGGAGGCGGAAGAAGACCGCGAGTACCGTCGACTGAAAACGAACCGAATTTTACTTCCTTCTTCTGCACCATCGGCTTGGGCTTTCTTCTAGGTCTGTACTTGTAATCCGGATGCTCTTTCATATGAAGCGCTCTGAAACAGAAATTTTATCGATTTTATTACACAATTCTCTGCCTCTTAATCAAAAACCGTGACGAAATGCAAAACCATTTGCCAGAAGAAAAAAATTTAACCCTTCACCAAAACAATTCTGATTGTCAATTTTACGGATTAAAAAAAAAAAGACACCTACTTCTCTACCCTCTTTCTAAGTCCTGTCATGTGTTTCCCCCCGCGTATCTTATATTACGGATAGGTTTAGTCTTAATGAAAATAAGATCGAGACGTATTGAACAGGATTTGTAATATATCGAAATAAAAGAAATAAAAACACAAACAAACAATTATATTTACTGAATACAACCCCACAAACATATTGGCAAATCTTTGATACACCCAAAAAATGCAAAATTTATAAGAAATACCCTCACCAAACCTATGGAACCTGACCGCAAATCTGCCGAAGCTGGTGCAAAGGCCTGAGCCAACTTAGTTATTCTTAATTAAAATTAGGGGGTACGGGCCTACTCAGGCTTTTAACCCCTCGGGTCCTGGTCGCCCGCCCTGTGTAATATATATAATTAAAATTAACAAATCGTAACATCTTACGATAGCGAAATTATCCATATTTCTATATGTTGATCACTGCCACCGTTTTTCTAATTATTATTTTTATTTTTAGAGATTAAAAAAAGCATTCTTCAATTGTTGCAAACATTGGTAAACGTCTTAAATGTTTTCAAGTAATATTTGGATGTATTTGGTAAAAGGGAAAAACACGACACAAGAAATAAATACAAAACCAAAATTTGAATATTCGATCTAATTATAAATCAGCTTTCAATTATAACTGTGTAATAAAAATGCTTAAAACTATGGCCTCTGATCAGTACAATTGATGTCATGTTTCCAGTTTGTAGGTCGTTGATAGGTCAAAATTTCCTATTAATATTTTTTCTTTTTGAATTTTTGTACTTTTATGTGTTATTGGATAATGTACTCAAAAGATCCATTATGCTATCAAAATAACTAAACTGCACGTCGAGTTGTACTCTCAGAAATGCCCTGATCGCCTCAGAGTAAACGAAAAAAACGTTTATTCTTGTAGCATGCAATATGAGGAGATACGGATCAGTTTCTGTTCAATCATCATAAAACCGGCTGGGTAATTTCGACGAGGAGCTGAATATTTTACTGTATTTTCGCGAAATTCCGAATTCCTCTCTCCGAAATGTTGGAAGGGTTTTGGGTTTTTCAAAAAATGAAATTATAGATATACTCCGGACTTACAATTTTAAGCCGTATAGCTCTCAACTTGTCCACGGACTTCAGAACTCTGATTATGACAGCTGTCTAACGCTCCTTGCACAAATGTCGATTTGTGAGGCTGGAGAAAACGTTATTCCATACATCCTATGAACTGATGGATCCAAGTTCACATACCTAGTCCTAATGGCTTACTAAACCTTTGAAAGTTTCGAACGTGGGAATACAAAAATCCGAGAATTTCGAGAAGCTTTTTGCCATAACTGTTGTCATTTTTTTACCAATTTAAATTGCACCATTGTTTTCAGCGTCAAAATCCTTTAAAATGATGTGTTAGGGTTGTATTTGAAGTTTTGAAGTTGAATTGGGCCTGAAGTACCCTGTATAATTTTTCTCCAAATAACGGTTTTCTCCAAAAATTTGAAAATGAAATTGAATATTAAAACGTATTAAAACGAGTAAAAAACATTAAACACTTTTTTATTATTTTTTTAATTCACTAATTGCGTGGTCCGCTTGACCAATTAATATATTACAATTAATTAAGGTTTTAGTTGAGATAAAAAAGTCAATGACACGTGCGAGATTCGAACCCACGATCTTCGGCTAGATACGCCGCTGCTCTACCACTTGAGCTATCGCGACCTCGATCCACTGCGACACTAACTTCCCATCTCAACCGCATCTTTTGAATTTTCCCTCCTTTTTTTAAAATTAATTGTAATATATTAATTGGTCAATTCGGCGTGTCTAGCCAAAGCTCATGGGTTCGAATCCCGCTCGTGCCATTGACTTTTTTATCTCAACTAAAAACCTTAATTAATTGTAATTTTTTAAAATTTAATTGTTTTTAATGGCGTCATTGGTTCAAGAAAAAAATGGTTCAGTCTATTCTCGCAGTTTTACGTCTCATTCATTTGCGTTTCGGTTTCCTCTATCATCAGTGAGGAGCTTAGAAAGTTTCTCACTGAACCTAGCGTGACCCAGAAAACTGTTAAGCGCCGATTAGTTCACGTGTTGAATCTGTTCGCTGACTAGCCAACAAGTTTGTTTAAAAAAATAAATCAAAGGGCATGATCTAAACAATGTTTATACCAGATTAATCGTAGAGGATCATGTTTTAACTTGGTTTCTCAACAATATCTCTCAATTAAACTATATTTTTATCTGATTACCTTATCGAAAAAACGAAAAAATCGGAAAATTATATTAGAGAACAAAACACGTAATAAACGGGAGAAAAAACACGGTTTGATCGTATAAAAAGCGACAAACGAAATATCGAGTTGACATATCTACACTTACTGTGGTAACAATTTGATTTCCTTCAATTATAAAAATTTTTGATAAAAAATACTCGATTTCATAGTACATACTATAAATATAAACCTCAAAACCAACTTAAAATAAGCATCGAATCCAGGAGATCAAGCACTATCCTTTGTGTACTACGCTAGAAAAATGAATACATAATAGGATAGAAAAATATATTCCAAGAAAAATCATATTCCTGTACAAGATGCGAAACAAGGCGAAAAGTTAATTTTACTGCAATTTTGATTGAAATCGTTTATGATTTCATGAAGAATTGTTTTTATTATGTTCAGTAAATGCCAGTTTGTTTTCCCTTCTGTTTGATTTTTGATCTGGTGAAGGGAAAGCAGTAACTTATGATTTTTCCTTTTCGAAGGTCGGATAATAGGTCATCTCAAAAAAACTTTTTTTTTTTTTTTTTTTTTTTTTTTTATTTATTTTTTATTCTGTTTTTTTTTTTTTTTTTTTTTTTTTTTTTTTTTTTGATGAGCTATTATCCCACGTTCGAGAAGGAAACATCATAAGTTAACCTGTTGAGGTCGAAATATAAGGAAAGCAATAAAATAGATAATTTATACATCGCAGGATAACTTTAGAGTGACTTTAGGGGTACTTTTGTTCTTAATAAATTGGTACATTTCATTTGGAGGTGGTAATCATCAACATCGGCCAGGGCCGCAGTGTCCGAAAAGTTTTAAAGAAATGATTACAATGTTAGATCTATATGTCAGTTGAAAAGACAATATCGGAGAGTATCGGAGTTGAACCGAAGCTGAATGCCAGGAAGATAAGGACACAAAGAGTGGACCCTCTTGACAGGAGACATGATCCCTCTTGTTTCGACCTGAAGTAACTCGTCCTAAACTCATTGTTTCTTTTCAAACAGGCGCACGTCATTCAGCCTGCGATGGCGGCGAATCTAATCAAAAAGGCCCACGTTACGTCCACGAACTTGTTTTATTTATATATTTTCCGGAGGTGATGCGTTATCTGAAGAAGTGAAAAGTGTTTAGAATTTCATATTTTATCAAAAAGCTTTTCTATTGAAAATTACGACGCTTAACGCCCTTTCACAATCTTTAATGGCCAGACGTATCGACTAGCAGTAAATAGTATTTAAGTAGCTTTGTGCGTAAGATAGTGGACCCATCCCAGTAGATCAATGTAAGCGTACAATAGACGGTATCGATACGGTATCAATAGAGGCATTCATGTTTGACTATCGCGCCGCTCCCTTTAGTACACATTTTTACAAGTATCATTTTACGCAATAGCACGAAAGATAACACTCAGGAAGAAGAGTTATTAGCGAGTCGGCTGCTATTGTCGCCTATTCAGGAAGCCACTACTTCTATTACCGCTTTTTTGTTATTTCCTAGGGTTATCGAACATGACGAGTCTTCGTCTTTGACGTTTAATTGACGGACCATTGAAAATGGTTAGACTGTTCCAGATCACCTCATGAAAGATAATCCAGACATGACAGTATATCAAAGGTGTTAAAATTCGTAATAAAGTAGGAGTTCTGATGGATGGGATGATTTGACGGACTTCACAAGAGGCCGTCACTTTTACCATAGGTATTTTGGTATTAAGATAAAATAAAAAATGATATAATCTTTGACGGGGATAATTTTGAATGTTAAATGGATTGATTGATAAGCTATTACAAAAAGCATTAGTCAGAGAGTGAGGGCTTTTCACTAAACAACACATTAGTTAATTTATTTTAAAAAAATTATTATTAAATATATTAAACTATTACAATAGTACGTATTCGAACATAAATTGCTTTTGTAAAAACTCATTTTTTTAATCGACACTGGTCACTTTACCGGGTCGGTATATTCTCACTGGTTTACTGTCAACTGAAACGTATATGTCACTAAAATTCTGTGAAGCGAAAAACCGTTTGTGTGAATACATAAACCAAAAAGAAAAAACCTCGCTTATTATGCTCTAAGAGAAAATCTCTCTCAAGAGCAACGGCTCCTTAAAACAAAACACAAATTTTAAAAAACTTCTATATTACTGAATAGAGTAATAATTGTAAAATTAAATTCACTGGTTTTCGTGGTCCGCTCGACCAATTAATTAAGGTTTTTAGTTGAGATAAAAAGTCAGTGTCACGAGCGGGATTCGAACCCAAGATCTTCGGCTAGATACACCGCTCTCTTCCACTTGAGCTGTCGTGACTTTGATCCACTCAACCCCACCTTTTGAATTTTCTCTGCTTTTTACCATTTTTCAAATGCCGAGTGATCATTTGATTCTCGGCGACAAATGAGTTCAAGTGGTAGAACAGCGGCGTATCTAGCCGAAGATCGTGGGTTCGAATCCCGCTCGAGACGCTGACTTTTTTATCTCAACTAAAAACTTAATTAATTGGTCGAGCGGACCACGAAAACCAGAGAATTTAATTTTACAATTTTTACTCTATCTCTAAAAACCTTATTTAATTGTGAAATTAAAGTTAATCAAAGAGGGAAAAAATATGTAATTAGAGAATTGACAGAAAAGAAAAGAGTAGTGATTAATTTTAAATCTATCTTAAACAGAAATTTTTAAAATCAGTTGGAGATTTTGCATTTTTGCTAAATATGGACAATTTTTTATACTTGCATGCTGTGATGACGAGAGAATTTTGAAAAAAGTACGTTTTACATTTAAGGTTTGGGCGGTATCGTCAAGATTTGATCTGGCTTTTTGATCAAAAGGCTCAGAAGAAGTACTCTAGTGTCTTGAAATGTAGGATATTAAAAGTGAAAGTTTGTAATAAAATAATGAGACCAGCGAGATGGACGGATCCGGTGAGGAGATAATTCCGATCGGTTTAACATGTTATTTGATTAAAATAGTATTAATAAAATAACAAAACTTATTTAGAGGGAAACATAATTTGTCATATTAATAAAGCCGACATTCCTTCCCGTATAAACCCAAAGTAAAATCATGTAATCTTAGTCAAACAGATCATATTATCATCTTAAGCATGATTTTATGTATAGTGGATTTTAATGGATTAGGTTTATCACTAACGTTCAACTTTATAGATCTTTTAATATGTCATAATGGGAAAAACGTTTGATTCTTGACCCCATATTTTTACATACACTAGGTGTAACATTTTTTGCCACTTGGAAGGCGCATTTAATGATAGAGTTATTATAGAGTTATTGAAAACTGGCGGTTGAATTCATTCCCTGGGGAGGTTATAAAAGATAAAGTATGTATATTTTGAACATAAAAATCCCTAGGTCGATATCCTAAAATAGTTTGTTATCTACATAATGAAATATAAATGACATATATATATATATATATATATATATATATAGGTTCTCATGTAGTGAATGTCCAATCACATTTGAAGTCAAACAAAACAGAATAAAAAATAAAATTTCTGGTCACGTTTCTGATTGGGGCAATAAATCCAGAGCTGGTACCAGTCTATCAAAACATTCAATAGAATGTAGGCATAAATTTGATTTTTTGAATGTTGAAATAATTGTCAAAGAGTCTCAATCACTTAAAATAAAAATAAAAGAGGTTCTATAATGTAAAGTAATAATTGTAACATTCCAACATATACTGTGAGTTCATTAAATTCACTAATTCCGTGGCCATTTGTCCGTCGAGAATCCAATCCGATTACACGACATTTGAAAAATGGCAAAAAGGAGGGAAAATTCAAAAGGTGGGCTTGAGATGTGCAGTTAGTGTCCTTCATTGTTTAACTTTAATTTTACAATTAATTGAGGTTTTTAGTTGAGATAAAAAGTCAGTGTCATGAGCGGGATTCGAACACACGATCTTCGGCTAGATACGCCGCTGCTCTACCACTTGACCTATTGTGACCTCGATCTTTTCGGCACGCGGACACTAACTTCCCATCTCAACCCCACCTTTTCAATTTTCCCTCCTTTTTTGCCTTTTTTCAAAGGTCGTGTAATCTATTTGATTCTCGGCGACAAATGAGGGAAAATTCAAAAGG
Organism: Cimex lectularius; assembly: GCF_000648675.2. Lineage (NCBI taxonomy): Eukaryota > Metazoa > Arthropoda > Insecta > Hemiptera > Cimicidae > Cimex > Cimex lectularius. Next base: position 158,122 of record NW_019392780.1, read on the forward strand.
TGAGGTTGAGATGGGAAGTTAGTGTCCGAGTGGATCGAGGTCACGATAGCTCAAGTGGTAGAGCAGCGGCGTATCTAGCCGAAGGTCGTGGGTTCGAATCCCGCTCGTGCCATTGACTTTTTTATCTCAACTAAAAACCTTAATTAATTTTAATATATACTGTGAGATTAAGTTCAATTTTTGGAGGTTTTATTAATTTTAAAAAGAGTTCTTCGTTAACGAGAGGACTCGGGGATAAGGTTGCAATACTGCTACAGTCCTTGGCAATGTTAGGACTAACTCGGTCTTCAAGGAAATTTGACATCCCCATAAAAAACAAATACGTCAATCTGTGGACATATTTAAGATTGTTTTGTACATTCTATATAGTTATATTGATTGTTAAATAAACTGTAAAAATAGGTTTTTCGTAATGTGAAAATAATAAAGGTCCTGATTAACTTAATATAGGTCGACAACTCGTCAGGAAGGTATTCGTAAATATGCAAAGAAAGTTGCAAAGACAAATTTTTTATTATATATCGTTTGACACAGACTAAACACGATAGATGAATGTTCGGCGGCTTGAAAATTGAAAATAAAAACAATTTAATAGTTTTCGTGGTCTTTTTTATATATTTAAATAATAATTTAATTTAAAAAAAATTCAAATTCAAAAGGTGGGGCTGAGATGGGAAGTTGGTGTCCGAGTGGATCGAGATCACGATAGCTCAAGTGGTAGAGCAGCGGCGTATTGGGCCGATGATCGTGGGTTCGAATCCCGCTCGTGACGCTGAATTTTTTATCTCAACTAAAACCTTAATTAATTGAAAAATAATAACAATAATAAAATCAAAGAAAATTAATGAATTATCTAAATGACTAAGGCTGGTACACATCGTTCAGTTATTGTTCTGAAACTTTTGAAATTCAAATTGTACTAAGTACAAACTAAACATCGTTCTATAAAAATGCAATTCACATAATTTTTGATTGTAGAGGATCTATCGGTTTACATTATACAATTTTTTTTTTTTTTACTTTGCCTTACGGCATTACCCATGTACATTATATTTGAAACCCAAGTGTACGCCCTTCAGTAATATTTTCCCACTGTTGTTCCTTAATTGTACCCGTTTTCAAACCTAATGGCTCAATATTATCAAAACAGTTGTGAGCAGGCTCTGGCGGATTTGCATAGGTAAGGTATCTGCTAATCCCGAGGCTATTCCTTATCGCTTCAATTTTCCTCGCACTACATTAATTTGCTTTAGGATTAGTCTAGCGATTTAGTTATATCTAGTGTGGGCTTTCAATTTAATATAGACGAAATTAAATAAAGGCTAGTTTGGGTTTTTAAACATACCTCCAAAAATTTTTTTTTAAATGTTGTAGTTTTAAATAAATTTTAATTGCCTGTATTAAAGTGTAGAAAATTTTGAACCTTTTCATTTTTTAATTATAATGTTTTTATTCTCGATATAACTTTAAACAGTCTACTAATACTTAAAAGATATATTATTTTCACATAATTCGGAAGATTGAACCGTACCTTTATTTTATGGCTTGCTCTATGTCAAGATAAAAAAATAATTTCGGCTCATTCCCAACATAAATCTTTTAAGTCTAAATAAATACCGTGCCTTCTGTGGAAAAAAAGTTGGTTAATGATTTATTTGAAAGGACATCCAATTAAGAAATTACCGCTTTGTTAACAAGAATAAAGGTTTTAGTGATTGTAAACATAATCGATTGACAGGCCGCCCTCTTATCTTAGTTTTTATAGTATTATTGTTCATTTCTGATGTCAAGAATAAATTCGCCAAATTTATGACATCGAAAGCTTTTCGGAAAACATTGGGACTGTAAGCCTAGAGTAAATAGGCTCTTCCTTCCTCTTATCTACAATATCGAACGTTTATCGTTTCTTGTGTCGTTACCGTTCTTCTGGGTGGGAACTCGAGTTGACACAAACTCTCAAAACCGTGTGTCGTGAATAGATAATAAAAATGAAACTTGAAACATTTATTTTTTCCCGTGCATCTTTGTCCCTGACGCTCTCATATTTTCTCCGCAGGACCTTGCTGACCGCTCGAAGGTACCTCAAATTGCTGTTAAGAGAACAAGAAAATCATTAACACTTAACAAAAAGATTTTCACGTTTTCCACCTCCCGTAGAAACATCGCTAGCGACGGGAGCCCTGCACCCCCGAAACACCTGGACAGCGCGTAGAGGAACCTCCTGCAATTCCGACAACTCTAATATTTTTTCACCTCCATAACAAGACAGATCTGATCACATTCGCTTCTCAGAATTCTCGATAGTCCTCAATACGGGTTTAAACGAACCATTCACGCTAATATATTACATTCACTAGTGGTCCGCTTGACCAATTAATATTTTTCAATTATTCAATCTAATATACTCACTCTATATAACATATTTATAAGAAGTTTATCGGGGAGGTCCGGAGTACCCGCGCTTACTGTAGATCCAAAAATAACTGGAAGCAAACTACTAACCAATTGAAATAACAAATAATTCTCTCTAAATATAATTCAAATAATTAAGGTTTTTGGTTGAGATTAAAAAAGTCAGTGTCACGAGCGGGATTCGAACCCACGACCTTCGGCTAGATACGCCGCTACTCTACCACCTGAGCTATCGTGACTTCGATCTTCTCAGACACTAACTTCCCATCTCAACCCCACCTTTTGAATTTTCCGTCCTTTTTGCCATTTTTCAAATGTCGTGTATTCTATTTGATTCTCGGCGACAAATGAAATGTCCACGGAGAGCTTTAGTGAAGATATACTTCATTTTACTTATTAAATAGCCGAAGGTCGTGGGTTCAAATCCCGCTCGTGACATTGACTTTTTTATCTCAACTAAAAATCTTAATTAATTGACTAATATATTCCTTTCACATTCCATACATCACATCACTTACCCCAGATTAGTCCTTATTCAGGGGGATAATCCACCCATTCATTCTAATCAAGTACATTTATACAAAACATAAAAACAAGTCAGCAGAGACTCCGTAAGCTCTTCTTGTAGGCTTCTAGTTTTTTTGCATTATAAAATATGCTCAATGCTTAATCTTTCGGTACATAATGGCACCGACGCGCCAGCAATCCTAGGACCTGTGCGTAACCTGGTAAGTATAGTCCTTTCCCTTCTCGACCCGGCTTCCGAGAACCAGTATTAATTGAAATAAATATTTATTTTTTTAACTTTCTGTCCATAAAGTAAATTTTCTAGAAAAAATAAAAAGTATGTACTAATGTACATTTGGATAAAATGGTGGCCGAGTGGTTCGATGGTGATTCGGGTGTCTTGCCACGCTAGCAATTCTGGATTCGAATCCCGATATTGCTCTTGGAATTTTAACAACATTGATGTTACTCTATCTTGTTTAACAGGGAATATTTTACTTTTGTTTGAAAAAAAAACAAAAAACAAACGGAAATATTTTAAAAATTTCTGAGCAGTCTGTTCGAATTCTCTTATATTAATTACAAAAAATAGAGAATTAAGATTTAACGTAACACAGCCAACGTTTGCGGTTCGTTTTCAAAGGTGAGCAGGAAATTATTCAATTTCTCGTGATAAATTCATTTACTGTTTGTTCCTTAAAATATTGCTTGTTAACCTTGTGCTAGTCAGATTCTGCAAGGTTTATCTTATGGAAAAAAAAAAAAGAAATCTACTTTTAAAAACCGAGAAAATGTTTGATTCAACGATATTGAGCGAAAATATATACAAACACATTTCCCGAGAGGTTTTGGGTTTAAAAAAAATTCTTTTCTTGAATTCAAAAATATACTAATTTATTTATAACAAATCATACAGGAAAAAAAAGCAACTAAAATATAGTAAGAAATAATCAAAACTGTTATCCTACAACACGGGCCACGTTCAAAAAATATTAGTCGACCATAGGCTTTTGAAAACTTTTACATGAGAAGTAAGTTCAAAAATAAACTAGGTGAGTATATAAACTACTTGCTACTAACCTTAAACCAAATTTAATGTTTACGTGTTCTTTTTATTAGACTAAGTGCTGCAGGATGCATGACTCTCGTGGAATGTCCACCAACGGAAACAAACGGATTCAGTAAAAATGTCGATCAATTTAAAAATTTAGATTATTTTTAACTGGTACTGATGGAATCAACTAGAAGTCAGAAATGAGGTCCAAGGCTATATCATCATACAGTATATACTTTCCATTTCAATTTCAATTTATTATGTTTGTTAGTAGGAAAAACTATTAATTATGCATGACGTCGGTTAAGAAGGCAGAAATAGATTATAAAAACAAAGGTAATAAAAGCCAAGATCAATTGCAAGCAATTTGACAATCGGGTTCGAGGCATCATTAGAAGTGAGGATATCGATTGGAAAGGTGACGATAGTCCAGTCACAGCAACAAAGCAACGCCGGCACAACGGATGCTCTGAATTGCCGATAACGGCCATTGTCAACGCTGAACCCTATGCGTCTACATTGTACAATTACACGCGACTCCAGTTTTCCAAGTTGTTAATAGCGGCAATTGACCTGTTGGTTGTTTGCATATCCGTCTCTTCCGCTTGCATTATCCAACACTCGTGTCATGTCTCGTTTAATTTTAACCCAGATGTTTGATTTTTAAAATCTTTAAATAATATTTGACTATGAAAATTGATGTGCGTTACACTTCATTATTGAATCGAGCATTAATGAACGATATGTATAAGTCACATGTCTTTAATGGGCAAATCCAAAGGCAAAAGTAAAAAATGTAAAACACTGGTAGTTTCTTCTTCCTTACCCGGCATAATTCCTATTTTTCTTCTTTCTGTGGGTGCCAGTTTGCCATTTTCTCTGGGATCATTTTTACGAGGCTATACTCCGGCGAGATCTGCTGTTCAGTTTTCACCTCTTTATTCTTAGTGATCTTTCTCAATCTGACGCCACTATTATTTTGTGTTAATAATTCATTAAAGCATTGTGCTTTAAATGATGATGATGTACATCACTCTTTCTCGTCCTCATATACGCTAGGAGTCCATAAACGTATGAAATATATATAATATATAAACAAAATTTAATTGTTTTCCATTGCTTTTTTGCCTTTAGTATTCATGTGTGTGATGCCTTAAGACTGCTGATTTAAAAAAAAATTAGATATATAATTATATTATGGGGGCGGCGGTGGCCGGAACGGTTTAGGCGTTGACACGGCGCTCATCGCTGTAAGGTAAAGGTCCCGGGTTCGAATCCAGCAGCCCTGCATTCGAACCCGACATACTTACAAATGGGCTTTTTTTCAAAAACACCGGCATCCCGAGGGTTTATATCCTCTGCTGTTGCAAACTCTCGTAAAAAATAAATAAATTAAAAAAAATCGATATGTATACTCAAAATAATGTATTAAATAACACTTTTTATTATCCGCCAAGGTGTTAATGGTGAATAAGTTCTTACTGGAATATGAAGGTGTTAAGAAACCGCAGTTTATTTACGAGATATCTCTATTTCGTCTGCAGCATGATGCACAAACATATAATTTTGTCTATTGATAGGTTGAAACATTCCAAGTTCTCCGTGGTTGAAAACCTTTATTCAATTTAGTAAATTACATGGATGTTTCAGGCTCCTGGCCCATCATCAGAAACATAGAGAAATCTCATGGTCCTCCTTTAGACTAAAATAAAATATATGTTTCCATTAGAGTTTTAAAACCTTGTTAACGACATTCCCCTCAACAAATAAAGAGGGGTGGAAAAATAATATATACGTATCATTGGCATAGTCCAGGTATAAATACTTTTATTAAATAAATTTAAATTAAAAAAAAAAAATGGGAAATTACTGATGGATATGCCTTCAGATTGGGAATTATACCATGAGATTTCTCTATGCCTAGTTGCTGATGATGGGCCAGGAGCCCGAAACATTCATGTAATTTACTAAATTGAATAAAGGTTTTCAACCACGGAGAACTTGGAGTTTTTCAACCTACCAATAGAGAAGATATGAACCGTGGAGGTGGCAATATATAAATAATATAATGGTGTCGTTACCGAGCATTTTGGACCGTCTCTTCTCATCGGTTTGGTCTTTCAAACGCATTTCGGCATTTCACAATCTGGACCCCAGCTCAGAAAAACAAAGACCATCAAAATTTGTTTTTACATCAACTAAGAGGTTTTTAACTACTTGTATGGACAAGTGACAAGACTCTAGGGATTAGAAGCACAATCATTCCGGTGTTATTGTTTATCATAGATAAAAGAACAGAAAAATGGCCATTCCAGTCAGAGATGTTTTCTATGGAAAAGAAAAATCATAATCATACTTCGCGAATATTAACCTCCGATGGGAGAACCACGAAATCCCCGATCGGATTTTTTCCAAGGTCGTAATTTTTGAAAATTTCGAATCCGAGTAAGATAACGCCTTCAAAACATAAGTAAAGCGCAGCTTCAGCATGTAAATATTAAATTAATGTCATTTTCTAATAAAGAAGATAATTTGAAATACCACATGGCAATGTAAATGTCTCGTAAAGTGTTGTACAAGTTGGACTTTTTTACTGCCTCGAATCTCTGGGCTACATACTTAATAAGAAAAGACCATTCTTTCAGTACCAATACGATAATTTGTACACAATCAATTCTGTAGAAGAAGACAGTCATCACCAAAACCTTAAATATTTTAACATCGTCCGCAAAAGGCCCAGACTCTGACTGCAATCAAAGAGGTGGTTCAAATCAGTTTAAAAAGTATTGGGCCAAGGTGGAAACCCTGAGGAACCCTTTAAGACAGAGTTATATTCGCAGGAAAATTTATCGCGAAAAAGAACGTTCATTTTACTATCACGTAGGTAAAAAGCGAATCCACACACAAAGATTTTCCCGCATACCCAGACAACCTACAGTCAATTTAACTTTATTGCCTAACAAGTCTAGTGTGAAGGATTCCATTGCATAACCTCCAACAAACTTCAAATTCTTTAACTTGACCTGATTTAATAGTTTAATAGTTTTTTAACTAGAGATATAAAGCATGTAAAAACAAATCTTGTGTGAGTTAAGTTAAATCCATATATACAATAATGGATTGTATAAATTTTACATATGTAATCACAATATTTTTTATATATTGGGTTGTCCGAAAAATAATGCAGGTTTACGGTTCGACTGATGGCTTTAATAATGTCAATTTCTGATGCATTGCTTCAATTTGAGAGCAATAGATTTCGGCATTGATTGTTTCGCCAGGATTTAAGAAGCTGTAGTACACCATCCAAAATGAAGCCCTCCGAAAAGTGACCTCACCTTTTTTGAAGAATTGGTAACTTTGGAAAATGTGGTGCCACTTCTCCTTTGTCGAGCCGCTGTCCAGAACGTCTGTTGTTATCATAGAAGATCCAATTTTCATCTAAAAAAATAATTCTATCCAGAAAAGGTCCGTTTCTTTTTCGGCAAAGAAGTGTGGCGCAAACTTCATAACGATGATTTTTTTGGCGGTAGTTTAATACTTGAGGAACCCAACTTTCGAACTTTTTCACATTTTCAATTGCCTTAAAGTGGTCAGCGACGGTTGATTTGCTAAAATATTCTCGAACAGTTGTTCTGGGATGTTCTTCGTCCAAAACTCGCAGAACATCATCATCTAGGGAAGAAATCCTTCCACGGCCTTCTTTATCTTTAATGTTTCTCTCTCGAAATTTTTTAAACCGTTTCTGAACGGTGCTTTTTCTCATAATGCCATTGCCCCAGACTTCATTTAATATTTCTGAGTGATTGGGCACGTTCCGATCGGGTCTAAACTCGTAAAACGAAAAGTAAAGACTGAATTTTTCCAAAGTAACGAAATGCTACTGAAGTAAACAAACATTTTTGTTAGAAAGAGGATTAAAAAGTGTTAACATTCGTACAAAAGAATCATCCATCAAACGTAAACCGTGCATTATATAGAGGGGTATTGAAAGAAAACCTGCATTATTTTCCTGGCAACCCAAAATAATGTTTCATGTGCTGGCATCGACCCCTACGACTGCACATTCCAATTCCACGAAATCAAAAATTATTCATTTTCCCTTATCTCTATATTTTCAATGATTCCCACGGTATGAAAAGCAAACCGCATGGCGACGAGTGTCAAAACAAACATACAAACATAGATAAAGGGATGTCAGGGAGGCGACGAGGGGCGCAATTTGTTACGGCTCGGTCTGGGGTTGAAGAAAAAAATCAATTCTGATTAATCCGGAGTAAGTGTTGGGGCGTGAGTAGGACAATGACGTCTCTTTATGGGCCATAATATCTTCATTTAATCCAAAAGGGGGCTGAAGCACACCCCACGCTGGGTTATGGCGGCTAATCAATTGTCTCCTCTTATCTGTATAACAGCCAGCCCTTCAAACCCACTCTACTATTCTCCACTTATCTCCCTTTGAGAGTTGGAAATATTGTGTTCAAAAAGAAATTTTTTTCTCCGATGGGTACCAAAAGAACATCCCAACATTAGTATACTAATAATTAAATTTCTATGGGCCCAATTTTTGCCACAAAACATTAAGATTAAAAACCTTGGTCTATGAAAGCCTATCTCCCCTAATTTACTCAACACAATCATTTCATTTCCGTCGAATATTACTTGATTATTATCCGAATCGAAATGTTTTGAACAAGGAAACACGGTTAGTTTAAATTTTATTGACTAGATATAATAAATTGTTCTCAAAGTAGTTGTTTGGAGTATTTGTCATACACTTGAAGTAATCAGTATTTCAATAAAGGGGCAAAAAAGATAACTTAATTTCTATTTAAGTATTGGATTATAATTTATTACTGATACTAAGAGAAACACGGGGAGAAAACATAATTTTATCAGATTTATAAGGGAAACTTGCAGTACAAATGACTCATGAGAAAATATTTTAGTCATCAGTTGTTTTTAAATAGATTTTCTTTCTAAGAGTAAAATCTAAGTTTTGCTTGTGTGTTGTGTGTTATGGTGTGAATGTAAATTATAAGCGTGAATGAGGGCATTATCCCCTACCTGGAGGAGTATCGAGAGTGAAAGTAATTTATTAGCGTGAATGGACGGTGTAATACCACCCCAGAAATATCGAGCACTCAGGGATGAATATGTGTTTTATGGAGAGTGAAGTTAATTTATTAGCGCGAATGGAGGTTTTCAATTCGTTCAAGGAATATGGAGTACTCAGGGGGAGTTAATGTGATCTGACATCTTGTTAATGGAGTTTAAAATATATCGTCGTCGTCGGAAAATCCAGTATCTCGCTCGTGCTTTGCGGGAGTATTTATTATGTGTTTCGGTTTTACTGTTATTTTAATAATAATTTGACAACTTGAGGAGCCTTCGAGAGGTTGGCAAGTTAAGAAAGTAGAGGACAAAATATGATGAACTCAGTGACAAAGATGCGCGAAGAACGAAGAATTTTCCGTTTATAGTCCAAAGACCCAGCGATGAGTTCATAATTATCAATACATAAATAATACCTACCTAAATTCATACTACTATTTCTTGCTTTCAAGTATGCACCACTCACTGAAGACGTACTGATTACAAAAAGGCACTCTACCCATGATTAAAACCTTTTGTTCTAAATTGTTTTAGACAATGAGCCTTTCGGTTGCCTGAATAAAACTTCAAAACAAGAGAAGAAGTTTGCTTTATAATTGAGCATTCACACCACAACAGATATTGTTCAGTTTTTCATGTTCTGTGTGATTTTAACTGTTTTACGTTCTTTCTTTGTTAAAGTTGAATTCGACTCGTGCGACCGGCAGTGCACTGCAAAAATCGAGCGATTTGAGTTTCGGGTTAGTATCCCATATTTTACATTTAGAAAATAATAATAGCTCAATATCGAGTACTTATCGCCGACGATTTTTTTTTATTTCTCCCGGCAGGCTAAATACTAGGGTCATTGCCGGCACCTTACGTATAGCTTCTTGCATTTTTCTTTGTTTCATTTCAACTTTATCTCTTTCTCATTCACTATATCTCTTCTTTTAATTTTGTTTCCTACCGACCAACCAGAGGAGTGTTTTGTTGCTCGTTCCTACCATCCCACACGTTTGTTAAAAATACTTGCAATATTTACAGACCCACTAACAATACCCACTCACGCTAAGAAAATCATTACCTAATCCACAGTTGACAGGGCTCAGAGTACAGGTGCACGACAGAGGTCCCTACAACAAAAAAGTCGGTAAGATAGTCATATACCTATCGACTTCTTTCCATTCGTGCTAATAAATACATTCATACAGTATGTATAGAATTTCATTCAGCCACTAATTTCCTTTTGACGGGCTTGTGGAGTACTCGACATCCACGTTCATTTACATAAAACATTCAGGCTAATAAATACATTCACATTGGAGAGGTCGCAGCATCTCGGCAGATAACCTTGATAGCGGTGACCTGTCCCTCACATCACACAACAAATATATAATTACATAAACTAATTTGGCGGGCCTGTGAGCTACTCGACATTCAGCCATAGTCACAACCAGACATACCTCATCACCCACGCTAATAAATACATTCACACTGCAAAATGGAGATATACCACGTGTGGTTGGTTATATGTATCCATACGCATTTATTACGCTATTATTACTTGTTTTTAATATTGCAGCACATTTTGTGACCACAATGTGCGGAAAAGAAAATGATTTACCAACGACCAGCTTGGTCGGCCAAGGATTTCGACCCAACTTGTTTAGGTGATTCTACACTCCAAAATATGGAGCACGTGTCCACCATTTCTTGTGAATTTCGCCTGGTTTTACCAAAACAATTTTGATAGTCGAAATTTTCCGGTTTTTTAAATATTTTTATTTCCCTATTCTACTTTCCAAAATCAACTATGTTAATATACGATTTTACAGAATTATTAATTATCCTATTTTTTGAAAAGAAAGATGGCTCACAATTCTCAACCCCGAGAGATTTCACGAAACCACTTTGAGCAAAAATAAAAGCTAATTCATCCGCAAATACTTACAGAAAATATTTATCCCATTATTTTGAGACTCGAATGGCATCACTGCCTGGGCAAGGAACTACTGTTTTTAAATGGCTAAATTTTGAATTAAATTGAAATGTTTGTAATTTGTTTGTTTTAAATTAAATTTAACAACTGATTTAATTGTTAAGTAGCTACACCGTAATGTACCTAGCTAGTTGAAAAAGAATTTTATTATGTACCTCCTTAACGTTTCAATCATATATTCAGACAACGAGTTCTCAAAAATTGGAACAAATTTTGAGGTCAAAAAATTGATAAATTTAAATTCAAACAAAAATTTATATCTAGAGGTCTTTAGAGGTGGTACAACGAAATTTCATATTAGTTTCACGAAAATATATATGTCCTAGTTTTCTTTAAAATATTTGGTTTACTATATTTTTACTGCAATGTGCATAAAAAATGCTGTAAAATAATATATTCACGTAGTTGATTGGAGCAAATAGTAAGGTGACGTAAAAATATTAACTAACAGAAAATTTTCATTTTCAATTTTTTTGGCTAAACCAGGTTCAATTCACAAGAAGTGGCGTATGCGTGTCACATATTTTCGAATGTAGAATCACCTAAAAAAGTTGGGTCAAAATCCTTCACCCACCAACCTAATTTTCATGTTGTTTGATACGCAATTGCTCTCGTCGCGTATTTTGGGCGGATTATGAAAAAAAATAATTAAAGTGAATATTTGGCCAACAAATATATTCAATTTCGATTAAAATGCCAAAATAAGCTAAGCGTGGAAAAAGCTAAGTGTTGGATTTACAATATACCTTTAATCGATAAAAATTATTATGATGCCACAGTAGCTGTATTGTTTACTAGAAATCTTTGTGCAATAATACTATCGCTTGACATGATTTTAATTAATATTAAGGGCTTAAACGCTAACCGTAATGATAAAAGGGGGAAAATAGGTTGACAGGAATCACTTATCTTCGATGGTTAATAATTTCTTGTTATGCCTGGAAATTCTTGAAACATATTGTCAATTTTTTTTCAAACCACTCGAGACATCATTGTCGACTTGGATAACAATACAAGTTTGATAACACGTCTTTCACTCAATTAACATAAGTGTTTATCGTAATGCATGACACAAAACTGAATATAAGCTTTTTTTAAAATTTAGGATGGGCCAAATTGAAACATGCATCTCTGAATTGGGTTTCCTTTTATTTATAGGGCATGAATAGAAGCATCAGTCAAATTTTGGCAATGGGTTTTGTTACTTCTAAAGTGCAATGTGTGGCTTAAGGTTCATTAACAGCCTTTTAAACGGTTTAGTTTATGATTGAAGACTTGTAATGATCAATTTTCTTTTTAAGTATCTGCTGTTGTTTTCACAAAAGCTTTATATAATGAAATCATCCGATTGAAAGATTAATAAAGAGAGTTGTTGTAAATGTAAATATTGTTGCGTAGTGAAATTGTTTATGTCATTTTGTAAATGCGACGAGGCCAGTGAACGATTAAGTTCTTTAGCAAGGACAGTTTGTAAAATTTCATACGATTTTTAACCGACTTATAATATGCTCCGTATATATTCTCAGATTCAATATATTATTCCAAATAAAAATATTTTATGATTTGTAGGTTTTTAAAACACATTTCATATATTTTTAAATAAATTTCCTGCGCTGGAATGGAAAAGAATGTAAAAGTTAAAAAACACAAATTATAAATAAAAAAAATCTATTTATCTCAACCAAAACTTTACTAAATTGAAAAGAATTTATTTGGTCGTACCACGAAACATAATAAAATGTATTTAAAAAAATAGTTTAAAAAATCCATGTTACACAATAAAAATTGTAAAAATATTTTATTATCTACGTGTAGGGTCCACAATTGAAAATCCCAAAACCTTGAGTAAATTAATTTTTAAAATATCGTAGGAAATCACATTACCAAATACAAATTCTATTCGCGTGTGTGCATTACATACAACGTTCCCTTGATTTGCACATTATTTAACTCAAATTTTAAGCAAGTTATGAAGTTAAACAGTAACTTTTTTTCTGAAATAACCATTTATCGTGCGTTTCAATGGCTCCACGGTCGAGCGTTGACAAGGCGACTCATGACCGTAAGGCTGGTCTAAACGACTTCATCCGATTGCGACTACGGACAACTTACTCGTCCGATATTAGCGCTCACATTGGAACAGATTTGGTTGGTACGTCAATAGTGGTTTTGGTTGACGTGCTATTGAAATTATTTTTTGCTAAATTGTTTTACATCGATTTAGATATTTTAAAATAATATCTTGACTTAAAAGAATCAGTGGCAGTTAAGGAGTTGAATCCAGCGGCATATTTTCATACATACAAATGGACTTTTTTCAAAAACACCCCCCACCCCACAGGGTACTTACAGCCTTGATATTCTTGGAAAAAAAATAGAAAGAGTACTAAAGAGTATCCCTTTGTACTATAAGTATGAATACGTAAAAATATTAACATCATAAATTAGTAAATTTAAGTCAATGAGGTTTTAAACAATATAGATAAATGGTGGCTGCAATTAATTTTTTGTAATTCTGCGAGGATATATTTACGGCACCAATGGGAAAATCTGTATTACATACGGAATATCCGAACATTTTTGTCCGTGCACTTATTCAAGAATAAATACATAAAAAACAAAAATAAGTTATATTGAATTTTATAAAGTTTGTAAAAAGATAAAGTTTCAATGAAATTCTATTCTTCTTAGATGTGTGGCGTTACGTGTCCGGAAAAATTCCCAGTTTGCGTACGTGTATACAAGATTAGTTCGGTTCAAATCTGAGAGGGTTTCCCTAGGTTGGGAGTGCTCGTGTGAAGTTGGATGTTCAAAAATCGGTTGTAGTCGGTACCAATGTGAGAGGAAGTTAAGAGTGACTTCATAATGGAACCGAATGTGTGTAATGTTTGATCATCCGCACACTTCGCACCAACTTTCCCAACCTAGAAAATTAAACCAGATGAATCATCAGTAAAAGCTACATAAGCGAGCGACTATTGTTTAAAAGAATCAGTGGCGGATAAGGAGTTGAAACCAGCGGCATACTTTCTTTCTTACAAATGGGCTTTTTTTCATAAACACCGGACCCCGAGGGTACCTACAGCCTTGATATATTCTCGTAAAAAAAAAATTAAAAAAAATAACCGACTGTGTATCATGTTTGATTGTCCGCACACTTCGCACCAACTTTCCCAACCTAGAAAATTGAAACAGATGAATCATCACTAAGAGCTACTTAAGCGGGCGACTAATGCGTTCACGTCAGACCTGCGAATGGATACCAGCAGTCTGGAAGGTTTGCATTCAAGGCCCGACCTAAGGCCTCGTTTAATTCGTTATACGAATGTTAAATCTTGAGTGATTAGTAGTTTGAAGTAAATTAGTATTTAATTGCGCTGTTTTATTTCTATTGGTGAAATTTCAGCCAATTCCATTTTTCGTGAATTTCTTTTTCTTCGTTTCATCAACTAACTACTGCTTCAACTAACCTCCTCATCTATTTAAAATGTTTGCAAAACCTACACATAATACATAATGTCAACTACAACATAAGATCAAGTCGTACAGCTTAGTTGCTCGTAGTCACAGCCGTACGTAGACAGTTCCAGTGTGAGACGAGCCTAACAATCTCATCAAACCACGGTCCTGGATTCCAACCTAAAGTATTACAAATGGGCTTTTTCTCAACAATACCGGAATTCTTCTTTGATATTTTTATCTATTCTTACACATAACTTTCATTTGGCCTAATAAAGGCGTAGTTTACCATAATTACAGAATGTGCAATTGATTTTCGAGTTGTGTAGCATATTTACCATGTACTATATACCACATATAACTCGTAAGTCAGTATAGAAAGAAATTTACATACACGTCATATTGAATTTTTGATGTGTTTGAAAGAAATTACGTACAGACAATTAACATAAATGTTGTTTAATATTTATCTAATAGCCGTCAGCATTTATTATATCCGTTTTGCCCCGGAGAAATCTTTTTGCGAAGCAAAGATTCAAGAATTCAAGCCGAGTTTAAACACTTCCCCCTTCTATCCAAGTGGAATCGGTTAGGGATGACGGTACCCATACGCAATATACACTTCATCACGCTGTGCTTGCTTCCTTCACCGTTTTATCAATAACATTTCTTACGGGCCTTTACCCCCCTAGGCTAATAGAGCTGTAACTAAAGAGATTTTTTTCGAATTTACAATTGGACTATTTTGTAGATTGTAGACAAAGACAAGCATTTTCATCCTGTTCTCTAATGCCCTATAATTATTCAATATATTAATAACACAAGTTATAAAAGGAAGTTTTCATTTTGGATGGAAAAAAATAGCACCTAGAAAATAAATTGTCTAATTAATTTTTAACGTTAAAGTATGAGAAAACAATAATAAATTGTTGATGGAATTGATTCTTTGATCAATTCTTGAATAGCTGATGGACTAACTTTTGTTGGATAAAACAAATTCTTTTGACAAATTTCTTAGTAAAGGGTTGTCAATTTTCCCATTTATGTACCAAGTTGAATGCATCTTAGTTTTTCTTTAGAACTGATATAACGCTTAGACCAGACATAAAGTACCTCCTTGCTTTGAAAAACAATAAAAAATTGGCATCTACAAAATGAATTGTCTCCTATGTATAAGAAGATTTTAAACGTTGAAGTATGAGAAAACAATAATAAATTGTTGATGGAATTGATTCTTTGATCAATTCTTGAATAGCTGATGGACAACAAAAGTCAACTATATTGAGTTTTGAAAATCAAAATCGTATAGGCCGACGTAATTTTTCAATTTATTTATTCACCTCAAACATTTTCAACCTGTTTTCTCTTGCCCTATGAATATTCAAAATATTCATAACATAAGTTATAAAAGGAAGTTTTGATTTCGGAAGTTGGATAAATTATAAGTACCTCCTTGCTTTGGAAAAAAAAAAAAATAGCATCTACAAAATGAATTGTTGTATAAGAAGATTTTTAACGTTGAAGTATGAGAATACAATAATAAATGAAATTAGAAATGTTAACTGAGAGGCGAATAAATTGGCGATAATCACTCAAATTAATTGTTCTTTTCTTTTGACAAATTTCTTAGTAAAGCGTTGTAAATTTTCCCATTTAAGTACCAAGTTGAATGCATCTTGGTTGTTCTTTAGAACTGATATAACGCATAGACCAGACATAAAACAACACAAAGGCTTGGCAATTAATTGAGATCATACTAGTAAAATTGCCTTCAACACCATTGTTGTAAGGATTTATTCTTAATAAAACAGGCATTTATCCTTTTAGAATCGCCTTTTACAAGCGTACAAAATACGTCTGTTAACCATTAAGGGTTGACGGTCAACTTGTACCTTGTACCAATCTCATAAAGCCTCGTTGGTACAACAAAGCTCGATTAGTTAAAAAATGAAAATTATCTCATGAAAATGCTAAAAAGATAACTTATCGTAAAAACACGCCAAAACAGGTGAAGAACTAAGTGGTGATCCATATTCTTTTAATCTATTTTCCTTACTTAATTTACATAAGCTCATTTCTTCTGATATGTCACGTTCGTTCTTTTTTATATACCATTATAAATCGATATTCTTCCATCACTTTTTACACATATAAAAACCTAACTAACTGCAGGATTGGGGTCGATTATTTCTCAATGATCCGCCGTCGGACTTTTTAACAGACATGAACGTGACACATCTAATTTAGCACAGTTTTAACACAAATTATATCTAATACGAAAATGTCCTTGTATCCTCTAAAAATTGGAACAGAAGACTAAGAGACTCGCTACCATTCTCTAAATTCTCAATGGTATTCCTATTCGCTTTCTACAAAAAACGAAAGTATGACACCCTTCAATCATGTGGAACACAGTCGATGATTGATGTGATGATCAACCATCATTCCGCCATGTAACACTACACATTCACGATAATAAATACATTCTCTCTCAACACACGCTAGGGGAACAAAATTATCATTACAAAAGAACTCTGTTTCCTCGAAGAAACCGGGGGCCTGGATACTCGCTACCGATTCGAATCCAATCTCACATTAGATGGCATTGCTACACGCTCTATATATCGAGCCAGGACATTACACCTTTCAACTTGGTTTATACACACTTTAATTAGGGTGATTAAAGTCTAGCACAGTTTCTCTTCATGCCCGACAAAAATACGGTCTTTGGCCCAAAAGTAAGTGTCCGTCTGTCAACCTAGCATGGCCTATTCTTAATCGGTTGTTGTTTGCCCATTATTTTGTTAGGTATGACGAAATTGAAAGTCAATTTAGTTATTGTACATAGTAAATTAAGTTACGAAGAATAATGAAAAATTTCCGAGATGTAGAGAACAAGGATAGAAACACCAAATATTACAGCTTAACAACTTGGGACGCTTTATATAATGTCATTATTTAAAGAATAATTTTATGTAATTGAACTAATCATAAGTAAACACCAGCTTTAGGGACTGAAAAACATTTAAAGGGAGAAAGTAAAGGCGGAAAAGACTACTTCTTAAATGCAGGTGGGAAAACTCTAGTATAAAACATAGTTTCATTCGAACATTTTTTGCCTATCCGTTCTATTTTTGAACTCTTGAACAATCTAAACTTAAGTTTTGCCCACTAATTACACTTTTGTTCAAGGGTTGGCCTTTGATTGTGAATATCCTTGTGACAATGGAACGGGTGACCGTGACACAATAGGATCCGTGATTGGACAGTTACCCTCACCATGGTCTGTGATCATGGTGTCAATTGCAAAAAAAATCCAATGCATAGATTTTTTTATCACTACCACTGACACAGACACCAGAAACAAATCCTACGCTTTATTACGCATGAATGACAAATTAGATTAATTATTATATTTATTTGAAATATTAATTCATTATTTGTGTACAATGTTTTCAAATTTTGTTTTATTGTTTATGATTTTAAGTCTTCATTTCGTTACGACACTTTTTTTTATTTAATAAATAATGTAACTATTTGAATTATTCTACAACTTAGAAAAAGTAGATTTTTAAAGGTAATTTGTTACAAACTTATCTGACTTAGTCGGTTGCTGTATATGTTTTTGGTTTAAGTTGCGACTTATTTTGATATTTCAATATCTGGTCTTTTTCATTTGTCAGTAGTAATATATTTACATAACAATAACCATATTTGTGTGGTGATTAGTGACCGTTAATTGATAATTATTCAGAAATCGTGAGATGCGGTCTGGTATGATTTAGGTTTCAGAAAAATTGGTCAAGCGGACCACGAAATTAGTGAATTTTCAGAAAAACATTTTCTTTATCGTGCCAACGTTTCGATCTTTATTGAGATCATCTTCAGGGCTGAAAGTGTCTTCTATGTAATTGTGCCATTCTTGCGTGACGTGTTGAGAGTGCAACACTTTGAGCCCTGAAGATGATCTCAATAAAGATCGAAACGTTGACACGATAAAGAAAATGTTTTTCTGAAACCTACATCACACCAGACCGCATCTCACGATTTCTGAATAAATAACTATATCATTTTAAAACATTGGATTGCCATCAAAACCTACGAATGAAGGAGCCATCAAAAGTTCTTAGTTTTGTTGATTTAAAATTTTACCTTCATCACTGATCTGTGTGATTTTTATTTTATTTTACAGTAATGGTGGTATTTCATTTTTCATATTTTATCATAAAAATAAGTGCAGATAAAAAAAGGCTCAACTGAAAAATTCCTTGATTTTGCATATATTTAAAAATTTGTTTGCAACAATATTTATTTTGATATAGCTGAGAAAAGAAATTATCAAGTTTTTTTTTTTTTGAAAAATAATGTAGCTGGTCGTGAAGTCGGTCAAAATGTTCAATTATTAAGAATTAACGTTACCTTTATAAAATTTCTCAACTCCTCTTATTGTTTTCTCTTTCTTTGCCTTTTACTACCTCACTTACCTCTTTTTCTCTCTCACACTATTTCTCTTTCCATTCACTCTCTCTCTCTCCCTCTCTCTCTTTCTCTCTCACTCTCTCTTCCCTCACAGACTTTTCGAGCAACTTTTTGTTTATATATTAATATCTTACAATATACAGGTTAAGTTTAACTTCTGTTCCTTCTTATTTTTGTATTGTATTGATGCTTTTTCGGGAAAAATCTCGAGACACGTAAACTTTTATTTATGCCTAGTTTTTCAACTAGGCAACCAAAAAGTTTTGATCTAACTCTAAGATACGAATAAGCCTTTACTAATTCAAATGGCAAGGTACTCATCAATGTAAATATTTTGAAAGGCTTTTGACCCTGAATTCAACAGGTTTATTTTTGGAGCAACCGTTCGCAAAAAATTTCTTCCGTACATTGTTTTTCGAAAAACGAAATTTCCTCCAAATTCTACAACCAAAAACCAATTTATTTATTTATCATTGTAATTTAATTTTTTAAAACTCATTTTTAGAAAAAAGTGACATTTACTTTGGTGATTTAAATGTTGGTTTTTGTCTTTTGTTTTTGCCCTCGACCTGTAATAAAAATAATTAATGTACTATTAATAATCATCTAAGTAAAATTTGAGGTCCTCGTGTCACTATTATTTGTCAAATCGTATTGAAATTATTAAAAACAAAAAGCGAATAGTCTGCATAATTTATGTTCTGATGAGTTCACATTGAGAAATACTTGCTTCTAAAGAAAACTATTTTAAAACTCGGTGTGATGTTGTTTTTTCGTATGATCCTTAATTTTTCAAAGAGAATCCATCGAGGTTGGTGAAGAAACGGACAAACAGCCACCTTCAAAACCCGAAACGTTTTCACAAATTAAGTTTCTTTGTACGACAATCTGTTGGTTGAATAAACAATTATCAGAGGTAATTTTCTTGACGAAGTTATCCAGATGAGACTTTTTTGATGAAACTTTAATACGACACCTCAAATTGAAGGTAGAACGAAAATCAAACTTACTTTTGAACAACGTTTGAGTAACTTTGGTGGTTTCCGATCATTTTGGTCTCTCAGTCTAACGCGTTTAGACATTTCGACATCTTCAGTGATGGATCTGTTGTCCTGCCTCACGCTGTTTAGTAGGCAACCAGTGCCGAACCGCGTTTGTCACACCAAAACAGAATGGATAAACAGACCAAAATGATTGGAAACTGCCAAAGCTACAGGTTCATCACACCGCAGATCCTAAGAAGAAATCTTACATTTTCATCCTGCTTAAGAAATAACACGAGTATTTTCTATGTTATGAACACCATTCGATGCAAAAGTATAGCATATGGATACGGAATAGATCAGTGCATTAGTGCAAAGATATGAATGTCAATTTGGATGAAGAGCCAAATTTGAGTTGTTGGCAATATTGAATTTTTTTAAATAGGTATTTTAATTTACTGAATTGATAATGGTAGGTTTATTTTGCACTGTCGTCGTTACCTTAATCGTTTGGCTTCATCGATGAATGGACGTTTTTCCGCTTCAGTGAGCAATTTCCATTCGGCGCCTAGTCTTTTAGATATTTCCGAATTGTGCATTTTCGGATTTTCCTGTGCCATTTTCCTCCGCTGGCCCCTGGACCAGACCATGAAGGCGTTCATAGGCCGTTTGATGTGCGCTTCAGACATCTTTTGCGAAGTGGTCGTCGCCGTCGTCGTAGTCATCATCATGACGGTCGTCGTTCCTCAGTTACCATGACTCGACTGAGTTGTCGTCGGCTCTAACATCCTCGAGGGTATCTCGTGTCGGGGGTGGGTGTGTCCGCTTGGCCTCGCCCCGCCTCCGAGCAACCACTCCATTGGGTAGAAGTGAACATGGCGACAGCAACAAGTTAAGTTACAACCAACCTTCTCACCCTCAGCCCTCGACACGCTAGCCCGCAACCCCCACGCTCTGTTTATCTTAAGTCCAACTTTTGTAATTTCCACAGTAATTAGCGACCCGCCCTCGCCAACTCCGGTGAAGAATATGACAATGTTCCGGTTTACAGAGTAATTGGATATTTCCTGAACAAATAAACAACGTTTAAACGCCAGTAAGAAGTTTAAAAGACAATAAAAATGTTGAGCTTTGGCAGAAAAAAAAACACATTAAAATAACAATCTCACTCATGGAGAAAACTGCTTTTCTATATCCTATAGTTTATCATTCTTGCTATAGCATTTTTTAAATTAGGCTTCTGATAAAATTTAGATTTTTCTATTTAGCCTTACTCATATTCCTTCAGCACCCTTTCATCTTTGTATATAAAAATGAATGTTCGTTTGTGTGTTAATGACAAAAACGAAAACTACTGAACCGATTTCGATGAAACTTTCACACTTTGTTTTTATTAGTGCCGGGCGGGTTTAAAAAATATAAAATGGGAATATATATATAAAAGATTTCAAGAATTTGTGGCGTCCAACTTCACTTTCTTTCTCAGCCTTCCAGACAGGCCTTCGGCTCCCGGTTTGATATACGTTTCCCGCGTCTTTCAAATTCCGATTTGAAGGCGCTAACAGCCAACAGATTCAAAAACTACGCTAACGCTCTATTAATCGCAAAAATTACTGAATCGGTTATCATTGCAAAACTACTAATACAATATAGTTGCAAAAATAACAGAATTGGTTTCTTTAATGTAACGATAGGAAGATACAAACTTCACCGTTGTATCTTTAATATAGGCAGCAGTGGTGTATGTAGGAGAACGAACTGCCGGCAAGCGGCCTGACCGATGACCGTTCCAATCAGCCAATATTCTAAATTATGTAAAATATTATTAAACATTGTTTTACCGAATTCGGTCACTTTAAATTAAACGTGAAACGTAGTTTTGTTGTTTTGCCAATTGGATTTAGTAACATTTTGAATTTTATTTTTATAAAATGGAAGGGTGTGAAGTTCCGTATGGTCAGTTTTCTAACTTTTGTAAGTTTCTTACTGTTCAGTATTACTTGTGATGGATGATTTTACTGTATTATGAATTATTCACTAGTTTTCGTGATCCGCTTAACCAATTAATATCTTTCAATTAATTAAGGTTTTTAGTTGAGATAAAAAATTCAGTGTCTCGAGTGGGATTTGAACCCACGACCATCGGCTAGATACGCCGCAACACTACCACCTGAGCAATCATGACTTCGATCCACTCGGACACCAACTTCCCATCTCAACCCCACCTTTTGAATTTTCGCTCCCTTTTACCATTTTTCAATGGTGGTAGAGTAGCGGCGTATCTAGCCGAAGGTAGTGGGTTCGAATCCCGCTCGTGACACTGACTTTTTTATCTCAACTAAAAACCTTAATTAATTGAATGATATTAATTAGTCAAACGGACCACGAAAAATAGTGAATTTAATGTAATAATATTTTCGGTGACCCAATTCGGCGTTACCTTTTTTTTTAACAACCACCAACAGCCGCAATTCGATGCTGGTTGTGCTTAATGCATCCTAGTAAAACTGATTTTATTATTCCATTTGTGTTTTTAGTGGTCAATTAACCAAGTTACTCTTTCAATTAATTATTCTTTTTATGTAAGGTCTTGGTTGAGCCGGATTCGAACCCGAGACCTTCGGCTAAATATGCCGCTGCTCTACCACTTGAGCTATCATGACTTCGATCCTCTCTTAAAAATGGCAAAAAGAGGGAAAATTCGAACGGTAGTAGGTTGAGATGGGAAGTTAGTGTCCGGGCGGATCGAAGTCACGATAGCTCAAATGGTAGACCAGCGGCGTATTTACCCGAAGGTCGTGGGTTCGAATCCCGCTCGTGACGCTGACTTTTTTTTATCTCAACCAAAACCTTACATAAAAAGAATAATTAATTGATTTTATTACGTTTTTTATTATGCAAAAGTCAATTGTTTAAAGCGTTTATTATTATTACAGAGTGAACGTTTGTGATACTACTTGGCGTCTTCGTGAAAAAAAAAAATAAAATAAAAACTTTAACAAAAGCATATATGTACTTTGTGGCGGCCAAAAAAAGTGAAGGTTAATAAATGTTTGTGGTATGATAGGAAGCGATGAGGCAAAAGCAAAACATCGAAACCCCGTTGACTACCTCCAAGTGGGAATGTATTTTTGTAAGCGTGGTTAGTTAATTTTGTGTGCATGGGTGGGTTTAAAGCGGAAAATAGAGTAACTCATATGCCTGTTTATCCAGTTAGGCTAATTATTATTATAAATGCGCGTAGTGTGAAGTAGTAATCGTACTAAATTAAGTTAGTAACCGAGTAAGGTGACTACCTAACTTTTAATGAATGCATGAATGAATTTGTTAGCGTAAATGGAGATAGAATGTCGAGGATCCGAACACCCTACTGCTCTCCCAACGGTTTTAATTTGTACGTACATAACTTTTACGTTAGGTTAAGAGGTAGGGGTTCAATGGTATTTACAATAGAACACTTCGTGTCTCAAAAAACTTAAATTAGGTTATTGTTTCTAATAGGAGGAATGTGTGAATGTAATTATGAAGATTACATAGAATTATGGCCATATAGACTATATGGACTATATAGTGACTATATATGACTATTAGAAACCGGAAAAAATCCCACATTTCTCACCGAGAGAAGATGGATCTTAGGGCTGATTTTTTTTAGTCATTCAGACGATACTCGTAATGAAGTAAAAGCTCTAGATGGAAAAAATGATGAGAAAAGTTATTGATATGGCTCGGGTATAAAACTTCAAAAAAAAAATAGATAACATTTTAATCTTTTTATAGTCATATTCTTGCATACTCAGTGAACTAGATGTCATTTTTGCCAAGCTCTCTGAGAACTACGGTTTTACGCATTTTTACGAATTATAATAAAAAATTGCTTTTCGATCCTTAAGATGGACCAGGACGGGATACGCTCGTCAGTTAAGCTATAGCATTAAGAAATGCCTCCATAAGGTCTTCAAGTGTAAAATTATCAATAATCTCGACGAATGACACCTTCAACTCTTCCAATATCACCCATTTATCGAATTTGGTTGCTCGATACGGGAAGTGCTTTTCCTTCTGAAGCAATCTCATTTCATCCTATTTCCACAATGCCCTGGTACCAACGAGCAGTAGTGTTTGGCTCCGAGGGGAAAATATAAGTACTGTAGAGATTGAAAGAGTAGTGGTTAGTTTATTTTCATACACTATAGATTTTTAATTATACTGGTGTTTATAATCATGAATTATTTATTTCGAGCCTCAGAATGCAGAAAACTTGTAGAAACTTAGATACTGATTTGATTTTCATTTGATTGTCTGATCAATTGTCTTCTCTGCCCCGCTCTCATTGACATTTACACATAAATATAAAAGAGAACATATCTATCAATTCACTCTTTACTGGTGGCAGGCAGTAGACGTGCCAATGTTCAGCAGCATTTTTATGTCTCCTTATGGATGAAAACTCGCATTGGAGTATGAAGCCTTGAACTAGTGTAACAAGTATCAAGAGATAACCCTAAAAATGAGTACTAGCTATTGAAATTGTATCTAACTGTACCGAAAGTTGTGATAACAAAACAATTTGTACAGTTGTTCTTTGATGACTCCTTCCCATCAGTCATGATGCAACCCAAGATCAATATTTGTAATTAGTTCACAATAAAATAACACAGATTGTGTTCTTGGATAAAATGATAGCGTATCTTGTTGAGTTTAATTCGAAGTACTGTCAACTTATGTAATCCTTGTCTCAGAGAGTCGAGCACCCAGCATTCCACTCGGGGAATCAGCTGTTGATGGAACAACTGGCCACTTTGGGAATTTGGTTGCCTTCTCAAATGTCAAAGTTTCTCCTGTTGGCCATAATTTTTGCATTTGTTAAAAACGCCTATGCTTTTGTAGGTGGTTGATGCCTTTGCGTACGGCTGCTCTTAAGCCCATTATTATTTTGGGAACAGTTGTGTGGATGTGTTGTGCCGTCAGTGTTTATTTTATTTTTTCTTATGTCAAGGAGTATTAGTGTAACTTTCTAGTAAATTATTGTTGAATACAACAGTTAATACAATTGTGAAGAATGCACTCTCACCCTTTCCCTCTCCTTCCTCACTCTTTCGCCATCTCTATCTATCTCTCCTTCTCTCTCTCTCTCTCTCTCTCTCTCTCTCTCTCTTANACACACACACACACACACACACACACACACAGACAGACAGACAGACATACACAAACACACACACACACAAACACACACAGACACACACACACACACACACACACACACACAAACACACACACACACACACACATTCACTCGCCCTCTCTTTTTCTCTTACGCTCTTTCTCTCGCTCTCTCTCTATTTTTCCCCTCTGGTTTGTTTATTTCACTCTCTTTCTTTCTCACATCCTCTCCCTTTCTCTCTTACTTATTGCCCTCTCTATTTTTTCACTCTATCTATCTATCTATCTATCTTATTACATAGTATCTAATTCTTTCTTCCTCTATGTTTTATTTAATACACACTCTCCTTCCCTCCCCCTCACAACCATTCTCTCACTCTTGCTTTTGCATATTCTGTCTCCCTCTATATCTTTCTCTCTTTTCCTCTTTCTACTCTCTTTTCTCCTCTCTCTTTCTTTTCCTAGTTAACCTCAAGAGATGCCTTCGTGATCTAAATTTGCGAGATGTTTTAAATAAAACGCTGGTCTCTCTCTCTCATTCTCTCCTCTCTCTCTCTTTCTTTCTCTCTCTCTCTCTCTCTATCTATCTATCATAATACATACTATCTAACTCTTTCTTCCTCTATGTTTTATTTAATACACACTCTCCTTCCCTCTCTCTCACCACCATTCTCGCACTCTTGCTTTTGCTTATTCTGTCTCTTTCTATATCTATCTCTCTTTTCCTCTCTCTACTCTCTCTTTCTTTTCATAGTTAACCTCAAGAGAGGTCTTCGTTCTCTCTCTATCTAAATTTGCGAGATGGTTTAAATAATACGCTGGTCATTTTCTCTCGCTCTCTCTCTTTTTCTCTCTCTGTATCTATCTATCTCCCAACTATCTATCTATTTAATTTTCTCGTTTTCGAACAATAAATCAGTTAACTTGTAAAAAATGTAAAATTCAATGAAGTTTCATTGTCATTTTTATTTTTATTTAATTATGCTCACTTTACAAGAAGAATGGATCTGATTTTTTTTAGCAACTAATATTTAAATGTTTTTATTATCATATGTAAAAATCTAATGGAGTCAATCAGGGCTTCTCGCTGGCCCCGGGAAGAAGAAGGAAGTATCTAATTTTTGTTACCAACTAATAAATGTTTTTATTAAAAATATGACCTGCAAGAGGTTCTTGCTGCTCTTATTGGGTTTGATATCTCGTTTTTCAACCTTGTAATGGCAGTTTCACTAAGATAAGTTATAGA
This sequence comes from Cimex lectularius, assembly GCF_000648675.2. Taxonomy (NCBI): domain Eukaryota; kingdom Metazoa; phylum Arthropoda; class Insecta; order Hemiptera; family Cimicidae; genus Cimex; species Cimex lectularius. Next base: position 184,524 of record NW_019392780.1, read on the forward strand.
AAATTTAAAAGTGTGTATACCCTTAGAATACTTATAAAATAAGGAGGCTTTGGTGAATTCCCAAAAAATTTTGATGGAAACGTCCATTGCACAAGCCAAAATTGAGTATTCCAAAAACACATGGATGCCATTTGTTATTCTTTGAGCGGCTGCTGTGTATTCGGAAGCGCAATTTTTTCCAGAGAAATATTGTTATCCTGTGGAAAATTTAATGTAGTTTAGAAAATAAAGGTTAATTTGAAATTTTAATGACGTTAAAATTGAGAAATTACCATTTTATGTTTTTAAAAAAAATCCGATTTCAGGGTAAAATAACAAAAATGTGAATATCTCAGGAAAGCGTCAAGGTAGTAACCTCGTTCTCTTGGCATTGAACAACAGTGGCAATATTGACATTTAACCCTGTAACACCCTGTATAGCTACATATATAATTTATTTATTTCATATTTTCTTCACAGTTTTCTTACAGTTTTGGTGTGTTTTTTAAAATTATATTGACCACTTTATTCCCGGAGAACTGAATATATTTAACCTATAAATGAAAAGCAATTGTTTACAGAAGTAATTTATGCACATCTCGCCAATTAAATAGTAAGTTTGTAAGTTTAGATATTGAGTTTTTTGAATGGAAATTTCGGGTTCACCGCTTTATCTACAAAGAGGTAAAAAAGGAAGATGTGTTTTGTATAAGCCCCTTTCACTATCTTCGGGATCGTAAATATAAAATGTGGGCCCCTTTAAGATGTCGTCAATACGCCACTACTGATATAACAAGGCTTCTTGTATAAAAGGTTTTTGATGGAAGAAAAAGGAGCGTCTATCAGGGGGAGATTGTAAAAATTTGTCGAAAGCTAACAAATCATAATTTTCCATATTTCAGCACTTTGTGTGTTATATCAAACAATAAACAAATATGGGCCAAGTGAAACGTTCTGAACCTTTCTGCAAGTGATATAAATGGAGCAATATCAAGTGACCGATATGTGTTAGGTCGATTACATTTTGTCTACGACGTTAATCCGTGGCAAGTTATTGGTTTGTGACCCATTTGAACACATGCGCACAAAAAACGCAACATTTTGTTAACATTTTTGAGTGCAATATTTTGAATGGGCATTGACTCCACGTCAAGTTAGAAATAATTCATTAATGACCTCTGGGTACCCCTACAACTGCTCGAACATGTGTAAATTTTAAACGATTCCACCTCACTTTTAATTACACATTTTTTAATATGAAAAATCACTATTAAGACTTGTTTCAAAAAGGTATACTTAATAATTGTGAATCTTACCTCTAACTTTACTCCGTGACAAACAAAACCTCTAAGAATTTGCAATTTAGGTACACATGAAGCGAAATAAAGAGATTTTTGGACGCCGAAGAGGAACCAAGGTTGCCTCGAAAAATCTTTTTATAAAAATTAATTTTATGTGTTATAATAAACATCTTACAATTACCTATTAGATGTGGTACAAGGAGATATTGTAAAACTACCTTGTACAAATTAAATTTTATCCAAACTTAGTTCGTTGGCCTACCGTACTCATTACGTATTCAATGGATCAATGATATATCATTCCCTTTCAAGAATACAAAACACAAACTGAAATGAATTGTACAAAATTTTAAAAGAAAGAAAGAAAACTGCAAGGGTTGGCCAATACTACGATTTAATACAAAAATTAAACTTAGTATCAAACGTAGCCATAGGAAAATAGTCAAAATAAGGTATTGGTTGAGATAAAAAAAGTCAGCGTCACGAGCGGGATTCGAACCCACGTCCTTCGACTAAATACGCCGCTACTCTAACACTTGAGCTATCTGCTGTGAAAGGTATTGGTTGAGATTCATAAATATTAATTAATTGAAAAATGTTAATTGGATAATCGGACCACGAACTGTAATGGATTTAAGGATTAAACTGAAGTATATCTTCATGAAAGCTCTCCGTGGCCGTTTCATTTGTCGCGGAGAATCAGATAGATTACACGACATTTGAAAAATGGCAAAAAGGAGGGAAAATTTGAGAGGTGTGGTTGTGATGGGAAGTTAGTGTCCGAGCAGATTGAAGTCACGACAACTCAAGTGGTAGAGTAGCGGCGTATTTAGCCGAAAGTCGTGGGTTCGAATCTCGCTCGTGACGCTGTCTTTTTTATCTCAACCAATACCTTTCATAAATATTAATTAAGTGAAAAATGTTAATTACTCAATCGGACCACGAACTGTAATGGAGTCAATATAAGGTACGCAATGAACGCAAATAAAGTCTTTATGGCTGTAATATTCATAATATAGAAAGTTTAGGTTCAATAAAAACCTTATCATTGTCCATCATCTCCGTGTTTTTACTTCTTTTTCTGGACTTTCACGGGTATTTTTCAACCTGCAGCCATTTGGCGTCTCGTTCTGTAACTATCTACTTTTATATAGAAACTAAGTTATTAACCTCAAATGCTAGCCTTTCATTTGTACATCAGGTTATCAACAACAGTATTGATTCACAACATTCAATAGTCCACCGGTACATACAAACATAGAATTCTAGAAATGTGTGGTGATTAGTGACAGTTAGTCGATGATTATTCGGAAATCGTGACATGCGGTCTGGTGTGATGTCGATTTCAGAAAAATACTTTCTTTATCGTGCCAACGTTTCGATCTTTATTGAGATCATCTTCAGGGCCTGGGATTTACAAACATTGTTTAAATTTAACAAATACACGTAGGGTGTGGAAAAAAGTGAATTTATAAAATGCAAAATATATTTTTTATATTCAATCAAAGTATTTCTATTCACTCAAAGTGTTGAATATAATAATCATAGAATTCTAGTCAGATTCAATCCCCCAAAGTACTCGTTATTCCATGGGACGAGGTTGAACAACCCATTCTTCTTACGCTAACAGATTACACTCATAGAAATAGATCAACATTAACACAACGCCCAAAAGAAACATACAAATCTGGTGACATTCACTCTCCAAAAATACTCGATATTCCTCTGGGCGGAGTTAAACAACCCCTCTCTTTCACGCAAATAAATTGCATCTATTTCAATAAATTAACTTGAACAGAACACCCGATACAATAGGAAGTCTAATCATATTCACTCCCTAAAATCCTCGATATTATTTCGGACGGGGACTTTCCTTCTCTTTTTCTTTTTAAACTTTCTCTTTTTCTAATAATTTAATTTTACTTTTCAAACGTCTCTCATTCTAGAGTATTAGATGTTCCTCTGTGTAGGGCTAACCAACCCCTTTCTTTCAACCTAATAAATTACATCCATCCCAATAAATCAATATTAACATTGATATATCAAATTATTTCCTATAAACGTCAATCCTTCTACTGTTGAAAATATGCCTGATCTAATACTTGCATAACGGGTACTTCGCGACGCTTTCCGGCAGAAGGTGTCTGTCTTGTATGACCTATGCGTAGTCATGTCAGGATGGTTCTTTCCGTTTTCACCCGTTCTCCGTGGTGCAGGGACCAGGTTTTTGGTTGTAATAGTTTTGTTTAAGATTCGCTCTGGTTAAAATCCAAATATTCACACGACGAATAAAAAATATAGATTGATAGTATTTCTACTCAATAAATATACAACTTTAAGCATTAAGTTGTTTATCAAATCTTTCAAACGTAGCAAGTAAAATCTTTTCTTTAAAATTAGATACATAAATTATTTATGTAACAAGACGGTTTTCTCCATAAAAATTCAATGGAAAAAATGAAACTTAAAAACATAAGTCATAAGAATAACAGTTAAAACGAGTGTTCAACTTTAAATTCAGCTTTCACCAGCTGGAAAAACGTCTATTTTACGTATAGAAATTCAACTGCTTTACATCTAGTTTTTACATCTTGAGCTATTTAGCTTATAGAGTCATGTTATAATTATAGCTTTACTTACATTTACTTTTCTTACAATAATAAACACCTGATTTTTTTTTTTTTTTTTTTGCGGCTACCTACCAGGGTGATCGCCGGCGCCCCACATATAAAGACTTCTCACATTTGTCTTCTTAGCTATCTTATTGTACATTCTTAGTGTACATTCTTTCTGCCTCAACTAAACGACTGTTGCCTTCCGATTCGTTATCTTGTTTGTTGTACCCTCCCACACGTGATAAATTAAATACATAGATATAATATTTATACACATTTTCATAATTCACATTCATACTAATTTACTAACCTACACTACAACCAAATTGGAAGTCGGAAGATTATCGTGATCTTGCGGCCTCCTTTCTTTCACACTAATAAATACATTCAAACGGTATTTACAAATTCCACTCATACACTAAACTATCCTAATCTAAATTGTTTGACGGGCCTGTGGAGTACTCGATATTCCTCGACAGCCACGTCCTTTCACGCATCACCTCTCACGCTAATAAATACATTCATTCTGGACAAGCCACTCTCGGAAGTATATACCAACGAAATGCCAATGACCCGTCCCTCACATCATACTACAAATATATAACATACCTATACTAATTTGGTGGGCCTGTGAGTACTTGATATTCCATCACAGCCACACCCATGCATACTTCGACATTCTCGCAAATAAATACATTCATACAAATGGGGAAGATATATACCACTGTTATTATTAATATAAAATATTCTTTTATTTTCTTGCATTATTTTTAGATAATAGTTGTTTCATTATATAATTTAATTGCTATTTAAAAAACATGGGTATCTGGCCTAAAAACTAGCGGATTAAAATGATTCAAGTTCAAGAATTCAAAAGAATTCAAATTCAGACAAAATTCAATGCCTGTTCATACACAGTGATGTAGTCAACTCTCAAATAATAAATTTATTATAAGTAATTAGACTCTTTTTATAGTAATTGAAAATTGAGAGTTGAAATTTGCAACATAGCAAAATAGATGGATTTACTAGTCCAGGGTTTGTAATTACTATGTATTACAGTTATTGTAGATGTACATTTAATATGAGAATAGTGGTGTTGCTTTCATTACTCGGCATATTGTCCGATAGGAGCATAACGCAGGACCTTTTGTCAGACGAGGAGTCCGGTGAACAAGTGTGAAATTTGAACGTGACAAGCAAGGTGCGGTAGGTGCAAATTGACAATAAAATACTGGCTTGTATTGTTTCAATCAGGGTTGTATTCAATTCTATTGAATAGCCATCATCAGGCTCTCCTTTATGCGACGTTCGAGGGGGGGGATCGCTATTGACTTGGCCGGACTTAGTCACACTGTTATGAATAAGAGGAGGCTAACAGCATTACAGGGACTGTCTACGATCTCGCTGATCCACCCCATCGCCACCTACTGCACCCGCATCTGCCCCCTCGGGCCTTTTCAGAAAATAATTTCCATACCGAAAACGGATCAGACTCAAGATAGGTAATGTCATTTTTTACGAATGCTAAACACCCGAGATTTCTGTAATTATATTTAAAAATAAAAATCCGTTTTTTGATCGAACATATACGCATGTAATCGCTGTTGGTTCGGAGATGACTTGCGAGGTTGTATGATGAATGCAAAGTGATTATGTAAAATAAAGCTTAACATAAGAAAACCATAGTGTCAACGATTAAAATCAAAATATATCATAGTGAGAAAAGTGATTGTTTTGGTATTAGGGAAGTGGTCTAAATTTATAATTCTTGCACTACTGCCAAGTAATTGTCATTTATTATTCCTCATCCAAGGCTTTAGGTCTGATGTTTAATGCTTAAGCAGCGGAAAGATTTACATTTATAGTATTTATTATAATTCTTACACCTTTTCCTTCTTTGTTAGTAGATCAATGGATTCATTCGTACAGAAATAATGAAATGTGTCAATCATTTCAGTTGTTCCATCATTGATTTATTACGAGATGCTATTTATACGACTTATAAAAGAAATTAAATTTTTTTCAATATAAAAAAATTAAAAACAAAATCCGTTATATTTCGTGGTCCGATTGACCAAATAACTAATTGGTTGAAATGAAAAAGTCAGTGTCACGAGCGGGATTCGAACCCACAACCTGGTGTTCGAGTGGATCGAAGTCGAGATAACTCAAGTGATAAAGCAGCGGAGTATTTAGCGGAAGGTCGAGGGTTCGAATCCCGCTCATGTCACTGGCTTTTTCATTTCAACCAATGCCTTACATAAAGATTAATTAACTGATTAAAAAAAATAATGGTATGATCTTTATATACATGTACACTAACTGACCTATGACCTAAGTCAGCTATGATTTATTAATTTAATGATATTTCATAATAAACCTGGATGTCGCATATGATTTTCAGACTTATCCACTTTTCTATTGATTGAAAAATCAATAAATATTTATGTTTTTTTTTATATTTTTAATCATTGACTCTCTGATTTTCTTATACTAATTATATATTATTTATATATCGATTGTCACATTATTATCGGATTTATTCCGTGTCCAAATTCCGTAATAATACATACGCTGAGACTTCATAATGTATTGCAAAAAAAACGTATAAAAATTAACAACAAATAAATTAGATAAACAATAATAAAAGGTTTAGTAAATTCTACCCATCTTACACTATAACCGTCCCTAACCACTGTTGCACTTACAATTTTTCGAAGTTAAAATATGAGCATTGGGTAATACTGCCCAATTGGCCGATTATTTAATCATCTCCGGCGCTCTTTGCATTTTCCTTTTCTACGCGTTTTTTCTTACACAGCTATGGGAGCCTAGTAGTCCCTTCACCGGCGATTTACCTTCTTCTTACTGAAATACGGAACACAGAAGATGTAGCATCTTCTCTAACAGGCAAGACACGAGGTGAAGATCCCTAATTCGAACAATATAGCAACATGCATACAGAGAGTAAAAATTATACCAATTTGACCTAACCTAACTAGTTTGACGTGGTAATCTATATACCACCATAGACACTTAACTACTCATGCAAATAAATACTTTCTTACTGATAAGCCTTTCAAACCATATGTTCTACTGAAAAATGGGGAGGCACCGGGGTATTGATAGTCTCGCCCTTCACATTACACATATTAATTAACCTAAATAGTTTGACAGGCCGTTGGGGTACTAGATATTAGGACCCGGTCCCAACTTTTCTCACTTAACCTTTCATGCAAATAAATACATTCTTACAGATCTAGATTCCGATCATCTTGAAATTAATTTCGGTAAAGTTCATTGATTTCTTAACCGATTGTGCAATAGAAAAACCTGAAGCTCTTATGTAATAGGTAAAATACGATTTTTGTTATGAAAATGACTATCCTAGACCATAAATATGTATCAATAATTCATCATTAAATAACGAAAAAATGCCATTTCTTTAAAACATATTTTAACTTCGAAAAATTTTAAGTGCAACAGTGGTTAGGGACGGTTATAGTGTAAGATGGGTAGAATTTACTAAACCTTTTATTATTGTTTATCTAATTTATTTGTTGTTAATTTTTATACGTTTTTTTTGCAATACATTATGAAGTCTCAGCGTATGTATTATTACGGAATTTGGACACGGAATAAATCCGATAATAATGTGACAATCGATATATAAATAATATATAATTAGTATAAGAAAATCAGAGAGTCAATGATTAAAAATATAAAAAAAAACATAAATATTTATTGATTTTTCAATCAATAGAAAAGTGGATAAGTCTGAAAATCATATGCGACATCCAGGTTTATTATGAAATATCATTAAATTAATAAATCATAGCTAAAACATTTTTATGAAAATTTCCTCTTTGAGTCGGCGCGGTAATCCTACTGTTCGTTTCCTATTCGTTTCCTATTTAGTATTTCTTCTGGAGGTTTTTGTACTTCGACGAAGTTGTTAAATGTGATGTTATAAAAATGATTGAATCTGGCAAAGGTCGGTTTTGAAAGTTGTTTTTAACTTCTCGTAAACTTAATCTTTTTACTTGCTACTTTTATATAAACCGTCATGTTGTGTGTCAATGCGTGGTAGTATGAAATTTAATAATTCCTAACAAGTATTACTAGTCGATCAAACGCGATTCAGCGATTTCTTCACCGTCAGAGCACGTCCGCACGTTATTTCTCCAAAAATTACTGGAAATAATTAAATATCAATAAATCTGGCAAACCAAAATTATTGACAGCTACCCAAGTTTAAAACTAAATATGCAATCAGGCAGAATTTCCTTAGTAACAAAAAAATACGTTTTTCAAAACATTTTTTTTCAATATTAGCCAGTGTATGATGCTTGTCTGTGCTTTTATTTTGGGGGTGCGTGAAAAAAATTACAAGGGTGGTGGTGGAAATCGAACCGACGAGGTCTACGAGCCTAGAGTCTGACAAAAAAATAAAATAATAAAAAAGTTTAAATAAGACAACTAATTTCCAATTGTCTTTTGAAAAGATCCCAACTTGGATTTACTAGTACGTTTTTGTAAAATACCGTCAAATAAATTTTAACCTACAGTATAAATTTATATTCTGGGTAAAATGTTAATTAAACTTTAGCTTAACTTTAGCAACCTTTCAACTATTTGAAACTAATAAAAAAATTAATGTTTTTCCTTAACTTTTGTGTTCAAATATCGCTAAGCTGGCGATTATTACATATTTAATAAGAGATTATCATTTTATGACTAATCGATGATTTTGAAATCCATTATTTAAAATTACTCTTATACAAATAATTTTTTGTTCAGTTTTGACCAGCTCCAAATATTTACCATGTAGACAAAGGAGTTTCCTTTTTAATTAAAAATCCTCACCATTTAAAATACACAATGCAAATAATGATAACATTTTGAGTACGAGCGGATTGCCTGTTGAATCTACGCCAACTTGTGTTTTTTATGTAAGGCAAAAAAGGATCTTTAGAAGTCTTGATTTAGTGAATAAACTAGACAAATTTCTTATTAAACGTTGTGCTCTAGAAAGTATTATGTATGAAAAAGGTTTTTACCGAAACAAAATTTAGAATACTTAAAAGGGTAACGTTTTAGCATGGCAGTTTTACACTCATGTGGTAATTAGAATAATTTTTATACAGGCAGATTAGAATATTTAACCTTATGAGAAAACTTCTCCTACTGAATTTTTCACGCTGATTGCGTACCTCACGTAAGTAAATTTCAGGACAAATACGTCTAATTAGTATTCGAAAACGTTTGGCTTACAATTAGACCCAAATGTTTAACCAAGTTAAAGAATTTTATTATTCAACCAAAAATATGAACGGAATTAAAAGGATAGTTGTTCATTTTGGGTGCACTGTCTGGTGGGGGGCAAGAAACAAATTTTTGTTGAAATTAATTAATCTTTATGTAAGGCATTGGTTGAAAAGAAAAAGTTAGTGTTTCGAGCGGGATTCGAACCCACGACCTTCGGCTCAATATGCCGCCGCTGTAACGACTATCGTGACACGAGAGCTGCGGCATATTGAGCCGAAGGTCGTGGGTTCGAATCCCGCTTGCGCACTAACTTTTTCATTTCAACCAATGCCTTACATAAAAGATTAATTAATTGAAAGAAGTTATTTGGTCAATCGGGCCACGAAATCTAATGGATTATTCAGATATGTATCCATACATGATTGACCTATTTTATTTTAATTATTATACTTTTAATCTAAGGTTTTTCATATCTACCAAGACCTTAGATTAAAAGTGAAATTAAATAAAATTATTCAGATAATTTATAGTGATATTTCTAATTTGCAGATATGCATAAGTTCAAATCTGCACATGTACGGAGTTGCTCTCGGGTCACGATAGTGGCTAGAGCAGCGGCGTATTGAGCCGAAGGTCGTGGGTTCGAATCGCGCTCGTCACACTAACTTTTTCATTTCAACCAATGCCTTTCATAAAGATTAATTAATTGAAAGAATTTATTTGGTCAATTGGACCCCCCGAAATATAATGGACTTTTGTTTAAATATATAAATTGATCATTATTTTCACATTTACTTGAAACCAATCTGACATGGCGTATAAATGAGGATATTCGACTACATGTGAACTACACCTTTCTTCATATTTGATCTTTCCTAATAAACGACCGCTACTTTAACTTATATCAATTGAAGTTTGAAATACAAGACGTTCCTTGGTTAGAAAATAAATGAAATTTTGTATCAGCTACAAGTTTCTGTCGTACTTTTAGACCATAAAGAAAGAAATTACATTCAACGTGCCATAAGGCCACGTTTTCCGATAAGGATTCCGCTTTCACGGGACAAAAGGCGAATGTAAAACGGACCACGTGGAAATTCCTTTCAATGATATCAGCTTTATTAACTCCCTTTAAACAGAAATCGGCCGAATAAAAGGGCGCTAATCAACGTTACGCAACCGCGGCGTAAACGATTGTGGGACCCCTTTTTGGAAAAAGGGAAAACGTTTGTGAAGTCGGTCGAATTGTTTGAGTGTGAACGAGGTAAAATATGAAGAAACATGAAAAGGTAATTAAACAAAAATTATTGCCATTTTATAGAAATTAAAATTTTTCAAACTAATTTACAAAAAAAGATTTTTTTTTATTATATACACATAAGGGGCGCTTTAACTTTTCAGAGACTATTAAGCAAACTATCAGTTTTCAGGAAATTTTATAAGTTTAACAGTTTTTCAAGGTTTGAATTTGTCAATAATCAATACTACTAGGTATTGGTTTATTTACTATCCTTTTTATTGTTAATTTATACAATAGCTGAGAATATGCAACCAAGTTTCCAAAATAAAGAGACAGAATCAAAAATATGAGGACTGACAAGTTCATGGCAATCAATTAAGTCATAATTCGATTTTGTACATAAGCGTATGTACATATTTGTATGTGCACAGTTAAACTATAAATCATTATCATAAATTTAAGTTATTTATAAAATTGTATACTAAATTATAACACAATCAAATAAAAGTAATTAATTTTTATTCTATTTAAAAAAAAATCTAATCTTACTTTAAAAGTTTGGAGTTATTAAAGTTTGGAGGTGATATTTTTTAAGTTTTGCAATTTATTGTCAATATGAATAAATTACACCACAAAAATAAACCTCAACCCTTTGAATTTTTCTCGGTGCACCCATCACAAAATGGAAAAAAAAACTGTATATTTGCACAGTGCGAAAAACCTGACATAATAAAATATAAAAGAAAAATTATTCAATTTGTTAGTTTTTCGTTTACGGTTAAAATATAGTTCATTTTATATTGCCGTGAATGTATGCAAAGTATACTTTGGAATCAGCAGTTTTTAAAATGATTAATTTCAAGAGAATTATATCATTTTACCTTACCAACAGTTTTAATAATATACATAATTCAATTAATTAATCTGTATTTAAGGTATTGGTTGAGAAAAAAAGTCAGTGTCACAAGAGGAATTCGAACCACGACCTTCCGTGGCCAAAACTGTCTAGACAGTTAAAAGTTAGTACAATTCAAAAAATAATTGGAAAGTAAAATAAGAATAAATTTACAAATCTTTGCTATAATTTATCATTTTACTGGATACGTCTGGTTTGCGTTTCACTCAAAGGCTTCAGTGAGAAACTCGCCGTACCACCAGCTCGTACATTTTTGATAAGCATTAAATAAGTAAACAAAACTTTTATGTAGATAGTTTAATCACTGTACAAGAATAAATAATAGTTACGCCCAAAACTTCATTGAACTGGACCATTTTATGAACTAGTCTTTTTCTTTCATTGTCAAAAACTTGTGATTATTATTGAATTCCTTTATCTTTAGAATCACAATCTTTCCAGTAGTTTTATTTTGCCAATATCCTTAATAAATGTTTGGTTTCAACATAATTAGTTAGATAGAAACACTTTTGGTTATTTCCAAGGAACCTTTAGATTTCCAGCCTGGCGCCCGGGGTTCTCATAAAAACTAAAGCAGTCCAATCGTTATTACCAAACCCTGAAATGTTATATACTGCTGTTTCAGTGTGAGATGCGGCTATGAGTTTTTGAAAGTCAGACCGATCCAGATCTGTCTCTCACAAGGGAGCATTCGTTGCCCCATCCTACATAAAATTTGTACTGCTCACCTGCCGAAACATCCCAACACCATCTTTACAACCTGCGCCGTTGCTACTCCAAATTTTTCTCTTAACTACAATCCTGTCCAAGCCACGTCCATTATAATGTCTGCAACCTTACTATCCGTATAAATAGGTTTCTCTCCAATCTTTCAACCCTACTGCTCAAGACCTTTTCACTACATCCCATCCAACAACCCTCCACATCGCCTTAAACGATGATAGCCCCGAGAACTGCGTTGGCTGGCTTCTCATAACACGTTGTCTCTAAGTTAGTGTTTTGCCTGAGATTTTACAATGTTAACAAGAATTTGTAATTTATACAATTCATGTCCACTTGTACAGGATACAAAATAATATTATTATTAAAGTCACTAGTTTTCGTGGTCCGCTTGACCAATTGATACCTTTCAATTAATTAAAGTTTTTAGTTTAGATAAAGAAGTCACTGTCACGAGCGGGATTCGAACCCACGATCTTTGGCTAGATACGCTCTACCACTTGAGCTTTCATGACTTCGATCCACACTAACTTCCCGTCTCAACCCCACCTTTTTTGAATTTTCCCTCCTTTTTGCCATTTTTCAAATGTCGTGTAATCTAATTGATTCTCGGCGACAAATAAAATGGCCACGAAGAGCTTTAGTGATGGTATTCTTCATTTTATAAGTTAGTCTATTTAATAAGTTAAAGTGAAGTATACGGAGAAATACGATGGATCGAGGTCACGATAGCTCAAGTGGTAGAACAGCGGCGTATCTAGCCGAAGATCATGGGTTCGAATCCCGCTCGTGACACTGACTTTTTCATCTCAACTACAAACCTTAATTAATTGAAAAATATTATTATTGTTGTTTAAAAAAATCCAAAATTCTTACATAATAAATAAAAATAGTCTGCGTGCTATTTTTGTATGAAACAGGACGAAAATAATCCTTTATTTGCATAAAAACTAAACAAATCGTTAGTATATTTTTATATAATTTTTTTTTATTGTTTTTTATTTTGAGGTGCAAAGCCCATCCTAGGTGTTTTTTAAGCCGTACAAGAGGGAATTCTTTTGTGGCAAATGTAATTCCTCTTTTTCAGGATCTTTATCACTAACCGCTCTCAGCATTTATATCTATTTATCTGTGTGTGCGTGTGTGCATTGAAGGGGCACAATATCGGAACGCTGTGTAAATAACGGTGAATAGTGGCTGTCTTTATTGAGTCCTAGAATGCCCCGGGCTATCTCCGGCCCCTCCAAACCCGGATCATCTGTCACATTGCCACGATAATGTTTGCCCACGTCCAGGACACTCGGCAAACAAAGAGGTAATCTACTATTGAGCTATTCATAGGAATTTTTCTTTCTCATTTAAGTGAAGAATTAATCTACGTACATATACAATTATGAACCGATCGATCCGTAATTTTTTTCTACTTCGCTATTTACTAACAATAATGCAAAGAACGCTTGAAAAACTCTATCTAACCACAATCTCATCTTACTTTAATCTTAATTTACAAATTGGAAAAAAAGAAGTAGAATTCATACAGTAATGAAGCTATTGATATGCTATCAATATTAAGGTTTTTCTTTATTCTTGTTGTTTGTCTTTCCATATTTGCCCATAAAGGCAAAGAAAAAAGAACTATTTGACCATATTCCGCATCATCAAATACTGCAATAACACACTATCTTAATAGAATTTTTTAAAAAATAAACCTTTTATATATAACAAATAAAATGTTAAGTTTGTCATATTTATAGCCACTTTGTAACAAGCTGAACAAGCCCTTCTCCCAATGGACAGAAGTAGGTACCAAGACTTTGATATGCTGAATCTTTTAGGGGGTAGTCTGGAACTTTTACCTTTTCTTTTGTTTTCTCGCAGGCTATGAACTAATAAAAGAACCGACTTGGCCACAGTGTACATATCATTACATGGATAGGTTAATTTTTTGGAAGAGGGGCTGGAACTTTTCACGGATATATTTTGTTCGGTGTACATTACGTCGGTATCGTAAAATAGTCGCCCCACGTTTGTACGACTACAGAACAGATATAAAACATACAATACATATGTACAATGATACAGTATATAAATCAACAACAGAAGCCTGGTCACATTTACTCCCGGAAGTACTCAATATTCCTAAGTGCGTGGATGAACCCATTTCATTCTATCTAATAAATTACTTTCCTTCCAATAAATTAACATAAACACAAGAACCCAGACAAACGTAGAAGTCTGGTCACATCCGCTCCCCGGCGTACTCGATATTCCTCGGGGCGGGATTGAACCCACTCCATTCTCACTAATAACTTACTTTTACTGGCCGGACGTCACACACTAATCTCAGAGTACTCGATATTCCTCAGGACGGGATTAAACGCTCCCTTCTTTCACGCTAATAAATTACATTCCAATAAATTAACATAAATGTAACAAAAGCATAACACAAACACTAGGGGTATTGACGATCTTTGTGTTACCTCTGTTAGGTCCTGTTAGATCGAGAAAAATTATGACTAGACTTGTAAGAATCGGCTAATTAACATTGTTTGATCTAACAGTTGTTAGGTTGAAAATGAAATAACATTGCTATACGTTAGGGCGTAGGTAACAAACATGGCAGCCATGAATTTAACAGCGGTTTTTTGTTTACGCGTATTTTTATTCTTAAATACGCATTAATTAAATCATACCAATACATTTCTTTTGTTAATTTCTGATCTGGCCTTATACTCTCATTAATAATAGATACATGGTTAGGGATTGCATAGATTTTTTCTTATATATATATANCGTGCCATTGACTTTTTTATCTCAACTAAAAACCTTAATTAATTGTAATATATTAATTGGTCAAGCGGACCACGAAATTAGTGAATTTAATGATGAATAGAGGCTATAATTTTCGTTGTATAACTTACGAAGGTTTATCTTACAATCTAGTCTGGTAGCTTCCGATCAATTTGTTGCTTTGTCTTCCACTGTATTTTGACTAAAGATTCAATAATATTTTTAGGAAACAACAGTCTCGTAACTCTTGGTAATAATAAAATAACGTAATAATAAAATGTTTAGTATAAAACTTATTTCTTGATAGAAAAATAATTTGTTATATTTATTTATTTTTATCAAAGATATATAAAGATTTTCAGAAAGACAAACGAAACCTCTAATATTCTTATTATCCGCGAGTGAAGGAAGGAGGAGATAAATATTAAAATTCAAATTAATATCGACAACTTGCATTAAAAAAAAAGCTCGGCCGTTTCTAATAATTGAAATCGGGATAAGGTTTCGATTCAGCGAAAAAAAAGCCTCCGGATTATCCGCGGGTGATATTTTTTCAATCCGGGCCGGCATTGTGATGGAAAAGAGAGTGTCAGGGGATCTGCATAGTCCGCATATAGATGGCCTGCTCTAGGGCCGGATCCTGGTTCCGACAGCTTACCGAATCATTTGACTTTTCACCATTGTCTTTATCGGAGAGGAAACGCCCCGACTTTTCTACCCGCCGATTTGCGTAAGTAGATAATTTATATGAAACCAATTTCGCCTAAACACCGGTTTTCCTCGACCACGTTCTATTTTCTCACTTCTTTCCCGATATAACTAAACCGTCCTGATCCGATACTATTCTTGATTCGATTGAACAATAGTTGAAAAATTTGAAATCGAAATTTGAAGATTCTTTTATACTTTCATTGGAACAACGTAGGATTCTCTTCTCAATAGCAGAACGTACCATGGTCTAATGTACATGTTGACAATCAATTATAGCAAACCAAAAGTGTCCGGCATAAAGAAAAAGGGTTGAGATGGGAAATTGGTGTCCGAGTAGATCGAAGTCACGATAGCTCAAGTGGTAGCGTATTTAGCCGAAGGTCGTGGGTTCGAATTCCGCTCGTGACACTGACTTTTTTATCTCAACTAAAAACATTAATTAATTGAAAGATATTAATTGGTCAAGCGGAAAACTAGTCAATTTAGTAAAGAAAAAGGTTGCCCGATGTGTACCAATTAATTAGAGAGTGCAACTCCTTGGTTCTGTATAGAGATCGTGTAGGAATGGCAAATGATATGTGAGTCTTTAAATCTCGATTTGAGTAAAAAGGTTTTTCGGTTTTCCCATGTTCTCTCCATATCGTTATACGCTTAGCATATCAAGAGGCAGACAATAAATGATACAAGATTATGCGTTGTATAATTGCTTCGGTTGGAAATGGAAAGTAGAGGATAAGAATCTGCATTCAGAAAAATAACAGAGTTTGCTCCCCCCAGCAAGGTACTGCGATGTGATATCACGCTCCTAGCCTCTTCACTTTTGGTCTGAAGTTCAAAGCAGTTCATTGCTTAAATATTTATGCAGTGAAATCCCTGTTAACAGGATTCTCCGGATTTCTGTACATTTAAAACCTCTCTAGAACGGAACCCCTCCATACCGCGGACATTGCCGACAGTCTCTGTCAGAGTAATTCACCTCTCTAGAATGGACGTAAACATTAAAAATATATTAAATTTCCATCTGAAAAAATGTATTACGTTAAATTACTTGTTTTAAGTCAAAAAACTTACAAGAACGGACGCCAGATATCGCACGGCATCCTTTACTGAGGAAGAGTAAAAAATCTTTTAAATTTTGTGTTTTGACACACATGTAAAGAGAGTGTCAGGGGATCTGCATAGTCCGCATATAGATGGCCTGTTCTAGGGCCGGATCCTGGTTCCGACAGCTTACCGAATCATTTGACTTTTCACCATTGTCAAATTCATTCAGGACGGTGGGTATGATATCCGCTTTTGCTCCCCCCGGCAAGGTACTGCGACGTGATATCACGCTCCTAGCCTCTTCACTTTTGGTCTGAAGTTCAAAGCAGTTCATTGCTTAAAACGGTAATCGGTGTTGTTTTTCATATAGCTGTGTACTCTGCGTACGTCTGCAATTCGCACATAAACGTCTCCTTCTCCGCATACATTCCCATCTTTCTAATCCAGGTGAGGATTAATAGTTACGCAGTAACATAGAAAATTTCATATCTTTGATGATGACCTGATGCTACAATACTAACATGACAAAACTATGTCTCACATAAGGTAGCCTCTGGATGGCCTGGCGGTTATGGTTAAAAAAGCAAATTGTTGTTACTGCCATGCTTTCGACCTATTTTAAGATCGGCATCATTTAGGGCAAAACAACTTTAATATGCCTACACATATCATAATTAAGTTTTTCACTGACGATTTCAAATTTCTTTGAAGACCGACATAGACCCAACATTGTCAAGAACTGAGTTGAAATTGAAGTTGGTCCAGAGTATTCGTGAATAGAAAAGTGGTAGATTCATCTCACTTAAAAACATGATTCATCATTCTTATGATCATAAGGAACACGTAAAAAAATTAATCAAAATTGATCCAGTAGATTTCGAGATTACCTCTTAGATACAAACACACTTTCACTCTATTGTATGATTAGGGATAAATCCATTTTGAACAAATATTTTAATTCAATATTAACAGGTACAAATTTCTGTTCAAGTATATTTAATAATCGTACATTATTGGATGTCTTTTTTTTAAAACTTTAATGAGGGTTCGCAACAGGTCATATAAAACCTGCCGGTGTTTTTGAAAAAAAGCCCATTTGTAAGTATGTCGGGTTCGAGTACGGGGCTGCTGGATTCGAACCTGGGACCTTTACCTTACAGTGATGAGCGCCGTTTCAACGACTAAACCGTTGCGGCCACCGACGCCCCCCGGTTTCATATTGTAAACGATTATTTGAATTTTGGGTGAAAAAAAAAACGAAAAGCGATGAACGAACTTTTTAAGAATTTATTTTTTTATGTTGAACTGATCGACTCTGATCCACTCTCTTGCATGGCATATCTCCATTTCTTGTGGAGTCAGTGTGAAACTGAAACTTGCGTGAAACGTGAGAAACTAGCGAGAATAGACGGAGCCAGTAAAAAACACCACAAAGTAAAAAATCTAAATATAATATATGCTATTAGCAGTATGTTTCCGAGTATTTGTGGCTCGTCCAATTTCGCTGTTAGGAAGGACCGCGATAGCCGCGGGTGGTTATCTCGGCTAGTAGATCCCGCGGTTGGGTGTTCGATTCCAAGCCTCATTTGGACTTTTTTCTGACGGAGGCCCAATGAAAATTGACCGGCGTTCAAAAATTGGAGGTCTGGGATAGGAACGAATTTCAGCGACCCTCTTCAAAAATGAGTTCCTTCGATGGAATAAATACGTGGCTTTATGTTACACGTGTCACGAGCTCCAAAAAATGCAGCAGTAAAGAGTACAATAAGCTGTTTAGAGTAGAGCTGCGGTGCTCACGTGAACTCCTCCAGCTCTTGGTATCCGCCACAATAAAAATAAATTAATTTAAAAAAGTTTCGCTGTTAGCGTAAAAAGAATTGTGCATGAAGTGAAAAATCCTTTTTGTTTGTTTCAAATACACGAAAAAATATAAGAAAAGTTTTTTTTGTAATCCAATGATGTCCGACAGGTGGTGGCAATAGAAAGGCGTAGACAAGGAGATCTTGTTTGAGGGTGGCGCAGCTTAAGAGGCGTCTGCTCGAGGAGATAACGAGGCCGGCCGCAGAAAGAGGAAATGAACAAAAAGGGCCGAGATAAGGGAAGAAAGGCGGGGGTGCGATAGTGGTACGGGGGAAGAGAGAGAATAAGAGACAACTCCGTGGAATAATGAGAGTAATAAGTTAGGACGACAATGTGGGCTCAGAGATAGCCGCCCATTAGACCCTCCTTCAAAACCCGGGCGAATAATTTAAAATAAACGACTTCATCTTGTTTTCATTATGCAAACCGACAGAGACTACACAGTGCTCTGATATGGGTTTATTCATAACCCAGAAAAGCCCCTTTTAATTTACATAAGTTCCAGTTTATTATTTCAAAAAGGCAGGGCTTGGCTTTTGCTCCATCTTGATTGCATCTATTTTCCTTTCGCGCTTTATCCCCCTCTTGAATACCTTGCTATGAAATTTAATTAGGGAAAAATGTATTTATAAAATACTCGAAGCTATTATGTAAATCACAGTTTTATGCAAATTTTTTTTAAAATATTGTTTTAATTCAGGCACAAGTTATGCGACTCATACTCATACTTTAATACTTAAACAATATTTAAAATTCTACCTTTCCCTTTTTTTTAAACTGTCATAGTTGCAGCTAAGATAATTACATATTTGAAGTTCTTGTTATTTCAACTATTATGAAATTGTTTTGTGACTAAACTTCCTGAACTAACTCTGAATCTGAAATTAATTCATATTCCATAACTATAAAGGTCAACACTAAAATTTGGGTCATCAGCACATTTTGGATGTTACAATTCAACTTAATGAACATGAAAGTTACAACTCTTAAAGTTATTATGTTTGTTTATTAATTTAACATGGAACTAAATGCAAATAATTAATATTAAGTATGGAATTCATTAGCCCCTTAGCAATAAATATCGATTATTTTCAAAGACGAAGACGAAACAGTTTCATGGTTGCCAAGTAATTTTTTTTCTAATGGGGTGATGAACCTGTAGCTTGGTTATTACTGATTATTTTTTGCAAACCTTGCTGTGATGGTCTGTTTTCATACACCCACAAGAAAAGTGACTCAAGTCGAAAAATCCTGAAAACGGAAGTCTCTTGTATAACGATGCCGCCAAATTGCATCTTTCAAAGCTGGATAGAACCCAATACAAGACCCTACGCTTAAGTGTGGGTGCTTTGACATCCTCCCCGACTAACGCCTTATTAGTTGAAGCAAAAGAATCTCCACTTAACATTAGAAGGAAAAAGTTGGCCGTAAAGTTCGTTGCAGAAAAGATGATGACAAACAATCCCTTACTGGCCAAGATCTCAACGTTGGCAGAACACTCATTGAGCAAAACATTCTGGGGAAAAAAAGAACCACTCTTAGTATCGATATTCTGTGAGCTCGCGCCTCAATGCAACCGGAACCCGGAAAAATCCGAGGGTCTACCAACATATAATTTCGATTATTTTAAAACCTTCAGGAAGGTGAATATATTCTCTGATTTTATCCATCATAGCCGCCAAAACGCTGTGGGATACCACCAATAATTTCACACAAGACCATCATTGTTCCCCGATCACACATATATACATACACCGATGGAACCAAAAGCGAAACTGGAGTAGGAGCAGCCTTTTTTTTATATTTTTTTTTTTATTGGCCTTATGATCTTTGCATATTAGCCATGACGAATTTTTATATATGATGTTCAATTGGGGGTTATCGGGAAAAAAGGGCCAGAGCCGACGGTGGGAATCGAATCCACGACCGCGGCGTGAGAGTCTCTCATGTTAACCACTCGGCTACCACGGTCCTCCAGGAGCAGCCTTTCTTGAAACAACGAGCAAACAATATGCTCAATTCCATCTCAGCGAGAAAGCCTCCGTATACACGGCAGAGCTACTGGCAATAAAAGGCAGCTATATACTGCTATATGCCAAGTGTGAAATGAAGCCCAGGATGGTAGTCATCTCAGGTTCCCTAAGTGCAGTGCTAAGCATTAACGCACCTAGCTCCAAAAGGCCAAAAATTATATACACAATCAGATCCCTGATGTTTGAGTTGCAAGAACACGGCTCAGCCGCGATTATATGGACCAAAGGGCACGCCGTAGTACACGGAAACGAAAAGGTGGACCAATTAGCCAAGGAGGCTTCATCAACTGGTGAAAGCAGAGATCACGCAATTTCGACTTTAGGCATAGTAGCAAAAAAAAAATGTCTTCTTTTCGTGGAACGAAGATTATGACGTTTCCCTACATCACTACAGGAGAAAGGAAAGTATTATGGGACCCTAGTCCCTCGTCTCCCTGTAAGAGCATGGTACCATTAATTTAAAGAGAAAAGGAAATTCTACATTACATTGATCCGTCTGCGACTCAACCATCATCGACTGGCGTCACACTGCACCGCATAGGCGTAAAAGAGTCATTTCACTGTGTGCGGTGTCAGAGAGCAGTGATCGAAGTTTCGAACTATGTCTTCGTGAATGCCCCCGGCTAGATGCACGTCTACACGGACATCTTAAGAAGGTCGAGGAGGAAAAAATCCCCTTACCACCAACCTACCCATTCAAAAACATGAAGATTTACAAATGTATATATAGATTTACAGTGTCCGATAAAATTGACATATAATAGTGTGCCAATGAGTGGAATATACTTAATCAAAACGTGTAATTGGCTAATGTAAATTAATTTGAAAATATATTATAAATACAGCAAAAAAAGTAGAAAAATCCTGAAAAATTTTTGTATTCGGGTTTGTGATGCTTCAATTGACATCACTGTAAGTGAACTCTTAGTTGCTAGACCGTATCATGTGTCACTTTTGAATTGACGGGAACGCACTGTCTCCATTCGCGAACAGTGGGATATCTAGTTGTATCATATCAATCGTTTTTATCAGGAAAAACAGAACAATTCTAGTTAGGTCAGTTTTCTCCTTGTTTAGTGAATGATTTTATGCTGCTCTGGAATCATTAGCGGTTGTTATAATAGCTGACACATCATAGCATATTACATCTTCGTGTCGAGGGATCGCTTCTTCGAGCATTAATACATTCATTTGGAGTTGATGTGCCACATTAAATATACTCCATATACATATATATTTTAAATATTTGTAAAAATGACTTTTACATCACTTAGACAAACTGATTCTAAATTCGTTGACAACCAACAAGAAGGAAACTAGAAGAAGAACCAAGAAGGGTAATGAATTCTGCCAGTTTTTAAATTCCACCTCAAGGATAAAGTGTTGTAGATATTGGACTTTCTCGTTGCACTTTGATGACGGTCAAGAAAAGTGTGACCTATAGTGCTGACAGTTCTGAATCTTCAGAGTTCAGTAACAAATCTGGAAAGCATGAGTGCTCGGCTTCAAAGATGCAGGACAAAAATGTAACAGAAAATCGAAATATTGTAAACACTGAATTATAGTAAAGAGCTGAAGATTGCATGTCCTTAACAGCATTCGTAGTTCTTGACCTGCGTTTTTCCCTTCGTTTTAAGAGCAAAGTATCACTAATTTTAGATTGATTATTTTTTTAATCTAAGGTTTTCGTTGAGATGGAAAAGCTAGTGTCACGAGCAAGATTCGAACCCACGACTTTCGGCTCAATACGCCGCTGCTCTTTCCGCTTGAGCTATCGTGACTTCGATCCACTCGGACACGAACTCTCCTCATCTCAACCTATAACCTTTCGAATTTTCCCTCTTTTTGCCATTTTTAAACTCGACCAAGTCCTTACATAAAAAGAGTAATTAACTGAAATAATTAATACCATGACCAATAAACTATATGAACTAATTTTAGAATTATTTTAGTGTTCAATGTAAGAAGTATCGACCAATTTTTCACTCACGAACACTCTGGATCAAGGTCTTGTGAAAAAAGCAAATTAGTTGTTACTGCCAAACTTTCGACCTATTTAAAGGTCATCATCAGGGCCTATATTAATTTCATGTTATGAAAAACAATTCAATTGTATAAATATGTTTTTCGTTTGTTTTGTTCGATGAGTTACTATCACAAACAAAATTAATACTCTTACAGATAATCATTGACCACCATTATCGTTAAAGAAAAACAACCTAACTTAAAAACCTAGAGCCAATATACGCAAGAAGAGGGGTCACAGCTCAAAAAGCAGTAGTTTTTTAGTGGTAGAACATATGGAATTTTAAAACTTTTGTATTTTCCCTTACGTCTTGGTGAAAGGAAAGACAGTATGGATGAATTAAGAGCCAGCAGCTGCAAGGCGAGTACTTAACATATAAGTAAAAAAAGTAAACTTCCATCTAATCTCGCCTGTAAATTATTTTGTTGAGTTGTGGGTGAGCTATAAGTTTGTAGTTTCAGTTTCGGAAATTAATAATTCACTTAAGGCATAGGGACAAACGGAAGTTTTAATTAAAAAAAGAAAAAAAAAGATGAAGTTAAATACTTTTTTTACAAGGGTTCGCAACAACAGAGGTCATATCAACCCTTAGGGTGCCGGTGTTTTTGAACAAAAAAAAACAGTCGTAACTATTACAATTAATTACGGTTTTTAGTTGAGATAAAAAAGTCATTGGCACAAGCGGGATTCGAACCCACGACGAAAAATGGCAAAAAGGAGGGAAAATTCAAAAGGTGGGGTTTAGATGGGAAGTTAGTGTCCGAGTGGATCGAGGTCACGATAGCTCAGGTGGTAGAGCAGCGGCGTATATAGCCGAAGGTCGTGGGTTCGAATCCCGCTCGTGTCATTGACTTTTTTATCTCAACTAAAAACCTTAATTAATTGTAATACATTAATTGGTCAAGCGGACCACGAAATTAGTGAATTCGTAAGTATGTCCGGTTCGAATGCAGGGCCGTAGGATTCGAACCCGGCCCCTTATTGGAAATACTTATTGTTAGATTTAAATGCAATGTTCGAAAAAATTATTTTATTATTCGTTACAGTTTCATCCTCACCAAACTTATTTATTACTTCTGTTATGTATTGTTATTATTGTTTTTCCACAGTGTTTAATTTTATCAGTAGATAATTAATTTTTTTTGTAAACTTTACAAGTGCAGAAAGGGGCATCGGTGGCCGCAACAGTTGAGGCGTTGACACGGCGCTCATAACTCTAAAGTAATGGTCCCGGGTTCGAATCCAGCGGCCTTGAATTCGAACCCGACAAACTTACAATTTTTTTTTTTTTTCAAAAACTGGCACTCCGAGAGTTCATATATAAATACAGTGCAGAAACATCATGTTTATGATAGGAGATAAACTTAACTTTATACCTTTATGCTTATGTCAAAGCGAACTAAGCATTTGCTTTTAGTTTTTAGGACTTGGGGAGAAGAAAATTGATTTTATGATTGATAGTATATTGCAAAGGTAAAAAATCTATAAATGCGGAAAGAAATTACAAGCATTTTATTTAATCTCTGATATCTTGGAACAGAAAAAATTGCCGTCTTCTTAATGTTGCATCAGATTAATTTCACAAAATTACATTTTATGTCACAAATCTTCAGTCTTTTTGATAAAATTACAAAACTTTCTATTGAACATCTAAAACTCAATACTTGACAAGTTGAACTGAACTTAAAAAATGTCATTCTGTTCGTAATTATTGCAAAATACTTACGGAGTGGAAACGCAGATTTGTTATTAAATTTTCATTGGCACTAGTATAAGTATTTATGCCTGGTACTCTTAATTAGCGTGAAAATTTGATAAACAATGACTTATTATTTACTTCAGAAAACGTTCTCACAATACCAAAAAGCTTGAATTGTATCATGATGCCGGCAACACATGCTGCTCCGTCCATTGATCTAGACGTCGACGAACCTTGATGTTGAACTCTGGTGGGAAAGCGAGACGCAGAACGAAGTTTCTGGTGAAAAGTTGACGTAACGAACGTGAGAGAGCAGAGGCGTGCAAGTCAGCTTTTAGAGCTTTCAAGTCGGAGCTCCTCCCGACGGCATCGGGTTGAACTAAGTCCAGTCCTAACTTGCCGCTACTTTTTAGTATACAAAATTACGTCCGTACTTCTTTTACAAAAGTGCAAATACACCTTTGTTACATAAAGTGATACTACGTTTACGAATTATTCATAGCAAACTGTCACAATGCACACATTAGCTGACATATGTAAAACCCAAATTATACCTTTATTTGTATATCTTTTATGACCCTTTTTCTGTTTATAACTGTACAATTTAGTATTCTGGGTAGAAAAGCGTGACACGACTGAGAAACAAAATCATTAGAAATCATTATTTTGTCTTTATTAAAAATAACCTTACAATTGTATTAATAATATTTAAAAATAAATAAATGACGTGCATTCAAATATTGTATGGTACGTAGTAGGAAAACTTGAAGAATCTGTCGGAATTAGTACGTTTGGTTTATCTCGTTGTTGATAAATAATATTGTATTGAACATCAGCATAATTACATTTTTCAATTTTTTAAATTAAATATTTATCCATTTACGTTTAGTTACTAATTGACCAAATTACTTATTTCAATTAATTATTCTTTTTATGTAAAGGCTTAGTTAAGATGAAAAAGTTAGTGTCAGAAGCGGGGGAACAGCGGCGTATTTAGCCGAATTCATCTTTTAATCTTTTTCAGCCCTTGTACTGAACATCAGCATAATTACATGTTTCAATTTTTTAAATTAAATATTAATCCATTTATGATTAGTGGTCTAATTGACGAAATTACTTATTTCAATTAATTATTCTTTTTATGTAAGGTCTTGGTCGAGATGAAAAAGTTAGTGTCACGAGCGGTATTCGAACCCATGGCATTCGGCTAAATACGCCACTGCTCCCCCGCTTCTGACACTAACTTTTTCATCTCGACCAAGACCTTACATAAAAAGAATAATTAATTGAAATAAGTAATTTCGTCAATTAGACCACTAATCATAAATGGATTAATATTTAATTTAAAAAATTGAAGCGTGTAATCATGCTGATGTATACTCAATGTATACTATGTTCAATTCAAGACTATACATAAAAACAAAAATTAATTGAAATTTTTAAATTAAATTAACAATACCAAGTTCCACATCTCGCTTTGTCGGCAGAATACTTTCATATGTCATGATAAATACTGTTTATTCAGTTATACATAGTCGGCCGTAGTAATGTGTAACAAAATTATTTTACCAAAATAATTTCCGGTTGGTCTTATTCCGAAACGTACTTTGGCATTGTTCGTATTCTTACCATAAATATTCTTATTCTTGCACATTTCGTATTCTTACACATTTTTCAAGCTTTGTTGGTTACAACGAGGTTGTAGTGTAACATGGTAGACAAAGAACTTAAATTTATGGTTGAATCGTGTCGCCATAGGAAACGTGCCTCATAAACTTTTTTGTGTTTGATTTCGGCAATTTTTGTTTCTTCACTAAGAACACCAGAAAAAACGAAAATTATTTTAAACTAATAAAATTTATGCATGTGGGATACTGTAAGAAAAAGGAACATCATAATAACAGATATTAATTTTACAAATATGTTTTATTTTGATATGTACAAAAATAATAGAATAAAAAAAACAGATACAAGTAGAAAAAGTAAAAAATACAAAATATAAATTGATGAAAAAAAATCAGATACGTCTTCAAAATTCCTCGTCGATTGGGATGTTGTCGATGTACTCGTCGTCGACATCTCCGTGGTCTTCCTTTACTCCGAAATGCTTCAAACTATCGTAATAAACCCTTGATTCGTCTTTTCCTAGGAA
The DNA here is from genome assembly GCF_000648675.2 of Cimex lectularius. NCBI lineage: Eukaryota > Metazoa > Arthropoda > Insecta > Hemiptera > Cimicidae > Cimex > Cimex lectularius. The sequence continues at coordinate 210,881 of NW_019392780.1, forward strand.
CTGACTCAAATGAAGGAGATCTTTCAATTTTGCAGCTTTTACCGGAAGTCGTGTCGGGTACAAATTTCGTAGTGGTGGCGGATTCATGGTGTTGGTAGCTTCTTTTTTTCCCTTTCTTATTGCCTTTCCTTTTACAATGTTCGTGAGTCTGAACGAGCCAAAATAAGAAACTTTTGAATAAAAAATGTTAGGGTTTGATGTATCCATTTTTAAAACACGAATCGGTCTCGTGGGAATCGAGCATTTGGGTTTGTAAAAATTGGAAAGATGTTCTGTCCAATTTTCAAACTGCATGTCTTTTCCACAGTGAACTACTTTAAATGGGCTAGGCTTCACTCTGCTTTGCAGCAATACTTCCCGCCAATCCTCTGGAATTTCAACATATGATTTAGTGTTGACGTATGCCATGTTCCGATCGCATTCCATGTATGAGTGACCTCGTATTGGAAAAACCACTCTTACTGTTTCAAATCGTTTNTTTTTTTCCAAAACAGCGTATTTCATTCGATTCGTCTCTTCTAAATCTACTAGATAGCGTTAAAATCTAAAATTCGAAAAAAATGGAGTTATACTGTTTTTCCCCTGACCCCTTCAAATTATAAGAATGTGTATCTTTTGGAGTGAAAATTTGACAATCCTGGCCGAAAATATCCTACTCCAAATATGTGGACAGTTTGAAAAATCAATGCTGAAAATTTTGTCGGGGTAAATTTATATAGAGTTTGATTATTCTTTGCAGAAATCCTGGAGCGATTAACAAATTCTGCAATAGATCCAAGAGATGAAATCTAGTTGTAGACCTCGATGTATCATTCGGGCTTTCTGAAATTTTCTGAAATATATAGAATAAATTTACTTTATTCACTTCTAGCTAGTATATTTATTTTATAATCACTCGTACTATCTATCATTCGTCAAGGTTGTTACACATACAACAAAATCTAGTATAATCCTAATATTCTGTTTTATTTCTCGAAAAAGTTTTTCTATGTACTATTTATAAAAGAAGGCAGACCAAATAGAATCAGAATAATATGAAACGACCTGCTTTAACAAGCTGGAAAATGAACTGCCATTCGATTAAAAATTTCTAGGTTCTACATCAATTCACACTTTGAAGTGTTTATGTTATTAAAACATCGACGTCGATACAAATCTGAAAAAAGATTAGCAAGATAAGATTTTAAGGGTTATACAAAACTTATTAAATATAAATTTTATAACTTAATTAAATATAAGTGGTATTCTGTAACATAGAAGCAGGTTCGTCGTAAATGCTGGTGTTGGCCATTGGATCAACTCAAACAAGATTATTTTAGATTTTTCACAAACAAATAATAATTTATAGAAATGTGTGGTGATTGGTGACCGTTAGTCGATTATTATTCGGAAATCGTGAGATGCGGTCTGGTGTGATGTAGGTTTCAGAAAAACATTTTCTTTATCGTGCCAACGTTTCGATCTTTATTGAGACCATCTTCAGGGCCTTGTGTTGTCTGCAACAAAAACGAGAAGAACGAAGAACAGGGGATTCTATGAACAAATTTCAACTACATATGGACACGAAGAAAAAAGTATTCTGAAGGACATCGCCAACAATGGGAAGAAACTCGCTATTAATCAGAGAACCTTTTTGTTGAAATTCAGACAACACAAGGTCCTGAATATGATCTCAATAAAGATCGAAACGTTTGTACTATAAAGAAAATGTTTTTCTGAAACCTACATCACACCAGACCGCATCTCACGATTTCCGAATAATCAATTTATAGAAAGTTGAACTAAAACGCAGTCAATTTTTGGTAATGCCCAGGAATAAAAGCAGTAATTAAGGCAAAAATGAAAGTGAATTTACTTTCATTGTACAATTCATTACTTTTCTTGACCTCTTTGACAATTAGACAAGGTGTAATACCACACTCTCAAAGGAGAACAAATTATCGCAAAATTTCAAGAAATGTTTACTAATTTTCTTACCTAGAGTTTTCCTAACGTTGTAGTTTTATTTCATGTGATTTCCATAATGAAATCGTTCATTATTACACGCAATAAACGTTTCGTTCAGACCCCATTTGAAAAATTATTCGTGGGCAGTAAACGTGTAGTTGAATATACAGAATGTCTTTTTCGTTTTTATATCGAATACATTTTTAAAATGTTCTGAGAGGAATGAGGAATCACTCTGAAGTCAATTTCCGGTCTCGGAGAGGCGAACATCGGGAAGTAAGTGAGTGTGCGTTTGCCATTCTTACCTTCGTACTTATCGCGCCTCCGAAATAACTTCCTGGTATGCCGATTCTCATGGCTCCCTCCTCTGGCAGCCCTTTAACAAACATTGCTGTTTCTTCTAACGGGATTCCTGGTGAAGCAATTCAATACAGAATGAAAGACAATATTCATATATCTCTGTAAAGTAGGATTAGCAAAGAGAATAGTATGATATTGGACTTACATTAACAATTATCACACATTGAGTGAGTACTTTGATTGAATATAAAAAATATATTTTGCTTTTTATAAATTCACTTTTTTCCACATCCTACATGTATTTGTTAAATTTAAACAATGTTTGTAAATCCCAGGCACTGAAGATGATCTGAATAAAGATCGAAACGTTGGCACGATAAAGAAACTGTTTTTCTGAAACCTACATCACACCAGACCGCATCTTACGATTTCCAAATAATTTATCACGCTATGATAAATTTGCAAGATGATAATAACAATAGATCTTTATTTCGGCATAATGGAAAATGCAAAAGATAACACAATTTTTTGAATTCCAAGACGAATAATTAAAAAAAACTTTAGCACATAATTATAAAACTATTGTGATATTCTTACATTACACCCTGCTTTTCATAAGTATAAAAACGTGTGCTGGATAGCACTAAATTAAAATTAACAATGCCTTTTTATTACAATAAACCAAGTCAAAAACATATATTAATTTAGAAAAACAGACAGAATTTTAATCTATTGGGTCAAGAATGTATGACCGTATAATTTTTTTATAAATAACGAAAGTTCTGAAATTACACAATTATATTTTCATAAATATTGTTTAGTACTATATTATAAGGAAAATTGGAGAATATCGTTGTATTTATTTTTGGTAAATGAAGCATTCATTAGTGCTAGCAACTCTTGCGTGATGTAAGTTTAAGCATACATGAAATAATTCATTTTTAATCATAAGATTACATTTTAAAACTGAAAATTTGAAAAAAATGTTTACAAATTAAATTCTGTGCATAGTAACTTTGTGTTGTATCTCTGTGATTTATTTAAAATTGCTTTTGTTAGGCAATTTTGAGTGACTTTTAGGGCACATCATAATATATTCTTACAATTTCCTCCCCATGATGCAATCCCATAGAATAATATCAATAGTGCTAAGGCGAAATAAATCGATTTTAGAGAAGATAAATGTAAAATGCTTCTAAGAATTCTAAAGTTGTAAACGCGATTCTCTTTTCCCATATTTCGTTCCGAAAATTAATGTTTAAATGTTGTCAGGAAGTGCTGGAAATAATTTAATACGCTTTCACACGAACGTAAAATAATTTTAATTATTAATTTAATTAAATTATTACTTAAAAAATTTATTTATGCTTAAATGTTGGCATGTTTTTTAATGAAAAAGACAACGTTAGTTTTTCTAAATTTAACGGTTGTTTCTAAATTTAAAAGCCGAGAATCTTTATCAAGCCAATCTTTATTAATAGAGTTAGTAATGTTATTTCAAATTTGGCTGAATAAATAATAGTAATGTCATCAGTGTAATTAAAGTTTTTCGTAGAAGTGTTCAATTTAAAAAAACCGTTAATTAAATAAGGAACAAGATAAGACCTAAAACTGTACCCTGTGGTGCTCCACATTTAATTGACAAGAACAAATTCCAATTTTCGCAGTCCTATCGGGAAGAATTTAAGATCAATTTTGAATTAGTAGCTTATTTGTCAAGTTAATCAAATTTAATTTAAAAGTTGGATTTATTTGTATTAATTTAATACATTTGACATATCATTTTGATATTGTAATTTGAGACGAAATAAATAAAATAAAAGCATCTTTTACACATAAAAGAAAAAATGCAAAAAACGGATATATTTCGATCACTCATCTAACCGACCAAAATGGGCCAAAGCATCCTTGCTTTAAGGAAAAAAGCAACCAGCAGATTAAGAATAATATTAATTTATTCTCGTTGGTTTTTCTTTTACGGTCGGAATTAAATATAATAGGGTTTTCTTCAAAAGAATTCTCGCCTTTTCCTAAAATATTTATTCTTACGAAATCGATTTCGGGATGTTCCCGCCAGTCATGTCTTTTTCTCTTACATTCATTATAGTTTGTGTTATATTCTTTAATACATTTATTATTTGTTATATTTATTTATATTTTAGTTTGTGTATTTGTTTAAATTATATTTTATTATTTATGTATATATATTGGTTTTGTTTTTTTATATTACTTATCTCCATGAACTTATTAAAAATTTTATACAATTATAAAAGTTGTGATATTTCCAACTTTAGCCATACTCGCAGATGTATTTTTACAAAAGTGTGAAGCGAAATTCTTCCGCCCGAGTTATGGCAAAACATAACGTCACACGCATATACAGATTGGGTACCAATGATAGTATAAACCACATATAGATCTGAACTCATTTCATAAAAAAATAAAAGTCAAAAATAGAAACAAACAAAAGTATTAACTTCCTAGACTTAAAAATCACAAACACAGAAGACAACTTACGATTTGAAATATACAGAAAACCGACAACTGACATCATACAAGCAGGCTCCAATCATCCACACCAACCAAAATGGTAGCGCGGAAATACATGCCTAAAATCAATCCCACCAACCAAAGGCAAGTACGAAAACGAATTAAATCGAATACAAATCATTGCAAGTAAAATCTACAAAGCAAAGACAATCAACAGAATAATAAACAAAACATGTACACAAAAACAAAACTGAAAATGGCGAGGCAGACTAAAATGATAAGTAACATTCAAACACTAGATTTATAAAACTGTTATTTTTGGTGGGTAGTAAGGCTTTCAAATATCAACGTTTAATCTGCTCATGCTTCTAAGTTCTTTGTGAGTTTTTGCTTTTCGCTACCGTCAATAGGGCCACTAAATATGGTGGCATACCAAATCTGCCATGATATACCAAAATTAGCGGAAATAGCTGAAAGATTAAGCAGTACAGGCTTAGCTGAATGCACGAATAAAAAGCCGTCAGATCTTTCTTAAAACCATTTGGCTACCTCATCCAGAAGTAAAGGTGATTAAGAATCCATATAAGTAGTCTATTATACATTTCATTATCGACTAAAAAATAGCCTTTTCAATGTCAGCAGCTTGAATGTACAGTTTTTCCTGTTTCGCAAAGTCGATGTACTGATGAACAATTCATGCATTTTTTCTGATCTGAATAAATCGAATTTGATTTGTTTAATATAACTTAATATCCATTATCTATAATTTTTTTAGATTTAGTTTAGGTTTAGTCTTTAATAAACAATGATCCGTTTACGAATGTGCTTTATCAGGTGAAAGAGTAAGTCCTATTCACAAAATGAATGCAAGACAAAATATATTTTTGGAAAATGTGTGGTGTTTAGTGACAGTTAGTTAATGATTATTTGGAGATGTGAGATGAAGTCTGGTGTGACGTAGGCTTTAGAAAAGCAATTTCTTTATCATGCCAACGTTTCGATCTTTATTGAAATCATCTTCAGGGCTCAAAGTGTTTGTTTTCCGTGTAGATGTGTCATTCTTGGAAAATAGTGAAACAACACTAGTCGGGCATCACTTCGTGTTAAAAATGCATTTTCCAATTTTCCAAACGTCTAAGTGGAAATGAGGGTTTTATCAGAAGGGATATAATTTCTGTTGGAGTCATTTAAGTGTGTTACACTAGTTTACGATTGGCTTTTGACGGAGACCCGGATAATCGCTCTATTTACGATCAGCCGTGAAGTTGACCGGGAAAGTTGTAAAGATGTCCCGGCTTCATTAAACGGCTAGAAAACGAGACGTGTTTTACGGTCTTTGATAACGCCCATTGTCCTCCGGCCGAGGGGGGCCCCATATTTATCGTGAGAGGCAGTCGGAATCCCTGGAGCACGCGAAACGAATTATATCCACGGTAAATAATTTAGCGTCACGCCGTAATAATTAATAGTCTGGCCGAATGCCTGTCCGCCTTTAACTCGGCTCTGTTTATTTACGAGTTGGATACTTTTTTGAGTTTTCCAGGTTTAGGTCGCTCGATCCCGAAGCACGTCCCGTCACGCTGTGATTTAAGCCCCTTCATCACGGCACTCAGGAAACGAAAAAATTAGAACATCCGAACAAGTTTCGCTTTATTGTCATAGCAACGAAAAAATTGCAAACATCCACCTATAAACGGCAGCAGAAAAATTAAAAATATAAAATTTCACAAACGGGCAAAAGTTCGTTATTGTTGACCTTTGAATTTTTATTTTATTTATAATATTTCCATAAAAGACACAGCAATATTCAAGGATACATAAACAGTACATTTTGATGTAAATAATCAGAAAATATAATCATTATATAGAAATCGTGAGATGCGGTCTGGTGTGATGTAGGTTTGAGAAAAACGTTTTCTTATCCTGCCAACGTTTCGATCTGTATTGAGCTCATCTTCAGGGCTCAAAGTGTTTGTTTTCTGCGTAAGTGTGCCATTCTTGGGTGTCGTGTTGACAGTGCTCTGTGTGCCATTGTTATTTATATTATATATATTTATATTTGTTTAAGTACTAGTTTTTCTCCATTCCTTGGCTCCTCTTTAGTATATTTAAAAGTTTTCCAACGGTTTAGTCAAACTTCTGATTTTATTGTGCAGCCAGATAATCATCTTACAGCCGGCCCTCTGCGCGTTTTCCCACTTTTCTGGTCTTTCACGCATATTTTGTTTAAAACTGCAGCCATTTGGGAGTCTCGATTTGTTAGTGACTCTCCGATTTTGTATGAAAACAATATCAATATCCTCAATTGCTAGCTTCTCGTTTCCTCAGGTTGTCAATTACAGAATAGACACAAAACATACAATACATATAGAAACATCACCACCACATATAAACATAGAAATCTGGTCACATTCAATCCCTCAGAGTACTCGATATTTCTCGGGGCGAGGTCGAACCCACTCCATTCTCTCTAATAACTTACTTTTACTCTCCAGACACACACTCACCCCAGAGTACTCGATATTCCTCGGAGCGGGGTTGCTATATGATCTCAACATTTAATATCATTATAACATTAACCATAGGTTTAAAAATTGTAAATATATATTTCTTTAATTAAAGTTTCAAAGTCGTGATAAAGATGGCGTATTCCTTGAAAGTTTTCTGCCTTTTTTTCAACGATTCGGAAATCGTGAGATGCGGTCTGGTGTGATGTAGGTTCCAGATAAACATTTACTTTATCGCGCCAACGTTTCGATCTTTATTAAGATCATCTTCAGGGCCTGGAATTGACAAACATTGTTTAAATTTAACAAATACCAGTAGGATGTGGAAAAAAGTGAATTTATACTGAATTTTTTTAAATATTCAATCGAAGTATTTCTTCTCTTTGTTTGAAAATAAAAAAAAATATTTTTTGCATTGTATAAATTCACTTTTCTCCACACCCTACATGTATTTGTTAAATTTAAACAAGGTTTGTAAATCCCAGGCCCTGAAGATGATCTCAATAAAGATCGAAACGTTGGCACCATAAAGAAAATGTTTTTCTGTAACCTACATCACACCAGACCGCATCTCACGATTTCCGAACGGTCACTAATCACCACACACTTTTATCCAACCAATTTTAAATCAAAAGATGTAAGAAATTAATTTGGCGAAAACCATTTTGCAATGTATAATTTGATTGAATAGTTGATAGAATCATATCTTAGCAAGTCTTGATTAGAATAGTTTATTTCATTTTTTGACTGATTAATTTCCACGTGAAGTTTGCTCGATTAGAATGGTCTGCTTATCCTAGCTGTTTTTTGTGGTTTTATACTTGAAACAAGTACGAGATCCGGACTTAACCACCGCGATCCGGCCCTCTGAAACCATGATTAATAGACGGTTCCAGGAATCGACAGGAATCCAGGCCGGATCGACTGTGTTTTTCGATATTTCTTTAACAATTCCATTAAAAAGAATTAAAACTTTTAATTTTAAGTTACACACAGAGGGAAAATTCAAAAGGCGGGGTTGAGATGGGAAGTTAGTGTCCGAGTGGATCGAAGTCATGATAGCTCAGGTGGTAGAGCAGCGGCGTATCTAACCGAAGGTCGTGGGTTCGAATCCCGCTCGTGACACTAACTTTTTTATTTCAACTAAAAACCTTAATTAATTGCAAGGTATTTAAGAAGGACCGTGAGGACGAATGGGCTTGGAAATGCATTCGTTGGGTGCTGAATTGGCTTAGCTGTTGACAGACAAACCTCGGTGCTGCACGAATAAGATTAAGGTCTGCCCATGGACTAGCAATACCTGGGGTGGGTGATTGTCGAGTCAGCCGGCAATTTACTGTAAACAGCTAAGCAGAAATTGTGGGGACTACGAGAAGTCAATAAGCACAACTCGGCATATGTTTGTATGTCCGTATATGTGCGGATTTGAGCCTATGTAAAATCCAAATCCGAATCCAAAGGGGTGCGAGGTTTGTCGCCTTCTTTGACGAATACAATCTTATTTCTTTCCATCGATTACTGGTGATTGTGTGTTCATTTTCTAAGTATCTGGTTTCGGATTTACCGCAGATTTCTACAATCCTCCTGGAACATGAAATACTAAAAAAATATGGACCAAATTTACGGAAATTTAGCATGAATCTGATGATGTTAGGGATTATAAATATGCTCACGGAAATGAAAAAGTGTGTAATGTGTGGAAATGAGAATACAGATGGTAGATTTAGTCTTATGTTAATTAATGATAAAAAGTAATTATTTGAATGTATTAATGTGATTGGGTTGTTGTGTGATGTGTGTTTGAGACTTTGTTCATGTTAAATGTGTCGTTTGATTGTACTTACAGAGAATTTAATATAAAGGATTTCCCAAAGATGAGGAAGCCACAAATAAATTATTAATAATAAGTAAATGGGAAATAAAAGACATCAGTATGAAAAACCAATCATGCAAATTTAGTCTTTATTGATTTTATCATTAAAAAACTGACATAATATTGAACTTACAAGAATTAAAAAAAAAAATTTAAAATATTTAAACATATAGTGTTTGTGCCTATTTTTCATATCTTGCCATCAAATTCAAGTATTGCAATGCTGTCGGTACTTTGTTAAAGGGCAAGTATACGTGTTAGAAGATTTTCAAGGGTACATTGTTGGAAGCACGAAAGAGTGGATTTCCATAGGGCTGCGGGGAAATGGTTTCTTTCTTTAGGTGACATATCTGTCGGAATATTTAGGTTTTATTCAAGGAATGGATTGCCGTCTGAACGAGGGCTTTTCTTGCTTGCATTTCAAAACAGAAATCGCCCCTTCACCCTTCCACCCGAATCTCCTTTGTCTTGGCAACTTGCTACTCCTTGCTAGTCGAGGCCCTCCCGGCTCGTTATTGAAGTGTTTCTAAGAGAATTCATTTACAAATGGAATGGGAATAGGCTTTTAATGGAAAAGGGGTTGTTTGGTAGGGTGTTTAGGATCGATTCCGAGGGCTGTGTATTGTGATGTCTACAACAGGGTGGTCCCATCACGACGCCACGAGCGAGGGGACCTAATAACTTGACACTCTAATTCCTACCACAAGACTTCCTGAATAAATTCCACCTTCGAGGTATACACTTTCAAATTGATGAAAAAATCCAACTACGTGAATTCCATTATATCAACACTTGCCGTGGTCTAACTATATTGTGCAAAAAATAAATTTTCATAAATTGACAACAAAATATTTTAAATAAGAATAGAAGAGAACACGACTTTTAAAACAACTTGATACTTCTTTTTTATTAATATTAATGTAAGGATCAGAGTTCGGGTTGTTTTACAGATAATTACTGTTGTACTTTTCCGAGCTTGAGTAAAGGTTAGAAAGATTCTTCTTAAGAAATTTACCTCAGACTTTTTTCCGTTTTATTTGAAATTTACAACTGTAGAATTAACTGCAACAAGGAAATATAATAGTGGTAGATAAATATAATTGACTAGTATTGTCTTGAACCGAGAAGTCACTCAATAGTACAAGCATTCTAAGCATTCACTATCGCTATCAATAAAAATGAGATCTCGAGGCTATCGGCGTGTCAGTCCTGGACTATCAAGAATTGTGGCTGAGAAAAGTTGGGTTACTAAGGAATAGGGATGACCAATTAGTGATGAGTAGAACTTCTTGTATCTTGATTTGATTAGGCAACACTAAATTTAGCAAATTTGTTAAAGCTTAGTTAATCCCAGAAGTTGAGGGCGTGTGCAGTGTTTTTCCTTCTATGTGTCATCCCGTGTAATGTCAGAACTTATTTTTTGCGTTTGTAAACTTCAATATACTGTTATAAACATAAACGTTTTCATGCCCAGTTTTTCATTTAACCTGTTCTTGCCCAAAGTTGTTTCAGAGCAATGCCAACATAAGCCATTTTGTTTATGGTTAGAAGGAAATCCCGTAGGTTTAGCGCGCAGTGTTGCTCCTGCTCGGTTTCTCCTGTGTATTGGTAACACTGGTTTATTTGGCGCTAATCTAAATTCTCTATCACTAAACTCACACGATTTACGGCTAGTCTTTTAAAGAAATTACTAAAAAATATAAATTATAAAAAAATTAATTATTAAGAAGATTAAGATTAAAATTACAAAGAAGAATAACTAATTAAAATAAATAATACAGTCGGTTGTAAACGCAAAATACGTAATATAAAAATTACAAAAGTTTTCTTGATTTAAGGCATCATTAGCCATGAAGGTTAAGTGAAGTTGAGGTCATGATGAAGTGTACGATTGTACACATAGAAATGAGCATTTCCGATACAACGGAGCGTTTTGGACTGGAAGTACTGGATTCGATAAGAAATGGACACTTTGGCTGAATCTCTATTTCCATACGGAAAGTCCAATTCGGTTTGAGTAATGTGTTGTTGTTTAGTCTTTTATTTTGAAGGGATTTTGGATCGTCTGTTTAAGTTGAGGGAGAAGTTTTTATCGTCTGTTGAGTACTTGTTTAAGTCTAGTATGGAGGATTCGACGTGAGTCCTTTGCTGAAATCCTAAGTAGCGAACACATTTTCTTGAGGGTAGAGGAACTCGGTTGAGGTTGCAGGACTAATGGAAAATTAATGTACTGACATTTTTTCTAATCCTCCACTTCTTTAGCCAAAGCTCAACAACGTAAAGTAAGACTGTAAGGACTCCTCCAGGCAGGATTCCTCCAAGTTCTTGGTCCCATACACGTAACATAACTTCTGTTATTTCTTTTCACTGCAATACTTCCATGATCACATTTGCAGATGACACTGCGACCCTGTCCACTCACGAGATTCCTGTCTTGGCCGTTCTCAGTTTCTAAAATACTTTCTAAGTGAATTCCCTAACGATTTTGTGTATTTATGTATACTTTTTAACTTTGAAATTTGTCTATCATGTAGTTAATGTTGTTATTTTTAATTGTATTTTGATTTCTGTTTAAAAAACAAGTAAAATGATAGCATCTCTATCTTTCTAGGATTCTATGTTCATTTTATAGGAAAATTTAGTTTTTTTCCTTTTTAATTAATGGCGTTCAACTAAAATGAAATGGCCATAGTGGTTGAAAACCATTAATAAAGATAAAAAAAGAAAAATTGTCATTTCTGTTTGCATGTAATGAAAAGCATTAGAAAACAAGTAAAAAGATCGCATCTACTTCTTTCTAAGATTCTATGTTCATTTTCTCGCAAAATTTAGTTTTCTTTTTTTTTATATTTGATGAAATTCAACTAAAATGAAATGAGCCATTGTGGTTGAAACCATCAATAAATAAAAAAGAAAATAAATTTTGTGATTGAAGGCCGTTAATTTGTAATTATAGTATTCCTTAAATTTCGTTAATTTTATTAATAATTATTCAGAAATCGTGAGATTAATCGTTAATTTTATTAATAATTTGTTTTCTGGTATTACATTCTGCAATAATTTAGACTTTTTCTTATATAATTATTTAAGTATAAATATAACTAAAAGTATACAGATTGTTTGCAGGTTTGAAAGGTAGTTAAAGATTATTGATTAGACAATAAAGGCTAGGCGATAATTAACGACTACTATTCTTCGATAGCTCTTTCCTTAATTTTCAGTATTGATTAGCCCGGTATTCATTCTCCCCTACTTTGAACTTGTTCCATTGTCCAAAAAAGTGACTTTTATTTTATTTTTAAATTACACGAGTGTATAGCAGAGTAGTTAAGGTTGGGTGATAAGATCTTCTTTAGAGGTCATATGGGGCAAAAACAACTTTTTGGGCTTTGCCGAGAATTCTGAGGTTTATTCCATCATCATACAGAGTAACTTGTGTTAATTTGATTCTTTTTTAAACAGTCACTGATGATGGTGGGATAAACCACGAAAGCTCGGCACAGCTCAGAAAGTTGTTTTTCCTGTATATGACCTCTAATGAAGATGTTATCACCCAATCTTGACTATTTGCTTGCTTATTTATGTCAGACAGATATTTATCTTTTGAAAATACTCGTTAGAACAGGTCTTACACGATTTGCAAGTTCTCCTTGGCTTCTCCGACTTCCTTTCCAATGGTGTGTCTTCAGTCAGATGACCTTCCGTAAGTATATCCGTAAGTACCTAAAAGAAAAGTTTGTTCAAAAATATTTCGTATTAAATTAATAATTACAAAATCCCCTCCAGCTTCGTCTGCGGGGGGAAGCGAAAGGAAAACGCGACAATTTCTGATTACATCCTGAATATAGAAGGAGGCGACAATGTGCCGTGGGCCTTTGTCGAAGGAGCGCAAGGAGTGGAGGGAGACAAGGCATTTATCTTTGAATATAATTCATTAATCATTGTTAAAAGTTGGACAAGAGGGAGACAGAGCTCGGGATGAGGGAGAGGGAGCGAGAGGAGTGAAGTGCATTGTATAAGGATCTAGGAAAGAGCTTCCGATTGTCCTTTTGAAAGGGCCGAGTTGAATTAATTACAAGATTGTGCCAAGTGTCGCGAGCTCCCTTTGTCGTCGTGTTGTACGCAAAGCGGGTATTAATATTGTGTGCATGGGTTTCCTTGAAAGCTGCGTTTTCAATTGCGCTACACTCTGTTCAGCAAGCAACTTTACACAATAATATTATACTATTCAACATTCTCGACAGAATACGTGTGAATGTGTGTTCCCTCCTTATGAAATATCACACCTCTCTAAGTTAAGCGTGCTTAAATTTAGGAGTTTCTCTGTATTCTCTTCGTCTCAATTCAAGGAAAACCTATTCAAATCAAATAAAATATTAATACCTTTAATTTGAACATTACAGTGCAAAGTGTTAAATAATATATTGCGGTTTTGACCCGTTTAAAAAAGCCTTATAAATGGAAAATAAGAGAAATTTTATTTGTAAATTTCAGCGTTAAAATAGCGTTTATCTACAACCGGTTCAAATGATATTTCAATTGGCAAATTGTTTTACTGATTTATATAAGATATGATGTTTGCTGATCGACCTGGAGATAATCTATGTGGAGTTTCAATCTTCATGGAGGTCAGTAGATACGTGAAGAAAGGAAAAGACAAATTGTTGGGTTCACCAAGCTTTCGGCAACTTAAAAGTGCCATCATCAGGGCTTCCCCAAGAGTGCAGAAAACGAGTAAGTACGTCTTTGGTTTCACGTTATGAAGCACATGGCCAGCAAATTACATTAAACATGGTGAAAACAGTCATCTCGCTAATAAAATCCGTATGATTGTGGTTTCAACAATTTTGTTCTGACTAGCAATTTCTTATAGGTAACATTTATGATCACAGAGTATTTTGACTAGAATTATAGCTATTTATAAAGACTGTACATAGAATTAAAATTAATGAGAGAGAGAGAGAGAGAGAGAGAGAGAGAGAGAGAGAGAGAGAGAGAGAGCGACAACCACCGTCGGCTCAGGTTGAACTGTTACGAAATTTTCCTTTCTTCACCATCTACTGACCTCCATGAAGATTGAAACTCCACATAAATTTATATAAGCTCAAATCTCCACAGGCATATGTATACATACACACATGTCCAGAGTTGAGAATATCACTTCTCGTTCATCGGCAATTCCAGCCTTGGTAATTTACAATAAATTATCGGCAGGCCTCTAGAATCACCGACGCTGGCTGTTCGGAGTCAGACCTGCATACTGTCAACAATTAGGCCATTTCAGCACTTAACGTAGTCAGTTATTAGAGGTATTCACGATGTTTGTAAGATGTTAACTGGAATAGAGAAATGTCCAGTTAGATCATGAATGCCCCCTTCTTTTCTTAGCATGTTAAACATTAATTTGTCCGCAATGCTGCGCGTGGCGATTGGCAAATCTAAAAATAAAACTATAATAGTTCTTGAAGGCTTGTTTTTGTTTTAGTTTTCTTTTGTGTTAAATTGTAAGATGCCAGAAGTTAATAGAAAAGGAAAATTAATCAACTCTTTCAATCAAAAAGCTATCTACTCTCTCGAAAATACTAACAAATGGCACGCTTCAATTCGTGCCGACATACCTAACTTACCTAACCTGTAAACAAAAAACAGCTGTTAAATGCAAGGCTGCCATGTTGGTTACCTACTCCCTAACGTATAGCGTTGAGACTACATTTTCGACCTAACATATAACATTGGCCCTGGCCTGTTAGATCGAGCTAACTTAACCAGCCGATTCTTGCAAAAGTACGTCATCACTTTTCTCGATCTAACAGGACCCAACAGAGTTAAAAGGGTTATCACAAAGGTGATTGCCTCCTATAATTAACCGGGCGATTCGGGGTAAGTTCAGTTTAAATAAAAATTGTGCTCCAAAAGTGTCAGGTTAAGAGAAAAACTATTAGCTTATTTAATAATTTTAAAGAAAACTAAAATTTTACAGTGAAGTTAGTTAACCATAAATATACTCATTAGAATTTCAGCTTTTAAATTGAATTTGGCGGTTAAGCCATAGGGTCTGTTTTACACAATTGCTATGGCTTTATTGGTAACGCTATTAATGCAAATGTCTGAGGGTGCTGTTTTTCCAGCTGTCATTCCTGCTTGTATGCAAATAAAACAACTAAATATTTTAATGCTGGAATACCAAATATACATACATTCTGACGTGTCGGTATTCATGAAAACTCGTAGAAATTGTAAACTGTTAGCTATAAAATAATCTTGTTATATTTCTACTTATCGCTCACCCACAATAAAAGTGACACAACTCAGATAAAGAATTTACTAAGAATTAATTAGGAGAGATAGATGGAAGTTTACTCTTTTTTTTTTAACTTATGTATTAAGTACTCGCCATTACAGTTCCTGGCTATAAAAAACTGCTTTGATTCATCTATACTGTCTTTCATTTGACTAAGACTTAAGAGAAAATACAAAAGTTTTAAAATTTCGGCTGACACCTCCTCAAAGCTACACCTTTTTGAGATATGTAACTTTTCGTACATATATTGGTTTTTTTAATTTAGGTCGTGTGCTCTAACGACTATTGTGATCAATGAATGACAATAAACGTATTAATTCCATTAATTAGGGTTTTTAGTTGAGATAAAAAAGTCAGTGTCACGAGCGGGATTCGAACCCACGACCTTCGGCTTGATACGCCGCTCTCAAGTGGTAGAGTAGCGGCGTATCAAGCCGAAGGTCGTGGGTTCGAATCCCGCTCGTGACACTGACTTTTTTATCTCAACTAAAAACCCAAATTAATTGAATAATATTAATTGGTCAAGCGAACCAGGAGAACTAGTGAATTTAAACGTATTAATATTTTCGTGATAGTAACAGACAACGTACAAACCATAACAAATGACTATAAGTATCCATGTAGCAAATTTTACTGAAAGTATTAGTTATTTAATTGATAATTGATAATTGACTTAATTGATGACTGGTAATTAGTTATTTAAAATACAAAATTAATTATTGAAATAGAGTTTGTATTGATTATTAAAAATGTCAAAATTAAAAAATTAAAAATGGTGAAAAAACAATAAAATAATGAAGAATGATATTAAAATAAAAGAAATGAAACTAAAATAATTCACGAACACTCTTGATCAAGGTATAGACTTGAAGAAAAAAAGCAAATTTGCTTGTTAGTGCCCCTTTCAACCTATTTTAAAGTCATCATCAGGGATAATGAATTCCACATTACGAAAAACATGTTTGTACAATTGATATAACAATTGTTTTACATTTTAGATAATCATTTCCTAATTATTAACATTTAAATTATTTTAACAATGGTAGCTAATATTATATCTCGAGAATGATTATCGATCTACTGTTCAATCGGATTTTTTTGTTTTAAAAGAATGTAGTAATACTGTTTATTAATAATTATTTTTTATGGTGTAGAGCCCAGCAGAAGGCAACCCCGAAATGTCGACAGAAATTTCGAATTTTGTCTTGCTACACCTCATCCCTGATCACGCTAAAAATCTGTATATTAGACATAACACAATACAAAAATTACTTTTTAAATTGTTACCAAACTGAAAGCCTGTTTAGTTGTATGGATACATATTCTTACTGAATCTATCGCTACAATTAATAATGTTATGGATTACACACTCTCTCTTACTTAAACAAACAAGTTAACAAATCTTTAAAAAAATTAAAGTAGTGCCTCTATCTGTAATATAATCCCAACCTGAGAGCACAGTAAATACAGATACTGCAGTTCAAATAATTTATTTATTGTTGTATTTAATGAAACATTTGTAGGTTGAATCGCAAGTGAATAAAACTGAATGATTCTATATTACGTACACTACATCTTTAACAAAATCTACACAGGCTTAAAATGAGGGACGGCTCGTTTTGTTTGGAAAAACTGATAGCACGAGGACTCCCCTGTAGGAAATGGACTATAGGCGGTGATTTTTTTTACAACATCGTCAGAGGGGTCGGTTCTTTATTCTTTTGAATTGCACTTTGTTTGCAAATGTGCTGGCTACGAGCTATGAGATAAAGAAAAGGAAGTCCGGCCTCTGTTATTGACTCAAACTGCCGTCCCGGTCCCCTCGTTTCTTTCAGGCATCGATTCCCGATACTCCCGAACCGTCTGCAGATTCAATTATTCCCCCAGACCCGATAAGGCTATCCCGGGAGTCTTAATTATTCTGATGGGCATCTAAGACAAGTTTCAATACGTATAATGGCAACAGGGTCACAATAGGGACGAGGAGAATGACAACAATGCTGTTGACCCTTTGTTTCAGCTAGAGTTCGCAGTTGTTCCTATCCATTGTTATAACCTTAAAATGGGGCCTCTCTTTTCATTTGGATGTCATCTTTTTGCCCTCATCCGTCTGTTCCTGTTATTGCCGTGATTACTACGCCTCACTCCACTCACTTCTTTTGTTCTTCTCTTCAAGTAATTGTCACCCTCTCTAATAACCCTGATGGAATTCCAGCCCTTCTGATTCTCAGCCAGTTTTCCTCAACAAGTCACTTCATATCCCAATAGAAATTCAGGAATTCGCTAAATCTCTTCCCAAACAAAGATCTTTTCAATTCGATCCGGCTCTTCGAATCTTCAACTCTCGTTATCGTGTTTGTTGAGAAAACAGTTTTTACCACTATCGTAAAGAAATAATTTAAAAAAGATCATTTCAACTTTTTTAACCATTTGTATTGTAAATATAATTATATAAGATGATAGATATGATTGATGTTTTAGAGTTTTTATAAAAACAATACAGAAATGTGTGGTGATTAGTGACCGTTAATCGATATTTATTTAGAAATCGTGAGATGCGGTCTGGTGTGATGTAGGTTTCAGAAAAACATTTTCTTTATCGTGCCAACGTTTCGATCTTTATTGAGATCATCTTCAGGGCCTGGGATTTACAAACATTGTTTACATATAAAAATTACATTTTTGATGTGGAAAAGTGAATTTATACAATGCAAAATATATTTTTTATATGTTCAATCAAAGTATTTCTACTCACTAAATGTGTTTGTCTTCTGTGTAATTGTGCCATTCTAGCGTGTCGTGTCGAGAGAGCCAGTGAGATTTTGCTATTTTGTGTTTATATACGTTGGATTTTGAAGGGGTGGGGAAGGATGTCGGTTTGAAAATCCCAGGCCCTGAAGATGATCTCAATAAAGATCGAAACGTTGGCACTATAAAGAAAATGTTTTTCTTAAACCTACATCACAACAGACCGCATTTCACGATTTCTAAATAAATAATACAGAAAATTGAGCGATATTCAGTTATTAAATAGCCAACTTATTTTTTCAAGTTTTATTTATTTCTTACCGTAATGTTTGTCTATTTTGCTTTTATTTTATTTTCAACTAAACAAATCATTTGTTGCCTGATAATACTTATTACGTTGGGCTCGAGGTATTTGTAAGACAGGACGAAAATCGTCCCCCCCGGGTTTTTATTGCTTATTTATTCAATGCTAATGTTATGCTTCCGATGTTAAAAGCGTGTGCCAGCAACAATGGACTTATGATTTATGTATGGAGCCGCAAGCTGTTTGTTTGCGATAAAAGCCCTAATTACATAATGCTCCTCCACAGATCATTACTCGAGAAGAGAAAATAGCCTAGTAATTTTCACGACGCTATGTGCTAGATCTTAATTATGGAATGAAAAATATGAAAAGTGTATTTGTTTGTAACGTCTAACTTTGTCAGATAAAATTGGCAGTATCGAAACAATATTACAAAAAAGGAAATAATGAAAACATTTAGTAATTGTATTAATTATCAATTAACCAAGTTGTTTTAAGGGTGGCGAATAGAATTAATGTGTTTATTGGTGATCAGAAAATACTGGAAGACTTTATTAAATGTGACAAGAAAACTACTAAGAAATATGGAGTAAT
Source organism: Cimex lectularius (assembly GCF_000648675.2). Taxonomy (NCBI): domain Eukaryota; kingdom Metazoa; phylum Arthropoda; class Insecta; order Hemiptera; family Cimicidae; genus Cimex; species Cimex lectularius. Next base: position 229,945 of record NW_019392780.1, read on the forward strand.
GCTCAAAAATCACTCCAACATTTAACAAATAGTAGTTATCAGCCCTTTGAAGGTGAAATTAATCAACTAAAAACAAAATCTTCCGTAGTTTTACTAACTTACGCTGGAACATGAATATGAACATTATGAATGTTATGCTGAAACATTAAGAATGTATTTTTTTCTTAATTTAACAAAACTAACTGTCCTGCCCTGTGCTGCATTAAATATAACTTTTGCGGCCCCCGATAAATTATCAGCGTTATGATATAATTTTTGAGAAAATATTTATCCCTCCGAACTTCAGGATGTAGTTCTTTGAGAAAATGAATCGTGACTATCCATCGCGCAAAATTAGAGTAGGTAATTTGTCTAACTTTCTAAGGACCTGTCCAGAAAGTTTTTCCTCGTGATGTTATTTATCGGTCCTCCCAATTGTACTTCCGAAAACAAATCTCCATGACTTTCGAATTCAGAACTCCAGAAAAAATTTGTACGGTAGGTCTATCTTTTCATGCATTTGACAGCATACAAATTTGTGCATATAAACTAATTGGCTTAGACATCTGCTCCTGCCCCTGAAATTTACGCTGTTTTACCGGAGGGGTCGACTTTTGTACAAAAGAAATTTGCAATGATCTCGATTTCCGTGAGTTCCTAAATGAAATAAATTTCATTTTTAATGTTTAGGCGAACTGGTCCTCAAAGTTTTTAATCAGAGGTTTAACCTTTTTTGAATGGATTTTGATTTTCTGAAATGCGTTAGCCACAGTATTTTTCTCAATATTTTAAGTTCTTGGCTTCCAAAATTCTTTCACATCGCGGGACCATTCAGCCTCATTATTTTTTTTTTTTTTGAAATTTTAGAGTACTACTAGACAGTTTCTGTTCCACCTCTGGACCTGACATAATCTCGTATAAATGTTTTCGATCCCGCCTGTCCCTCCAATTTTGTGACGACACTATCACCGATGATCTGGGATTGGGTATAGCCCCCATTGCGGATTCATATACATCTAATCCTGACATGCTTTTAAAAATATATGGCAATGTATTTTTCACTAGTCTTTTTTTATATTAATTGTATGTATAGAATTTCAACATATTACATCCATAATACAGTTATATATTTAATTCCCTAGTTTTCGTGGTCCGCTTGACCAATTAATATCTTTCAATTAATTATGGTTTTTAGTTGAAATAAAAAAGTCAGTGTCACGAGCGGGATTCGAACCCACGACCTTCGGCTAGATACGCGGCTACTCTACTACTTGAGCTATCGTGCCATTGACTTTTTTATCTCAACTAAAAACCTTAATTAATTGAAAGATATTAACTGGTCAAGCGGACCACGAAATTAGTGAATTTAATGATTTAAAATGAAGTACACTTCACTAAAGTTCTCCGTGGCCATTTCATTTGCCGCCGAGTATCAAATAAATTACACGACATTTGAAAAATGGTAAAAAGGAAGGAAAATTCAAAAGGTGCGGTTGAGATGGGAAGTTAGTGGTCCGAGTGGATTGAAGTCACGATAGCTGACACTGACTTTTTTATCTCAACTAAAAACCCTAATTAATTGAATTATATATTTAATTGTTACATTATTTCAAATTTGGTCTTATTGATTGAATATTAAATGTAGAGTAAATTGATAAAAGATAAATTCCCACAATCATCAGATAATGTTTTAACACTGAACCTAACCAAATTCGGTGCGGATATTTTATAACATACTGGGTCATAATCAGTAAAAAGAATTACTTCAATTCCTAACCTGTACTCATTTACATTGCAATTTATTTAATTGGCGTTGATAGCAAAAAAGGTTTATTTAAGTGGGGGAAGTTGCATGTTTAAAAAATTTCTTCGAGCCGGGCTTAGGATGACCAAAGCCCCTGCCTCAACTGCAATCTCAAGGAATTTTTTATTTCTATAAATTTTCACCAGTAGTAAAAGGGTGTAAGTATGACAGCTTAATCAAAGTGTCCATGTCTCTGTAATAATATTTCTTGTTTTTTTTTCATGGAGCCATTAAATTGAGGGTTGATTTATAGTCTGACCTGAATATTAAATGTGAAATTATCTTATTATGCAATAAACATTGTTTAATTTATTTTGTCAAAATGACAAACTAATAATATATCCACAGATTGGATTTATTGATCAGTTTTCCTTTTAAACATATTTTTTCTTATTAATGAAGAATTGCCGCCGTTATAATTAATACGACCCTTTAATATTACATTGTTTTGTTAAAAAGTCAGGGATAAGATCAATTTAAAAAAAATATGTTCAGTCTATTCGTCGAGCTTTTGAGGAATATATGCCTTGCATCACTACTTTGAATCACCATTAATCATTTAAAGGCTAATAAATACTTATTCAATTCACTAGTTGAGTGGTCCGCTTGACCAATTAATATATTACAATTAATTAAGGTTTTCAGTTGAGATAAAAAAGTCAATGGAACTAGCGGGATTCGAAAAATGGCAAAAAGGAGGGAAAATTCAAAAAGGTGTGGTTGAGATGGGAAGTTGATGTCCGAATGGATCGAGGTCACGATAGCTCAAGTGGTAGAGCAGCGGCCTATCAAGTCGAAGATCGTGGGTTCGAATCCCGCTCGTGCCATTGACTTTTTTATCTCAACTGAAAACCTTAATTAATGCTAATAAATACTCTCAAAAACAAAAACCGGACACTGGTATTTTGTTGTTTATTTCAAACTGTATGTATGTATTTTTATCGTAATTAATTACACCATTCTTCGTTTAATGTAAATTAAATTACCAATTAAACAACTATAATGGTTTGAAATAAAATACTTTATTTGTTCTTCAAAAATTATTTTTTAAATCTATTTCTTTTTCAATCAATCAAAATTAAATAATTTTTATCCTGACTCATGAATTTCTGATCCTGTCCAATTATGTTTATCTAAAATAAGTTTTTTGTAATTAATATAAAGATAAAAATACATATCGTTTGAAATAAACAACAAAATACGAATGTACGGTTTTTTAATTTTTTGTGTATATAAACAGAAGAGTTCAGTATTAGAACTTGTTGTTTCAAGAATAACGAAATTCAAAAACTGTATGTGATCATTTCTCATTCCAAAGAATTTCAATTAATAAAGATTTTTAGTTTAGATAAAAAAGTCAGTGTCACGAGCGGGATTCGAACCCACGACCTTCGTCGGCTAGATACGCCGCTGCTCTACCACTTGAGCTATCGTGACCTCGATCCATTCGTACACTAACTTCCCATCTCAACCCGACTTTTTGAATTTTCCTTCCTTTTTACCATTTTTCAAAAGGTGCGGTTGAGATGGGAGGTTGGAGTCCGAGTGGATCGAGATGACGATAGCTAAAGTGGTAGAGCAGCGGTGTATCTAGCCGAAGATAGTGGGTTCGAATCCCGCTCGTGACACTGACTTTTTTATCTCAACTAAAAATCTTAATTAATTGAAATATATTAATTGATCAAGCGGACTACTAAAACTAGTGAATTACAAATAATATTTATACATAAATCATTTTTTCCACATTAACTTTGTATATTGTAGACTACCCCACTTTCAACCTAGAGCATATAAGTCGGATATACAATCATCGTTCGTTTTCAATTGAACAACGGCATAAATTTGAAATTGATTTACTCAAAGCATAAATCCATTTTCCATTACTTATCTTATTTTTGGTTTTATTTTTTCCCCCATCGAACAAATATACATAGAAGAAGAAGCCCAACAAAGTGCTTCTGGTGCTGAAACACATGATGTTTGGGGTTCCAAACACGTCGGATTCAATATGACGGGGTGATTTTTTTTGCACTCTGGATCAATTTTCTGTTCCTGTTAAGGCCTATGTCGACTGAGTTCGTATAGAGGAAAAGCCAAGGCCTGACATGGGAGTCTTTAAAAAAGTTTTGTTTTTGGTAAAAAGCCTTTAGTTTAACGAAGAGCTCAAGACAATGACGGAGATTGCACAATAGAACTATATTGTTCGCGGTTAGCAAAGTTGTAAAAAGGCCGACTCTTTTAACCCTAAACCTTAAACGAGCATATTTAATTTTTTTAAATTTAATATGGAAAGTAGTTCTTGCCTTACAGGAGGGATTAAGGTACAAATATTTGTAGGAGTCAAACTACTTTCCGATACCTTTTACATATTATTAACAATTCAAATTTCATAAACTGTGCGGATTCGAATCCAGAACCGCTAGCACGGCCCTAACCACCTCTTTGTATTTATTTACGGATTGTTACTTTTCAAAAGTACTTACAAAACTAAAACAGCGGTATGAAGAACAAAACATAAACCAACTTGATTAACAGGTATGATGGATGTCCTCACCCAGTGCCAGCCTAACTACTCAAGAAATAATAGAAAATTATGAAACAAATGCATTTTTGTTTCTATTCAATTTATTAATCATTAATCATTAAGGCATCACGTTGCCACGGGGTGAATGAATGAAATGTCACGACTAGGGCATTGAAATTGATGGAATTTATTCAATTGGCTTCCGCAATTTCTAAAACAAAAATAATATTAAGTTACCAGTTCAGGTTTTGATTCGATAGTTAGAATAGAGGGTTAACATTTTTTCATTGGACTTTTGATTCAAATCTTTAGCGGCGTTGGGAGTAAGAATGCTTGATTGATCCACAAATTGCAATGCCAAAAGGTTTTAGAATAATTGTTGGCGGGTCGTCCGAGAGGCTTTTGCGCGTCAAGAGCACGATTCGTAGATGGCCCCCCGAGAACCTGAGCCGGAAACAAGGAATCGTCCTAACGCGATTAAGAATAGGCCATACACGGTTGACACACGGCCACCTGCTCTTGGGCCAGAGCCCGCGCAGGTGTCCCTTATGCAGAGAAAGGTTGCTCGATGTGTCCCACATNTTAAATGGTAAACATTCAAGTTGAAAAGGCTTAAAAAAAAAAAAAAAAAAAAAAAAAAAAAAAAAAAAAAAAAAAAAATAATAATAATAATAATAATAATTGTTGGCATGGTATCAACCTTTCGTAGTTTGGTGAAACAATGGATCGTCTGTCGGGTTGTGATGACAGTCGCTGTTTAATTAGATTTTAGTCTTGTGCTCTAATTCCAAGTAAGCCGTTTGTCTTGGTGGTGTCCGAATGTAAGTTTTCGTCAGTCCCAAAGTGGATCTGTTTTGAATTTTATTTGTTTGAGTTTGGCTGTCTGTGTGAAGTTAATATATCGGCCCTAGGTTGCAATTATTTTTATTTTTCACTTTTTGGAGTATATGTCAAGGTACTCCAAATGGTTTAGAAAGTTTCTGAATGCTTCTATTACAAAGTTTTAGAACAGATCTTTATGCTGGGAAATAATGTTCTAGCGAGAGTAGTTAGTGTTGTTTCTGGGTTGATATGAATGCCATCAGTCATCAGTGTATACGGTGTAAAAGAGAGGTCGAAAAATGCTCCCTTGTGGAAACAGCTTGGATAAGATAACTATGGGATATAACGATTTTAGGATTAGGTGAAAGAGAAGAGAGAAAGAGAGAGAAAAGAGAGAGAGTGAGAAAAAAGAGAGAGATAGAGAGAGAGAGAAAGAGAGGGAGAAAGAGAGAGATAAATAGAAAGAGAGGGAGTGGAGAGAGAGAGAGATAAATAGAAAGAGAGGGAGTGGAGAGAGAGAGAGGGAGAGAGAGAGAAAGAGAAAGAGAGAGAGAGAGAAAGAGAGAGAAAGAGAGAGAAAATAGATAGATAAATAGATAGATATATAGATAGATAGAGAGAGAGAGAGAGATAGAATACTTTATTCTGGGACGAGGTTTCGAATAATCATAAGGTCACTTGAATTAGTGATAGATTGACATTAACATATAGTAAAATAAATCGTATAATACTAAATAGAAATAATAGTAGCTATAATAAGAATTTATGTAAAATATAATAATAAAAGAATTCCTTGTCTTGTGCGATCATAATCACAATCTGTGAATAAATGTTAAGAAAAGGAAGGAAAAAGATTTTTTTTTTAAGCAAAAGGTTGTAACAATATTGCCTTTTTATGGAGGGAGGTGAGTTGCTGGTGCAGGAGAGATTTAAAAGAGATAAGGGAGGCGGCTTTACTGTTTGGCAGAAGAGAATTCCACAGATCTGTGACCCGAGCTAGGAAGGACGGTTAAAATGTGGTGAAGGTGAAGGTTTTGTGACGAGAAAGATATAGGTCATCAGGAAAAGAACGATTGTTAAGAGAGTGGATACAAAAATGAAATTGAAGTAGCTGGAAAATATAAAGAAGCCGACGAAAGGTTATGGTTCCTAGTAAAGGAAGGAGTCGAAGAATACTTCCTAGCAAGCGATGGTTAATTATAATAGGTGTTGCGTAGGATGTCCGGGTTCAAAGCCTTTTCGAAATCTTGGCGATGTCAAGGGATACCCCTGGCTGTTCAAGGGAAGCCGAAATGGCGGCTACCCTGACATGGATTGATTATGTAATATAGCGACCTAAATTCACTGGTGTTTCGGAATAGTTTCTATTAGACTGAACGATGGGGTAAAGGCGATTAAGTAGCTTTTCTAAAATTTTACACATTAGACCATTACAGGAAGGAGTTTTATCGGGCTTATGGTTTATGGAGAAGAATGTTATTAGAAAATTTCTAAAGTGCTCAGACGTGTTTCGCAAGTCTGACTTAAAAATGTAAGTTAGTTAGGAAAACTAAGGCTTTTTTGAGAGATAGCGGAGGATTGGACAAGTCATCATATCAAATCTAGATTCTTTTTGAAGGGGAGATGAATGATTACGTCTTTAATGTCGGAAAGTGAAAAAGCTTTAAGAGGGAGAGAAAAACGTAAAGAGGGAGTATTCAAATCTTTCTTCACTTCTGGTAATTTTAAATCTTTTCATTTTTCTTATTGTGTTAGTTTCTATTTGTTTTGACTTCTGCAACACTTCCTTAACCAGCTTTGAAGCATATTTTGAAAACTAATGTTATTTAGTAAGTATATAATCTACACGGTGCTGGTGATATTTTTTTATTATCTATATAGTCGCTTTAAAATTAATAGTATTATTTAAATTTATTCGAGGAATTTTCCAATAAAATAAACTTATATTTTTCTTATAATATGAAAATTTAAATTAATATCATTCAATTAATTAAGGTTTTAAGTTGAGATAAAAAAATCAGTGTCACGAGCGGGATTCGAACCCACGACCTTCGGCTTGATACGCCGTGAAGGTGGTGGGTTCGAATCCCGTTCGTGACACTGACTTTTTATCTCAACTTAAAACCTTAATTAACTGAATGATATTAATTGATCAAGCGGACCACGAAAAAATAGTGAATTAAAATTAAGATATCAATGAATTATTTATGGAAAATACAACAAAGACATGCACGAAAGGATAAGGATATGAACAAGAAAAAAGAAGTAGGGACTCCCGGTGCCTGGAACCATTCTACTGCAAAAGTAATTAAGTTAATTAAATTTTTAAATTACCGCATAGCTCTTTCTCAACTGGTCGTTTCAGCCTAGCTGCCTTCACGTCTATTCTCATTCTGTTTGAATTCTTCTTGTTTGGCCTTTGCCCCTTACTTTTTTATATTTATAAATTATGTTTGCAAATGTGTAATATCCCATTAAATGGGAACGCTATGTACTCTTCTTCGGTTGATTGTATTTCATACAATTTAAGAAATATTTAATCCTTTTTCGTTTTTCATTTGTGATGATGAGAAAACAGTTCTTGGCAATGACCTGGAGTCAAGTTTGGAATTAAAGTTTGTTTTCAGTGTTGAGCCTTTCAATTCTTTACAAGTCTTCCTCTAGAAAAGAATACAAAGAAAAAAATCCGACAGTGTATTTTCATCGCTTAGCAAGTATTATTTGTTGTCGGGCAGTTTTGCAATAAAAAACTTAATAAATAAAAAACCGGGGGGGAGGACCTTTTGTCATTGTATTTCTCGAAAATGGGCATTGTGTGCATTATAAACGGGGGGCGGTCGTTAAAGAAGTGGGTTTTCTCGGATTTTCTCTCGCCGTGGAAATATACGGGCCCGGGGGGCATACTAATGCCCTTTCACCGCTTTGTGCCCCAAACGCAAATCCCTATTTGTGTATATCAAATGGGACATTTTTTCCCTCTTTAAAAGGGTGGAGTGGGGTAGGTTTGACACAATAGAGCCCGATGTTATATTTTATCGGTAGTTTACTATGTCGTGCCGCCCCCGTCCGCCTTCCTTCCTGGGGGCCGCACAATGGGATTTGCATATAAAGGTCGTTGTTCGGCTTCAACCGCTCTCTTCACTAAATATCCCGCCGTACAGATCAACAGTGGACTATATTTACAAGTGGATTTTCATCAGAGATTCGAGTTATCCGTTTAAAAAAGGAAATCGATCGACGTTAACCTCTAACAATGTACAGCAGACCAATAACTGGCCATAGAAATTCGATACACATAGGAGGTTGTGTACATTATGATATATTCTTTAGCCAAGAGACCAAATCAATTTGAACTTTGAAGTACTGAGTAGTAAATAATAGAGTCATACAATAATTAAGAAAATATTTTTGTTCATATTTTTTAATCCATTAACTTATTAATAATAATTTGAAAGATTAAGTATAATTAAGTGTACATATTCTTCGAAAGCTCTATAAAGGAACTAAGTGTTTTCTTTCAAATTGAACTATTCCGTGATTTTTGAAGGATAATAATAATAATATCCTTCTATACAATTAATCCATAATTAATAAGCAAAAATACATTTAAAATTAATAATAATCAATAAATCCAAACCCTGTATATATCAGCTTTCAATATTAAATATAATTTTTTATTACAAAACTCATGATCAATTTACTATACACACAGTTAGTAAAACATGATAAGAAATAAAATATGTTCAAAAACGTTTAAAATAACCCTGTAATAGGAACGGGCTATTATTTAGACACAGAGTATATGATACATAATGGTATTAAGGAGGACAATACTTGCGGATAGGCCACAACAGGCTGACACGGGCATTTCCCGGGCAAATAAAGAGCACCGAGATGCCCTTTATGCGGTGCACAAGTATCTGTAAAGCACAGATTAACAGAATGCGAGGAATTAGCGGCGCGAAGAATAAGGTGTGGCTTGCCTACAGATTTTAAGCAAATTTTAATGTGTGATGTTTAGTGACCGTTAGTCAATGATAAATCACAGATCGTGAGATGCGGTCTGGAGTGACGTAGGTTTTTTTGTCGTTTTTGTCACACCAGACCGCATCTCACGATCTGCGAATAACAAATTCTAATGTGTGGTGTTTAGTGATCGTTAGTCAATGATTATTCGCAGGTCATGAGATGCGGTCTGGTTTGACGTAGGTTTTTTGTCACACCAGACCGCATCTCACGATCTGCGAATAACAAATTCTAATGTGTCGTGTTCAGTGACCGTTAGTCAATGATTATTCGCAGGTCGTGAATTGCGGTCTGGTGTGACGTAGGTTTTTGTTATTTTTTGTCACATCACACCGCATCTCACGATCTGCGAATAACAAATTCTAATGTTTATTAGTGGTTATAATAAGAAATTGATTCGAGATCTGAAGAAAATACATCGTGGAATATAAGAAGCCCTTTCATACATGAGTTGAAATAATATCCGTAATGTGAATAAATATATTTATTGGCGTGAACGTTGTTTGTATGTATTTGTAATGGAATATCGGGTACGCACAAACACACCAAAGTAGTCTAGGTTATTTATTTTTTATATATTTTCAGTGTGGTAGGGGGTGGTAGTCACTGACGTAGTATCAAAAACCCTGGTGGCTTCCAAATTGTGTGAATGTAATTACTGCCTGACTGTGTGTGTGTAGTCTGTGTGAAATATCGGATACCATAGACCTGTCGAACCTATTAGGTTAACTTAGGAGCGCGTTATTTTTATGTGTGTATGTGTAGATAGCTAGACAAATAGATTAACATCTTTATTTGTAAATTACGTTACTCCATAAAGAATTTAAAAAAATACATACCTAATATGACATGTTTTTCACCGTCTGTGAGTTGTCATTTAAAAAAAAAAAAAATTGATACAGTAAATAAAAATAAAAATAGAATAGAAACCATTGCATTGATGTAAAAACAAACATAAATTCAAAGAATAAAAAAGTGACCCATAAAAGTGGTTACTGATGGAAAATTTCATAATACTAAAACAAACTTTTTTGGTTATTAAATAAACACAAAAAGTAGAAAAAATTAGAAGCAACAATAATTGAAGCTAAATCCAGTATAAAAACACACAATAAACTAGATGTAAAATCTATATATTAAAAAATATAAAAACTGCAAAGAAAAAGAAAAAATCAATAATATATACATTAAATCCATTGAATAATTAACCTGTGAGATTAAAAAATGCATGTAAGTTTTGCTACTTTCATATATTTACACCAACTTTGCCATTCCTTTCCTTTAAGGTGTATGAGTTCTGACTCTGACAATTCTTTTTTCCATAAAGTACATTATTCTAAATGCGAGACATAACATTATAAATTATTTACTGTTTTCATGATCAATGAGTTATGTGAATATATTTATTGTAAATATTACATCTCTACCAATACCTTACATAAAGATTAATTAATTGAAAGATGTTATTTATGTCAATCGGACCACGAAACCTAAAGAATTTTAATAAGCAAAATGAAGCATATCTTCACTAAAGCTCTCCGTGGCCATTTCATTTGTCGCCAAGAATCGAATAGATTAAACGACATTTGAAAAATGGCAAAAAGGAGGGAAAATTCGAGAGGTGTTGAGATGGGAAGTTGGTGTCCGAGTGGATCGAAGACACGATAGCTCAAGTGGTAGAGCAGCGGCGTATTTAGCCGAAGGTCGTGAGTTCGAATCCCCCTCGTGACACTGACTTTTTAATCTCAACCAATACCTTACATTAGAGATTAAATAATTGAAAGATGTTATTTGGTCAATCGGACCACGAAACTAAAGAATATTTTTATTGTCGTGAATTAAGGGCGGGTGTCAAGGAGAAAATCATCTTACCGGGCTCCCAACCGATGATTCAGGCTGTACATAACATTCAATTAATTGAGGTTTTTAGTTAAAATGTGTGATGAGTAGTGACCGTTAGTCGATAATTATTCAGAACTCATGAGATGCGGTCTAGTGTGATGTAGGTTTGAGAAAAACATTTTCCTTATCGTGCCAACGTTTCGATCTTTATTGGGATCATCTTCAGAGCTCAAAGTGTTTGCGTTCTGTGTAATTGTGCCATTCATGCGTGTCGTGTAGATAGTGTTGTGTTGTTTTTAGTTGAGTTAAAAAAGTCTATGTCACGAGCGGAATTCGAACCCACGACCTTCGACTAGATACGCCGCTGCTCTACTACTTGAGTTATAGTGACTTCGACCACTCGGAAACTAACTTCCCATCTCAACCCCACTTCTTGAATTTTCCCTCCTTTTTGCCATTTTTCAAGCCTGTACATAACTTTAAGTAGTTGTAGGGTCAGGTCACAGTGGTATATCGAGAACTATTGAGACCCTCCAAAGTTAGAAAAATTTTTAAATAACATGAATGTGTGTTTTTCTTGACTCAGAATATTTTACTTTCGCGTGGAAGGATTTAACATCAAAGATATGGGTAATAAAACAAATGCGAGTTATATAATATGAATAGCGCTACCACGCTAACTAGCTACCAGCCAGCAGGAGGAAAAACAATATACTTCTTCTGTTAAATAATTAGGGAAATATATTTTGTCTATTGTTACATTAATTAGGTGTATATAAATTGGAACAATGTAAGTAAAAGTTGTCTATAAAACTGATGTAATTCAAATACCTAAATTATATTAATTACATGCTCACTTATTTTTATAAAACATTTATTATTTTTAATTAACATAACCGATTATTTTTACTTCATCCGGTTTAAAAAATCCTGTTTAAGAAAGGAAAGATTTTATCGAAAATAATGAGTGATCGGAAGCACTGGAAAAATAAAATTCTCTTATCGTTTTAAGAGTGGGAATTTATATTACGAACTTTTTTCCTCCAACAATTCCTTTTTTCTTTTTTGCGTAGTACATTTAAAACGCGTAATGCTGAAAGGGATGGAGGCCTTTCACGATTTTCTTGTTATCTCGCAAGAGTTAATTGGCGATATCAGTGTTGCCTTGGGGATTTTTGACGCTTGAAGAATTCTGGCGAAATCAAATCGGATAAAGGATTATTGAGCCATTATTCCAGTGATAATGGTGTCGCGTTAATTTGAATAACCTGTAAGTAAGAGAGTGTTCATTCGAATGTGGATTATTACACAGGCTGGTGAGCATAAAACGACGAAAGACTTAAGAGCGAGAGGGAAAGAGCGGATTAAAGTGAAAGGGGAGAAGCTAAATATCAATTAGGAAGGCTAACAAGTGCTTCTGCGACATTTTACGGCGGGTAAGTAATCGTTTAATTCGAGAGGTAGTTAGAGAGGGCTCTGTGTTTCCACATGGCAGGAGATCCTCGTTAGTAGCTCACTATCTCACTCCCGCGTAGGGGGTTGGAGTTTATGCAAAACCTTAACAAGGGTTGGTCGGACCTGTCTAGCACACTTCTCATCTCCCTTTTCAAACGATTCGTTCCCATCTAGTCAGACGGCAAATTTAATTAGCCGCTTCAAAAACAACTGCATGGACAATGTAGGCCCTGCGGTTTTGGCAGAACCGTGGAGTAGAACTTGAAGAAATTCCCAAAGATTATTAAGATGAACAAAATGATGCCCCAACTATCTGCTTACATCGATAAAGAAAGTACTATTCAAAAACATAAACTGATTCATTTAGAACTTCGTCTATTTAGAAACTGTTTAGACCGGAAACTATTTTCATTAGTCATCAAAAAACGTTTAGTTTTCGTTAAGGTTTGACAGATTGTATTTTCAGCATTTAAATAATCCGATTTAGTATTCTTGCGTTGCAGGGTAGAAAAAAGCTGAAGATGAAACAAGATCAACAACACATCTTCACTTAACAATTTTTAATAAACATCAACATAAATAAATTCAGATAATCTTGGTGGTTTTATGTTAGTAGAAAATCGAAAAGTAAAAAATATATAAATAATTGTATTTTTTAATCATTCAATCACCTTTTGAACAGTTCGTTTCATCTAGTGCAGTTTAATAAACTTTCGATTTTAGCTATACATAAAAAATATCTTGAGAAAATTATGAATTTTGAATATTATGTCTAAATTAATGAAGGTTTTTAGTTGAGATAAAAAAGTCGATGTCATTCGATTCGAACCCATGACCTTCGGCTAGATACGCTGCTACTCTATCACTTGAGCTATCGGTACTTCAATCCACTCGGACACTAACTTCCCTTTTGAATTTTCCCTCCTTTTTGCCATTTTTCAAATGTCGTGAAATCTATTTGATTGTATGTTGTTGTGTTGTTGAACGAATAAACGGTCAAGATAGCTCAAGTGCCGTGTTCGAATGCCGCTCGTGGTGCTGCCTTTTTATCTCAACTAAAAACCTTAATTAATTGAAAGATATTAATTGGTCAAGCGGACCACGAAAACTAGTGAATTTAATAAGTTAAAATGAAGTATACCTTCACTATACCTCTCCGTGGCCATTTCATTTGTCGCCGAGAATCAAATAGATTACACCACATTTGAAAAATGCCACCCCACCTTTTGAATTTGGGATTGAGATGGGAAGTTAGTGTCGGAGTGGATCTAAGTCACGATAGATGAAGTGGTAGAGTAGCGGCGCATCTAGCCGAAGGTCGTAGGTTCGAATTCCGCTCGTGACATTGACTTTTTTATCTCAACTAAAAACCTTAATTAATTGAAAGATATTAATTGGTCAAGCTAGTGAAAACTAGTGAATTATGTCTAAAGTTAATTTTTTCAGCAATAAAAATATATAAAAATTTACTGAGACATATTATAATGGATCAGAATTACAATCTTAATCCTTGTTGTTTTAGGCATATTTTATATTGAAGATCTGGGATTAAGCCATTTGAAAGAAAAGAAAAACCACTCAGTTAATTTGTCAAGCTTTCGAGGGATGTATTATCCCTCATCTGGACTTTAAGCCTACAATTCATAATTCACTACATTAACAAACGTGAATTTATATAGTTGTTTTTTTACAAAAATATTTTTTATAGAGGGTTTGCAAGAATAGAGGTCATATCGAACCCTCGGTGTGCCGGGTTTTAAAAAAAGCCCATTTTTAAATATGACGGGTTCGAATGCAGGGCCGCTGGATTTTGATAGAACAACAAACTCCATAAACTGCTCAATCCAAACCGTATACCTTTTAGGTCAAATGTATACAGACAAGATTGACACAGTCCTTTCAGAACATGATAACACGTCACAATTTTAAATTTGATAACACGGTAATCCTGGAGAAAAAAGAAACCTAACCAGACGGTTTGTATAAGCAAAATTGAAGTCGGTGAACTTGTATACATAAAACATATATACCCAAACTATGTTAACATTCATGGAAAACATTTGGGGAGCGTCGGATGCCGCAACGTTTAGGTGTTGACACGGCGCCCATCACTGGAAGTTAAGGTCCCGGGTTCGAATCCAGGCCCTGCATTCGAACCCGACATACATACAAATGGGCTTTTTTTTCAAAAACTCCGGCACCCCGAGGGTTGATATAACCTCTGCTGTTGCGAACCTTCGTAAAAAAAAAAAAAAAAAAATAAAAAAAAAAAAATGCATATATATTGTATACTTATTAATTGTATGTTCATTGTATACTTATTATTGTATAATTATTACTAATATTGTATATATAAACTGTCTCCATTTTTATTTTTTAACAATATCGAAGTATCATCAAAATGACTCCAAGTTGTACCAATATAAAAAAGTTAAAGCTATTTACATGTACATGGTGTTACTTGAAAAATATCCACAAGGAACACTCCATTTCTAGAAAATGCGTGTGGAAAAAACCGGATTCTACCTCGGAAACTTGTATGATTTCAATTACACCTCGGTTCAATTGAGGCTGTTTACTTTCCTAGCGGGAGTGACAAGGGCACCCTATTAAGTAGGTTGTCTGGGGAGACTGCTTAGGTGAGATAAGACCAAGGCTTTTGTCGAAGCACAGACCCTCTATTAACTTGGAATAAAGGGGGTCCGGAGTCTGTCACGCGATTCGAAGACCTCGGACAACTGTTCTATAAAGGGAATTTGCCGAAGAAGACGGAATTTACCGGCGTTGAGATTAAAATCTGCTAAATTCCGGATATGAAGAAAAATAATTCATGGTTGCGACCAAGGTTTAAACCAAATTAATAATTCGGGTTATCGTGTTTTTCTCGAGGTTTTACACCTTTTTTTTTATAACAAATTCATCAAAAATCTCAAAACCGCTAAGTATAAGTTTTTTTATTGGTAATAATACCATTTTTTAATTCACAATAAGTGATTGTAAAAAAGTGAGTCAAAATTAAAACATGTAACTTAATAAATATTTATTTAGAAATCGTGTGATGTAGGTTTGAGAAAAACGTTTTCCTATCGTGCCAACGTTTCGATCTTTATTGAGATCATCTTCAGGGCTCAAAGTGTTTGTTCTCTGCGTAATTGTGCCATTCTTACGTGTCGTGTTGAGAGTGCCAGTGCGATATTCGATTCACACCAGACCGCATCTCACGATTTCTCAATAATTATCGATTAACGGTCACTAATCACCATGTTGAGGGTGCCGCACGTTAAATTCATAACAGTTTTGACAATAAATGTCCACTTAAAAAATATATTTTTATTCATAATTAGAAATATATTTCCATAAAGCGGGTTTTTTATTTTAAAATAACGATCAAGGATGAAGCCAATTAGAAAATAATAACGCAAACTTCGTCGAGCTTTCGATGAATACATCCCCCTCATCATGGCTATGAACTATATACATATATATCATCGTTACCCGAATAAGAAGATTGGCCGATGAAGGTCGTGGGTTCGAATCCCGCTCGTCACCCTAACTTTTTCATCTCAGCGAAGACTTTACATAAAAGGAATAATTAATTGAAATAATCATTTATGGCTATGTTCTAAAATATAAAAAAAATCTAAACTACTTTAGTGAAAATAATTGTGGGCTGCAGGCTTATAAAATAAGATTGGGTTAGTTATAAAAACCAATTTGTCTGTAAGATGTTTGCAAAATTAAAATTGTAATACATTTTTTACCTCAAGAAAGAATTTTTTGGTTTCAGAACTGGGAATAGGTGATTTATAATTGTTGGCTTCATCCATGATCGTTATTTTCAAATAAAAACCCGCTTTATGGAAATATATTTCTAATCATAAAGTAAAATATATTTTTTAAGTGGACATTTATTGTCAAAACTGTTATAAATTTAACATTGATTACTTTTAGAGTCAAAACCTATTTTTAAAGAAATCATAACGTATAGCTGAAAATTTTCTTTGCCTTCCGTCATTAATTTAAGACTTTTGGGTCCGCCTTAACTCGCTGCATATTGTTTTAATTCATATGTTTCAATAGTTCCCAGAACAGCCTTGTGTACCTTGATTTATATTGTAATTAAGACTATTTGAAGGTATCTATGCTGCATCCTCTAGCGTTTTACTACGGTAAAACAGATTTTGAACGTAAGTAGACATTTATGATCATATGAATTAGAGATTGAGGGATTGATGGATGGTTAATAAAAAAACACTATAGGTAAACATCCTTTCCGATCCTTCAGTATTGAAAAATCAGGTAGTAACAGTTTCCTCATCGTTTAATATAGATTTATATCCTTTCTATGGCTAAGGTCTCGATACGCGTTTAACACTTGATCGAATCTTTTCAGGATTACTTTTAATCCGCGACCGTTTTCATACTTCACTTCTATCCGACCGAGGTAGTTCGTAGAAAAGTGCAGCCGGCGGACTTCCGTTGTTAAACTTTGTTTTCCCAGTTTCACTAGCGATCAGGCATCAAGAGCAACTCAACCGGAGGCACTTGTCAGATCTAATGATTAACAACTGGAAATGCGGTGAGTGGTTAAGCGGATTTCGACCAGCACAAAAGCCAGTTTCGTTACAAAGTCTGACATATTTTTATAAATATAACAGAGGAAAACATAATTAATTATATTGTACTATCACTACTCTTCCTGTTTTGTTCGATTATCTTTTATTCGATAATTCATAATACGGACAAATATGTAGCAAACTGCTTTAATAAATTCACTAGTTTTCGTGGTCCGCTTGACCAATTAATATCTTTCAATTAATTGAGATAAAAAAGGCAGCATCACGGGCGGCATTCGAATCCACGATTTGCGGCTAGATACGCTGATACTTTACCACTTCAGCTATCGTGACCTCGATTTTCAAGATAAAAAAGTCAAAAGGTGGGGTTGAGATGGGAAGTAAGTAAGTGTCCGAGTGGTTCGAAGTCATGACAGCTCGAGTGGTAGAATAGCGGCGTATCTAGAGCCGAAGGTCGCGGGTTCGAATCCCGCTCGTGACACTGACTTTTTTATCTCGACTAAAAACCTTACTTAATTGCTTCAACAAATTTATTTATTGATGAAACGGGATTCTTGTATTGTACACAAGAATGATAGTTTTGTGTACCTACCTAGCTTGTGTTGAGAGTGAATGTATTTATTGTCGTGAATGCGTAGTGTGAGAAAGTTGATGGCGGAATATTGATAACCCTCATTAAATTTGGTTATATAATAGGTGTAAAAGGTATTGGAGGAATATCTAGTACTCCACTACTTTAACTGAGTGAATGGTATGCAAATAAGTAAGAACGTACAGTTAGGAGAGGTTATTGATATTCTTATAGTATTTGAAAGCTTTTTAAATAATGAACATTTCGTGAAGTTTGACAACCTCTAGGATTAAACATAAGGGCATACTTATTTGTATATGCATTATTTCATAATAACTAAACTTCGTGGTATTTTTCAAATTTTAGCATTTATTAGAGTTTTGAATTGAAAATTGTTTCAGATAAAAACAGTATAAAGGAAATTTAATCCTTTTTAAAAAGACTTAACTCACAGTAACTTGTTTTGCAACGATCCGGATTTCGAGCCCTTTAGCTCTTCATCAGGTTGAAGGACTTCTACAACCACGTCTCTCGACATGAATTGCAAAAGTGAACCCGCTGATACCACCGCCAACGCGACGATCCAATTAGCAGCTGGTTTTTTATTGGCGCTCAATTTGAACGTCCGAAACGCGGAAATTATAACACAAATAAATAGCTAATTGGAACGTCGCGTTGGCGGGGGTAACAGCGGGTTCACTTTTGCAATTCATGTCGAGAGACGTGGTTGTAGAAGTCCTTCAACCTGATGATGAGCTAAAGGGCTCGAAATCCGGATCGTTGCAAAACAACTTACTGTGAGTAGGAACTATCTTTTTAAAAAGAATTGAACACCACACTCACTCCATCATTTATCATTTCTAAGGAAATTTAATGCGAATGAAAAACTGTGGTAGCCTTGACGATGTGTCTTACTCAAGTAATGTAAAGTTTCCTTGGAAAAATAAAGAAAAATCGTAACTCAGGGACTGAAGATACGTACAGGGACTAGTAGAAGTTTTTGCAAATAGGGCGTACTATTAACCAATTTTTTTTCTCACTATCCCTGGGACACCCTGTACAAATCAGCAATCACTAATCTGTAAAAACGGGCAAATCCACCTTAATTGACTGCTCCCTCCTAGGTAGCTGGTTTATTTACTTCTTCTCTGTATGCTCGAGGAATGGCATTTCAGGCAGGACATAAACTAGTAATTATTTAAAGATCGGTGATGTCGGTTAGAAAAACATTTTCTTTACAGTGCAATCTTGAGATTATCTTCATGGCCTGGGAATTATAAACATTGTTTAACATGAATTTAATAAACATTTTATGAAACCTACATCACACCATACCGCATCTCACGATCATAACCATATAATTAATCAATAATTAATAGTTAACGGTCACTAAATATTACACATGAAGGATTTTTTTTTTAAATTGCAGGAATTCGATACTCTTCGTTTTATATTAGTATAAACAAGTTAACACAAATCATATTATGCTAAATTTTTAAGGAAAAAAGCTTAATTTATTACTAATTGCAATATTTGTGTATTAACCTTTACTGGAGTTTATTACTAAGTTGTTGAACAAACATGTTTTTAATTGAATCCTTGATTCGTCAAAGATTTTATTAGAAATAGATAATCTCTATAGAAGTAGCAATATTTATTTTATTTTGCTATCGGTTTAGAATAAATATATGTATTCGGATGAAATAGGAAGTGTAACGTTTTTAATTACTGCGTCCTATTTTCTGGATAAAAAGATTGGACTGAAATTGGAGAAACGCTGTGAATAATTCTGGAGTAATGAATTATAAAAGTGTTTATTGAAAACAATAGGGAAGTGAATATAAAGAGGAGCCATTGAAACAATAGACGAGTGGGTGGGCGAGGAGCGGTGAAAAGCGGGGGAGGACGAGAAAGCGCTGTTATGATTGGCTTACGTCGGTCGAGGACTAAAAGGAGAAGGAGAGAAGGACGTCTTTCACATGATAATGGGAAGAAGAAAGAGAGTCGCGAAGAAAAGGAGGCGAAGAAAGGCCGGCTTCACCCTCTCACCCACCCTTTTTATTCACCCTTTCATCAACTTTCTTCTGTTGGGCCTTTATTGTGATAGAGCTTTGTAGCCCGCGGAAAGCTCAGAACTTTAAGTTTGCCCACCTCCATCCACCCCTTTCAACCATTATTGAAACTACTGGATTGAAAAGTAAAAGGACCCGACAGACAATCTAACCCGACCCCCGGTGTACAACCAATCCCACTTCCAACAATATACCAATACTGACGAGGTGTGGAGAAATTGCGGAGTTTGCTTCTACTTTGCTTTACAATTCCGCCTTTTATTGACTTTTGTAAGAATCATTAGCAACCCTTTCATTCTTTACAATTTAAGCACTTAAAAGGAATAAGATTATTTTCCCAAAACAATTCTCCCTCCAAAGGAACAGAGGAAAGTGACTTTTCACTGCCACTTAAGTTTGTTTATAATTGGTGCGGCAATGGAAGTGTCTATATCAATCTGGCAAAAGTTGTGAACTTGAACTTCTTTCTACTTTTAATTTCTTTCTAGAAAAAGACCTCTGAATATTTCCAAGTAACAGATAGACGAGATGTTCAATATTAGAGCGTTACCCATCTACAGTGGTATTTGTTAAGGCCTAATGTTATAAATCCCCTGCTCATTAATGAAAACATAGATTTAAGTCACGTACAATTACCTCACAAAGATTTCTTCATTTCTTTCTCATTTGGAAAATTATTTCAGAAACAATCCTTTCTGGAAAATATTTTTATGTTCTGTTTTATATTTATAAATTCACTATTTTTCGTGGTCCGCTTGACCAATTAATATCATTCAATTAAGTAAGGTTTTTAGTTGAGATAAAAAAGTCAGTGTCACGAGCGGGATTCGAACCCACGACCTTCGGCCTGATACGCCGCTACTCTACCACTTGAGTTATCGTGACGAGTAGCCCCCCACCCGGGCACTAACAGCCTATCTCAACCCCACCTTTTGAATTTTCCCTCCTTTTTGCCATTTTTCAAATGTCGTGTATATTTCTATTTGATTCTCGGCGACAAATGAAATTATTAATTTAAATTTTAACGACAATCACAAGTTATTGAAAACCTACGTGATCATTTTTTAAAGTAATTTGGACCTTGTTCTGCTTTCTTCGCGGTTGTGTCTGTCAGTCGCGTTGCCGCACTTTGCCATCTTCAACGTTGAGTTTTTAATATAATTGGAAAGTTTATATGTTGTACATTGGCAGGAGGAAAAAAAATCGATGTCGATTTGAATTATTATAATTAAATTTGTTAAAATACAGCTCGTTCGTTTCTCAGATTTACTTCAAGGCAGGAATTAAAGATTTTTTTTAAATAATTTATTTGTTGCCTCTACATATTTGTACTAATTACAAATGTACTCATAGAACCTTTTTTTCACATGGTCATAGCACAAACACAAATGCTTCACTCGTAGGGCACATGCCAGGGAAACCAGCAAATGCTGGCACTCACAATCTGTATGCGGGATTACGGGAGTTCTCGAGACCATCGCCAATTAAGGCGGGTTCTCAGGTTGGGAATGTGTAGAGAGGGCTCCAGCTGTAGGATTAGGATGGATCGAGTGGTTGGTGTGAAACTTTGGAATCGGAAATGGTTCAGTTCGTTGACAAAAAGGAATTGAGGTTATATTTAGATAGTGTGGTTACTGACGTATTAAGGAGCTTTGTCGATTTGATTGAAAGGATTGGATGTTGGATGGCTTGTCAGAAGTTTCCAGTTCAGAACAGTTCCACTCCATACATCCAAAGGGGTCGCAATAAAGTATTGTATAAGGTTATTCAATAAGGTGATAAGGTCAAGTCGGATTTCGGTCCTTCCTAATTGCCTAAATCTTCTGTTAAGTTGTTTTCTCTCAAATCATGTGTGTGGATTTCATGGCAGTCCGTTTCGTCCTAAGTTCTTGGCTTAAATGAATGCCGATAACTCGTTGTTATTGATGTACAGTGAAGACTGTTTTTTTCAATCTGAACGCGTACATTTTTCTTCATTCAGTCTTATCCTCCACGTTTTGCGTGTTCTTGTATATTGGGGTTAGCACTATTTTTTAAAATGTTATTTGTTTATGTAGATGGCATAAAACGATAACTATACAAATCTTAAAAGAATTGAAGTATTGATCCATGTGTCCAAATTTAAGTGTTATTCCTTGACTCGTATAGAGAGCGAGTAAGATGCAACCTGGTATGAGAATTGGTAGCAAATATTTGGGCCCTGCTCAAATTATTGGAGGAAACAAAACTCTATTTACAATATATAGAGTGTTTTTTAAATGATCTCATTGAATTTCTTTTAAACCAATGACTGATGAGTCAGGATGTATAGGGTCGTATTTGAAATTTTAAAGTTAAACTGGGCCTGAGATATCCTGCATAATTTTCTCCAAAAAAGGTAACAATTAGAAACTAGACCAAAAAATATTAAAAACTTTTTTTGTTTACCGCCATTAGTTCAAGAGAAATTCAGCAGGCTATCAAAAAAGGACACCATGTACATTGATATCTCGTTTTATGTTTCTTTTTGTGGAACTCCATCGATTCTCAATTTTATTAGATGTATACCATGTATACATATTATATATACATTTTTGTGTGAATTGAAGTAATATAAACATATTAAAAAAATTACAAGGTTTTTGTTTTCTTTTATTTTTTCACGACAGGTTTCAATTTTTCATTTGAAGTCCTCTTCAGGTGCTTTTCTTGTTTCGAACAAACCTTGTAATTAGGAAAACACTTTTTTTCAAATTATTTACTATATATTTTAAATGGTTTTATTTATTGTTTATTTAATTTTTGAAAAAATGTATTTAGTGAAAAAAATTAGTTTTGGTTTTTCTGTTGGTATGAAATCAATTAAATGACAACGTATATTTAATAAAACAGATTTTAAAAAAGGCTTTGTATAGATAAGACGTGTGTGCGTCAATCCCGAAAGGACTTTGTCAAAACATTCGCTATAATTCTTCTAAAATTAATGTCCAGACCTATAGTTCGTCCCGAAAGTCCGCGTATTGATTCCAACGTGCTCGAACTTTAACCTCCACTGTTATCAATCTGATGTGTCCTTTGTTAGCCCGTAGATAGAAGTATTGACGTCCCTACCAGCTAGCCTCCCATCCAAAACATAAATCACGTGAGCTTTCTACTTCGGCCTGCTAATATAATATTTTAAAACCCACTCATCGAACAGGGAAACAGGCGTACGATTTGAACAACAGTCCGTTGCTTTGGTGATTGATTTTTGAAGTTTACCCATAGACATTACAAGTATAATATATCATAACTATTTTTTTTAAAGTATACCTTCTCACAGTCTTTGTCAGAAAACGGTATGAACAACTACTAGATATTCAGGTCTACTAATTTTATTTTATTTTTTTTCGAGACAAATTAATTTATTGGCACTACCAAAAGTTGCTATGCAGGTTATATACAGGGTGAATTGCTACTCGTGCTACAAACTTCTCCAGTAGATTCTTCACCCTAAAATGAACAAAAAAGTTCATATTGTCCATGGTCCGATTCTCAACCATTTCAGAGTAATTTCGCTTTTTATCGATTTTGAAAGATATCACGTCCTGGCGTCGGAAAATCGTGATATCTTTTAATCTAAACATTTCTCTTAAAATCTATAAGCACCGTTGAAATCCCCGTTAATTTTTAGAGAGAATCAAAATCATAATTCCATTGAAATTTTTTAATTTAATTTAATGCCCATTTAGTATGTAATGCTTAAGAAGTTTACAAACAGCTAGAAGGTCAAGGAAGAAAGACCCAAACGTTTTGCCACCTTCATCTTCTTATTGAAAAATTAACGGGGATTTCAACGGTGCTTATAGATTTTAAGAGAAATGTTTAGATTAAAAGATATCACGATTTTCCGACGCCAGGACGTGATATCTTTCAAAATCGATAAAAAGCGAAATTACTCTGAAATGGTTGAGAATCGGACCATGGTCAATATGAACTTTTTTGTTCATTTTAGGGTCAAGAATCTACTGGTGAAGTTTGTAGCACGAGTAGCAAGTCACTCTCAAACATTAGCAATCCTTGAACCACCATTTTTTCTCTTTTTGTCATCAACATCTTGGTCTCACAACCACTAAATAAGAAAATGACGAGTGCGTTGGAAGCGTTATTAAATCAGGTAGTTTTCCTCAAATTTGCTGCCTTCTGAGACTAAAATTAGAAACTCTGGATTACTTTATACACTTTCCGATTTACACAATTTTCCACTCTTTTTGTAGTTCTGGCTGAAATAAAACACAAAAAATTAGCCCAAACATTTTGCCACCGTCATCTTCTTATTGAAAAATTAACGGGAATTTCAACGGTGCTATTAGATTTTCAGAGAAATGTTTAGATTAAAAGATATCACGATTTTCCGACGCCAGGACGTGATATCTTTCAAAATCGATAAAAAGCGAAATTACTCTGAAATGGTTGAGAATCGGACCATGGACAATATGAACTTTTTTGTTCATTTTAGGGTGAAGAATCTACTGGAGAAGTTTGTAGCACGAGTAGCAATTCACCCTGTATAAGCTCAAACCTGCATATATGAACAATATGTTCATACATGTTATTAATCTTATCTAAGGTTTTTGGCTGAGATGAAAAAGTTAGTGCCACGAGCGAGATTAGAACCCACGACCTTCGGCTCAATATGCCGCTGCTCTAACCGGTTGACATATCGTGACAAGTGGTTAGAGCAGCGGCGTATTGAGCCGAAGGTCGTGTGTTCGAATCTCGCTCGTGACAATAATTTTTTCATTGCTGCTTTTCTGCCGCTGCTCTAACCACTTGAGCTATCGTGACATAACTGCTCAGGTCTTTCTTTTGTATGATCAAAAATAAGTCATCCACGTATTTTATAATTATTTTGGTTGTTAAATCGTTGTAATTCAGTTCCACCCAATCAATCTGAAACTGAATGATTGTCCTACCACATACCATGGCCAGACTAAGCGATACTTGGGAAAAAGAATTAGACAGCAAAATTATGATTGCAAAAATAGACCAGGTAATACTTTGTCAAAACATTGCCATAAAAAAAACTACTAATTGCATTTTGATCAGGTAAAAATCACGACACATGAGCCTGTCTTTAGCCGTAGACTCATGAAAGAGGTGACATACATTTTTAAGGATGAAAATAAATGCAACTTACAATCAGAAATCAATAGTTCAATTCACTCAGACACCAACTCCTCATTTCAACCTACAACCTTTTCGAATTTTTCCTCTTTTTTTGCTATTTTTCAAATGTAGTATAATCAGCATTCGATTCTCGGCGACATATGAAATGGCCACGGGGAGCTGTTAGTGAAGTTATACTTCGTTTTACTTATTAAATCCATTATATTTAGTGGTCTATTGACCAAATTACTTCATTCAATTAATTATCTTTTTATGTAAGGTTTTGGTTGAAATGAAAACGTTAGTGTCACGAGCGGGATTCGAACCCACGACCTTCGGGTAAATACGCCGCTGCTCCCCCGCTTGTGACTCTAACTTTTTCATCTGGACCAAGACCTCAAATAAAAAGAATAATTAATTGAAATAACTAATTTCGTCAATTAGACCACTAATCATAAATGGATTAATATTTAATTTAAAAAATTGAAGCGTGTAATCATGCTGATGTATACTCAATTTATACTATGTTCAATTCAAGACCATACATAAAAACAAAAATTAATTGAAATTTTTAAATTAAATTAAAAATCCCAAGTTCCGCTCTTGCTTTGTCGGCAGAATACTTTCATATGTCATGATAAATACTGTTTATTCAGTTATACATAGTCGGCCGTAGTAATGTGTAACAAAATTATTTTACCAAAATAATTTCCGGTTGTTCTTATTCCGAAACGTCGCATACTTTGGCATTGTTCGTATTATTACCATAAATATTCTTATTCTTACACATTTTTAAAGCTTTGTTGGATTACAACGAGGTTGTAGTGTAACAGGGCAGACAAAGAACTTAAATTTATGGCTGAATCGTGTCGCCATAGGAAACGTGCCTCGTAAATCATAAGAATGTGTAACTTTTGGACTGAACATTTGACAATCCTGGCCGAAAATATCCTAGTCCAAATATGTGGACAGTTTGAAAAATCAATGCTGAAAATTTTGTCGGGGTAAATAAGAAACATTTATATCGAGTTTGATTATGCTTCGCACAAATCCTGGATCGATGTATTTTTGCAAAGAAAAATCGACCGTTAGTTGAAGTTAATTCCCTGTACAATAGTTTCACAGGACATGTTTTTCTTTTTCTATTTTAGGTAATTAAATATACATAATTCTCTTTATAACATCAGAATTAATACGGTCATTAGAAGTTCAACACTTTAGTTTATCGCAATCAAATATTTTACAAACTATACATCTTTGGAATATTTATTTTAATTGTGGTCATGTCAGAGGAAGGTTTGGCCTATTTTTCCCTTTTGTAAAGTCGCATTTGTATTCGAATTAGGCACGGGGCTTACCCGTCTTTATCTCAATTCTCTCCGATCCGAATAATTGCAATTTCGACCCTGAGTGTGTGCACATTCTGAAGGATGCAAAGAAAGGAGCCGCGATGGGAGAGAGATTAGAGCAAGAAGGGCAATTAAAGAGAGGGTGGACGAGGGTGCGGTCAAAGGAGGGACAGACGACAAGGATTGAGACTCTTCCGGCCAATTTTCTTCTTTTTTCCACATTCCCAACCATATTTGTTCTTATAATTTCCGCTTCGTTTACTTCGAGTTTTATTCTTCATTAAAGAACTACTGTTTAAAAAAGTTCTAAAAATTGAATTGTATTCTTTATGTTAATGATCCTTTAGAAATAATTGTCCATCTGGGTAATCACAATTGCTGAATATGTATAAAGCAATATTTTAAATTAAAAACAACTTTTATATTTCCACTGATTTTTCGCCATTTTTTGTAGTTAGTACTAAGTACAATCTTCTGTAAATTCCACTTTTGAAGATCGACAATCCGCTTTCACATGCCGGTGAACTTTCAGGCCAGCTGAATTATTCAACAAATACGGCGTAAAACCCTGGGTGAAAACATTGGCAGAAAAATAAACCACTCGACAGAAACCGGTGTCGATAGGATTACTTGCAAATGGGGCGTTATTACCAGACAACATTTATACAAGGAAGATGTCGTCACCGACCCATTTAATACCCACGCATTTGTCACGATCAGGCTTAAATAACTTATATGGTTAAAAAACACAGCTATTAAAACTCCATTGTGTGTTCTGTTGGAAAAAATATGTACTTAATGAAAAAGCAAGATATGTGAAATCAGCCAAAAATAGTTGGAATTATAAATTGGCTTAAAATGGAATCATAATCCTTGTTTAAACTTATCTATCGGACCGAAAGAATAAAAGACATCCTACGATACCTCGAACTATCCAACAATGTCGCTTATGTATAAAGTCATCTACTTATAAGTCGTAGGATTTTTATTGGGTATCTCAAAATCTTTCGATTCTGTATACCAGCACCGATTTCAACATTAGTATCAAAGGTTCAGTTCATAATGACATTAAATCATATCTGTTAAATAGGATTTATAAAAACAAAAATAAGCCAAACCTTCAGCTATTATATTAATTGTGGTGTTCCACAGGGAAGTATTTTAAGGCAGGACTTTTTAATTTACATTAACGAATGTTAAGCTAAAACTTTCAGGTAAAATATTGGGATTCGATGATGATACACAAAATCATTAAGTTTAGTCTCTCAACTCAAAACAACTTAAATGAAAATACATTATTATATTCTTATATAAATACATTTAACTGTAATTTCCCTACTATATCCTTTTCTAAACAAGTTACAAATTTGGGAATAATTTTTGATAATAAATTTAAATTTAGGTTTCATATTGATGATTCGATACGAAAAATAAGAAAATTATTTCGTAAATTTAAAATTTTAAGAAATATTCTTCAGTTAGATTTAATTCGGTATGTTTATTTTGCATTAGCACAATCCTGACAACACATGGGATCCTCTTTTGGGGAGGTCCCACAAAATCTACTATTTCTCCAATAATTATTGCTCAAATTCTATAATAAAAATATATGTATAAATAACTCTGTACATGTGCAGATTTAAACTTATTCATAAATGAAAATTAGCAATATCACTATAAATTATCTGCATAATTTTATTTAATCTCACTTTTAATCTAAGGTTGAGATGAAAAAGCAGGTGTCACGAACAGTGATAATAATTTTTTAGTGGAGATAAAAAGTCAATGGCACAAGCGGGATTCGAACCCACGACCTTCGGCTATATACGCCGCTGCTCTACCACGTGAGCTATCGTGACCTCGATCCGCTCGGACATTAACTTCCCATCTCAACCGCACCTTTTGAATTTTCCCTCCTTTTTTAAATGTCGTGAAGTCGGATTGGATTCTCGGCGACAAATGAAATGGCCACAATAGATCAAGTAGTAGAGCAGGGCGTATCAAGCCGAAGATCGTGGGTTCGAATCCCGCACGTGCCATTGAGTTTTTATCTCGACTAAAAACCTTAATTAATTTTACTATAGTAATTTGTCAAGCGGACCACGAAATTAGTGAATTTAGTGATAATAATAATAATTATTTAAAATAAAATAGGTCAATCATGACTACTACATACATGTAGGGATATATATCTGAATAATCCATTAGATTTCGTGGCCCAATTGACCAAATACTTCTTTTAATTAATTAATCTTTATGTAAGGTATTGGTTGAAATAAAAAAAGCCAGTGTCACGAAATACGCCTCTGGTCTACCTCTTGAGATATTGTGACTTCGATCCACTCGGACACCTACTTTCTATTTTAACCAACCTTTCGAACCCACCTCTTCTCCGTGGCCATTTCATTTGTCGCAGAGAATTGAATAGATTGCACATTTGAAAAATGGTAAAAAGTAGGGAAAGTTAGAAAGGTTGGTGGTGAGTTCGAATCGTGACACTAACTTTTTCATTTCAACCAAAATCTCACATAAAAAGATTACTTAATTGAAAGAAGTAATTTCGTCAATGGACCACTAAATATAATGGATTTCATAGTATAAACATCAACTTATATCAACTCTTCAGAAATTGAAAACAATACCTTACATAATATCTGAGTAATGTTTAGAGGGGAAATAAATTCTATGTTGTCACAATTTGGAAATCATCTTTTTTCTGAATGGTTTTCTGCTTCAAATCATTTTTGCATACGACATAATGAAAAATTACGGAATGTGAGGCCGGTTTCAAAAAAGGTTCTTAACTTCTCCTATCACCATTACCCTTTCATAATCTTGTGTGAATTTGGTACTCATGGTATTATTTCCACAGAAGGATTACCAACCGTCTTGTAATCATCAATATGTTGAAGTTACAACAGTCATCTGGACGAATCAACTACCCTCAATTCGGTAAAATGATTGAGATAGGAAATATACACACAGTTAAAGGAAATAGTGGAAATTCTTCTTGGATGATGTGAATACATAAGTATGTATGTGTAGTTTCGTTGGATACATTAAATGGAGAATCAAGGACTTTTCGTAAGGTTAAGGATTGTGCAGCGAAAATCATCGAAAAGGGCCAAACTATATTTTCATCACCCCGTAGACCCAAAAAGGAAATCTCTCAACCCAAAAGTGCTTTGTTAACCTACACCCCCTCCCAACACAACTTTACATTTTCAAACATGTTACATACATAATAGAATCTTTGGTTAAATCAGAGACGATCGAATTGTTTACATAATATTTAATGTAATAATAATACAGTTAAATTTGCAATCTTAATGTAAAAAATTCGAAAATGGTCAATCAGAATAGTGTCGGAATAATTAAAGAACACGTTCAGCCTACTTTCAGTACAACCTACTTTATAGTACAATTCGAGAGCCATTAGGCTAAATTAATTCGTTATGATTATTAGAATTTTGAAGAGATTGTTCATCGAGCCTGTTACAGAAGGACGGTACATCGATTCTCAAAACTTTATTTGAAACAATTACATGTATGAGCTTTTAACTCAGCGATACCCCAGAATTCCTGAATTGAAAGGTAGTTTTGTTCCAACAAGACAACGCCTCTCAGCACACTTCCCAATTTACAAAACAAAAGCTTTCAGAAAGGATGGAATCGAGCTGCTATCTCGCCTATTCTACAGCCCGGACTTGACTTCTTCCGACTACAACCCCGGACAATGGACCGCTTCCTTCGGGGAAAAACATTTAAATCTTGAAAGAGGTGAAAAGTGAAACGAAGAACTGTTCTATGCAAAAGCCGAGGAAGCGCCTATCTTCTAGAACAACCTATCAACATTGGCCTCGAAAACAATTCAACGAATCAATAAATTTATTAACTAACTAATTTAATAAATTATCAAATATTATTCTATCAAATTAGGCATAATTTTCAATTAATTAAAATTTTTAGTTGAGATAAAAAAAAGGCAGTGTCACGAGCGGGATTCGAACCCACGATCTTCGGCTAGATACGCCGCTACTCTACCACTTGAGCTATCCTGATCTCGATCCACTCGGACACTAACTTCGCATCTCAACCTCACCTTTTGAATTTTATCTACTTTTTGGGAAGTTATTGTCCGAGTGGATCGAAGTCACGATAGCTCAAGTGGTAGAGCAGCGGCGTATTTACTCGAAGATCGTGGGTTCGAATCCCGCTCGTGACACTGACTTTTTATCTCAACTAAAAATCTTAATTAATTGAAAGATATTAATTGGTCAACCAAAACTAGTGAGTTTATTTCATAATTGTTTTTAAAATATTTGTCAGTCTGAGAGTTAAACATTCGGGCGTTCCGATTTGAAACTCATTTGTATGATTTAAGTTGCGTGAGTTGCTCGTAGGAATAGTCAAGATTTAATCAGAAGATGCTAGTGTAAATAAGAATTTGTAAAAACTTTTTTTTAATCTCTGTTTTTCAGAGTCGCACCTTGTCCCTTGGCGCTAAACCTTTGTCCTTTGGCGTTTAAAATTTAACCCTATTCTTTTCACCACCAGACACCGAGCCAGGTCCTGCAAAATATTTACCAATGAAAGGGAATAAGGGGGAAAGTTCCATTCTTTCTTTCCCGCTGCTGCAAGGATTAACAATAGGTAACAGGCGTTAAAACATTCAACTGGGACCACGATGGTAAAAAAAGGAGGCCTGAATGGGGTTCGACCATATAATTAATTTCGGGGGTGTTTATCCTTCCTCTTGCATTGTGGATTCTACAGAGTCATTGTGGCAAACACATACATATCACGCTCATTACTGGTGAGTTCTTTTGTCGGCTCAAGGGCCCGGTAATAAGCATTGTGGCCCTGGCTTTTGTCCCCTTGTGCAAAACCTGCTATTTGGCCCCTTCTAGCAGCAGTTTGACGCTTATTACCTATCGGTTGTTAACACTGACGTAGATAAGGGCGCATGGCCAATACGTTCGCTTTTTTTCTCTATTTACAGAACTAAAGTAAAGCTATTTGTGTGAGTAAACCTAAAATGCAATAATAACAGTCGATTCCGTCGTGGATCCTGTATTATTTACCATTAGTGCATATTGATTAATTAATCTATGCTTGTAAAATATGTTGTTCAGAATCAGCGTTCCATTGCAACAATTAAAACAAAAATAATGCACATGAATTATGTTCGTGCATTAATGATTGTATGTCATTGATTACTATGGTAATTAAACCCTGTACCTCCATTTTAATGATTTAAAGTACTTTAAAATACTTTTGTTCGAATATTATTAGAATACTATACAAATAAAAAGAAATTTACTACCATTTGTACAAATATGAAATATCATCTTTCACGATCATACTAGTTTGGCTGTTTTTCAATTGTCATCAGTCGTCCCACATCAGAATAAAAGGATAAAACCAAGCCGCAAATACTCCCTAAGCATATATACATCCCAACATTTCAATATATACAGCTAGCAAAATCTGACATAAATTGTATTTAAAATAAATTGTTTTGTTAGTTTTTCTCTTTTCTTAGAGGTCAGCGGGCTGATGAACCGGAAGCTTGGTCATTTCTGATGATTTTGGCATGCGGTCACTGTTTCGGTCTGCCAGACGCGTTTCATTTTTTACCATCTTCAGTGATCGATCAGGTATACAAACAGGTTGAAATGAAAAAGTTAGTGTCACGAGCGAGATTCGAACCCACGACCTTCGGCTCAATACCCCGCTGCTCTAACCACTTGACCTATACAATAATTAATTGAAAGAAGTAATTTGATCAATCAGGCTACTAAATATAATGGATTAAATAAGTAAAACAAAGTACAACTTCACTAACAACTCTCCGTGGGGCCACTTCATATGTCGCCGAGAATCAAATCCTGATTAGACATTTGAAAAATGGCTAAAAGGAGGGAAAATTCGAAAGGTTGTAGGTTCAGATGATGTTGGTGTCCAAGAGGATCGAAGTCGTGGGTTCGAATCTCGCTCGTGACACCAACTTTTTCATTTCAACCTGTTTATATCCCTGATCGATTATTTAAGATGGAAAAAAACCAAATGCGTCTGGCAGTCCAAAACAGTGACACTAACTTTTTCATTTCAACCAAGACCTTAACAATAATTAATTTAAAAAATTAAAAGGACGCGCTTTTGCGAATAACAGGCTAGTTGGATTGTAAACTCTCCTGTATGATGAGAATGACTACTAATCCTATAAAAAGCAATAAATTTATTATATTTTGTAACTTTTTTTCAACATGCATAAAGAAAAAGAAGCAATTACTTAATAAGTCATTTTCAGTTAATTAAGGTTTTAGTTGAGATAACAACAATCCAAACTAGTACAATTAGATTCAAATTAAATTCAGAAGTTGGGGTTGAGATGGGAAGTTACTGTCCGAGTGGATCGAGGTCACGATAGCTCAAGTGGTAGAGCAGCGGCGTATATAGCCGAAGATCGTGGGTTCGAATCCCGCTCATGACACTGACTTTTTTATCTTGGCTAAAAACCTTAATTAATTGAAAGATATTAACTGGTCAAGCGGACCACGAAAACTAGTGAATTTAATAAGTAATCTTGACCATTGACTTTGCTGACATCATTATCCTTCCTCTGTCCTAAATAAATCTTGAACTTACGAACTTTATTTGTATTTAAATTTATTTTCCTCATTGGCTAGGGATTGGTGAATTTATATGCAGCAGTTTCAGTCATTCTGTGCTAGATACCAAAACTCGTCTGACGGGAAAAAAATACTTTAAAAAAAACGAGAAATTGACAGAAGAGGTTGATTAATGACGATCAAATAATTAAATCTGTTAAAAATTGTATGAGTTGGTTCAATGAATGTTTCTAACTGTTGGAGCCTATTACTACCTAATGCCAATTTTGTTATATAATATTTATTGGTTTTTAACTTGTAACATAATTTTTTATGATTCAGGTGGTGTTTTTTCTTGCGAAATGAAAAATCTCGTGAGAATGAACATCCAAGCTCTTGTCCATGATTAAATCCTTACGCCCACTTTGAAAATCCCGCAGATCCCATTTATAAATTCTTTGTTGTCAAATTTCTGAATTTTGGGCGAAAATCACTCACGTTAATTTATCTAGAGGGAAAACCGACAATGACAGGTTAATTACTGAGGACAAAGGGGGGTTGCCTCCCAATGGCAAACTCGACAAAGACTTAACCCCCTCGACATAAACGAGATTGTGTTAATAGGTGTTGGCAAAGCCGGCTGCTGTAATGCCGGTAATGTGTTGTAGTGGGTGGCGCTGTGAGCATTGTAGTGTCCTCCTGTAGGGCCATTGTGCTCCCCGTAGAGACAACAATGCTCAGACAAGTTGGTGTCAGGATTCGACCGTTGATAGATTTACATATAGATTAGTATGACAGGCCCTTCTCCCAGAAATCGTTATTATCTTCTCTTCTCAAACCCGTGTCATCCCCTCGCGAACGACAATCACTTTTTTCGTGGGGAGATCTGCTATGATTCGCAATTGTTCTTTTCATATAAAAAAATTGTAAAAGCATTATTCCATAAGCATAGTATTTAATTATAATGCATGTTTATGACGCGATTGTTATGTAAATTGTTACTGTCTCTTGTTAATTATTAAGGAATCTCGCTATACAGCACCTTTATTTCATGAACCATAGTATATAAGCATAATATTATCGTAAGTATCTTAAAAAGTGTAATACATTTGTTGTCCAGTCCTTAGAGATGGAGAGGCTTTGTTAATGTTACAATCTAATTATTAACATAGGAAATAAGTAATCTTTTTCTGATATTTGTATTGCGAGGGTGATCAATTCATGATCGCTCCTGCTGCATATACCGTTTGCAATTGTATACGCTTTGGCACGAGCTTGAGGTGGTTCGATGGTGTCTGCTTACCTGATCTGCATCGCCTCCTCAGGGCGGTTACTCCTGTGACAGGTTCTCCGTTGACTCTCTCGTAGTTTTCTTGCCGAAGAAATACGATTAACTGGAGGGTAACGAAAAGGCGGACGAGGCGGCTAAAGCCTTCTAATTTTAAAAAAAGCAATAAAAGTCATTATTAGAAGAAACGGGCAGCGTTGGTGGGCCGGGTCGGCCACGTACCAAGAGCTCTGTCGATAAGAGGTCCTCGTAGGGTCTGACTTATAAAAGAGGGGTCAACCTTACCCGATTAAGAATGGAGGTTGATACAAGGAAACGTACAGGTCAAAACCGACGTATGAGCCTGCATGTAGAAAAAGATGTCTCACCTAATTGAAGGGTGCCAATCTACGGCTCCATATAGAGAGCGTGCGAGAACACCATCCGATGTGAGAATTGTGCTTCAGCACGACATTGAGCATTTGGGTATCCGGCGTGTAGAGAAAGGTTGCTCGATGTGTTCTACCTCGTTGAATGGCGCAATTCCTCTGTTCCTTAGGGAGTAGAATACAACCCGATGTGAGAATCGTGTTGCGCAGGAAAGCGAGTGTAAGTTCTCTATTAAGATTTTTGGAGAAACAGTGGTTTTCTTATACTATATATATAATTATTATTGTCTTTATGTATATAGAATTTTAAGATTTTTTTTTTATCAAAGAGGGAACTAAGATAATAAATTTGAAGAGGAGGGAGTAGCTGGAGGAGCAAACGGGATAAAGTCACTTGCAAACTGAGCAGCAAATTGGTGAAGCGTGATATTGGAGTGATCAGGATAAAAGAACAACCGCTTTATTTCTTCACCATATTACAAAAATTAGGTTAATTCTTTTGATCAGCTCACGAGTGGAGCCCCATCTCAAGGATGCCTAATACATGTCAATCACCTCTCAGATCATACGAAGAAATCTCACATATATATATATATATATATATATATGTATATGTATATATATGTTTATGAATATATATGTATATATGTATATATGTGTATATATATGTATATATACATATATATATGTATATATATATACGTATATATATGTATATATGTATATATGCCTAATACATGTCAATCACCTCTCAGATCATACGAAGAAATCTCACAAATATATGTATATATGTATATATATGTATATATGTATATATGTATATATGTATATATATGTATATGTATATATGTATATATGTGTATATATAATATATATATGTATATATATACGTATATATATGTATATATGTATACATATATATACGTATATATATGTATATATATATATTTTTTTTTTTTGTGAGATTTCGTCGTATGATCTGAGAGGTGATTTTTACATTTTTTATTCGCTAGGTTGCTAAAAAGCTTACTATATCAAGCAGTACTATTCTCGCTATTTGTGATACTTGTATGATGCTTAGTGCTGCAGGTTTTGTTGAAGTAATTGTTTATATACTTGTAATGCTTAATTCTATATATTGTATATAAGAAAATATCCAACATTCATCCACCTATCTGACAAAAAATATCCATATGGTAACGAGATATGTGCATTTCAAGAAGTCTTTTCATTTCATTTCAAGAATGTGGGTTTTTAGTAAAGAATTGTAGTCCCTATGTTTAACTGAATAAGCCCGTAGGTTCCCACGTTTACTCTACTTAATCTTTCAAGTCACACATAAAAAAAACCAAGATTGTTTCATTAAACGTCCTGATTGATTTATTACCACATGTAAATTAGGCACTATTTGTATGTGAATTAACTTTTTGTGAATGAACAACTATGTTTCTATTCACAAATTGATTGATTGTTCGCTGCAAAGAGTTTTTCTAAAGAAATACATTTATTTTTAATATGTAACATTTTACGACGAATGACCACATTCTATCTATTTTTCATTCAAGACTGTACAAAATAATGGTTTTCCGAGTTCAAAACATTTTATCAAACCCGTAATCGTCAACAAACAAGAGTTATTTTTACTTTAAACACTGGAAAAAAGGAAAACAAAGAATTTATAAAAAAAAAGGTTTTCGATTGTTTGTTAACTGGCTAATTACTGTAATTTCAAGCACAGTTTAACAAATATCTAGGTCTCAAAACTACAACAATTTTATGAAAAAACGAAGCAAACCATTTTAACGGAGAAGTTAATAAAATGAAAGTAGAACCACGATGTAACACTTTTAATTCAGAAGACAGAGTTTAAAGGCAAAAGATCGCCACCTTAGCTAAAATAGCCATTCGTACTGAGAAAATCTCCATATTTTCAAAACCTATCAGAAATCTTCAAAATAAATTGTTTTATTCACTAGTTTCGTGGTCCGCTTGACCAATTAATATCTTTCAATTAATTAAGGTTTTTAGTTGAGATAAAAAAGTCAATGTCAAGAGCGGGATTCGAACCCACGATGTTCGTCTAGATACGCCGCTGCTCTACCACTTCTCAACTAAAAACCTTAATTAATTGAAAGATATTAATTGGTCAAGCGGACCACGAAACTAGTGAATTTAATAAGTTTAAATGAAGTAAACCTTTACTAAAGCTCTCCGTGGCCATTTCATTTGTCGCCGAGAATCAAATAGATTACACGATATTTGAAAAATGGCAAAAAGGAGGGAAGTTAGTGTCCGAGTGGATCGAGGTCACGATAGCTAAAGTGGTAGAGCAGCGGTGTATCTAGCCGAAGATAGTGGGTTCGAATCCCGCTCGTGACACCGACTTTTTTCTCAACTAAAAACCTTAATTAATTGAAATAAATTATTTTGTTTAGAGAATCAAACAAGAATTAATGAAATATGAAGTTACACGCCTGAACTCACTGATGTAGTTTGTCAATTTTATAAGGCCTAGTAAAGTTAGAAATAGCAAATAGTCTTTAAATCAATAACAAGTAGGGAACCTACTACGTTGTTAGCAAATAAACCAAGGTACGTGCTCGGAAAAATACATTGATCAATAATAAATTAAATACAAACATTTCAATATTAAAACGTACACTAATTTGTAATTTTAGAAAGTAAATCTGAAGAGGGGAGGCGTAAACCTGAAGCCCCCTAAGTCTATTTCATAAAAATAAAAACTTTTTTTTAAAAAGACAGGATTTTTGTAAAAAACCCTACTACATGTGATTATCCTGCCAGTAAAAGAAAAAAACCAACGAGATATAAAATTTAAATAAATTAATAAACATATCTATTGCATATATCTATTTCTTGAGAATGTATAGCTAATGAGCTGTGTAACTAATTAATAATTAATTTGTAAAAATTATTATATTAACTGTATTTTGTAGAGCCCCAAAGAAAGTACAATAAACATCCGAAAGCTAGGCGAAGATTTTATATTAAAAATTTTTTATTTGACTACATCCCTGATAACTAAGTGAACATTGTCTGCATAAGCTGGTCGATAAATGTACAAAACATTAACTATGTAGAAAAATTAGAGTGAGGATTTGTAAAAGTCGAAGCAGCACATTTCGAGTCATCCCAGGATGCTCAAAAATCCCCTCTAAAGTAAAGCTCATGAAACGCAAAATAGTGAAGCCAAAGGGTACTAGGTGCCACGGGGATGAAAGCCCCACTGGAGCTTTCAGGGGAGTTCTGCAAATAGCCGTTGCTCAAATATTGTAGACACTAGGTAGTGAGCAGTCAGTGGTTAACACAAGTCACCGACTAGTCATTAGTTGAGTCGGGTCAGTTGGTCACGAATTAGTTACAATTTACTGTGTAGAGTTAGTCATTGCCCAGAAATGATTTCGAAGTTGGATTTTCAAAGTAACAGTGCAATTAGCACAAACTGAATTTAGCGGATTCTTGAGAAATTCGAGAATTCGAGAGTGAAGGATTACCCTCAATTTTGTTGGCTCACCCTTTCTCGCACAAAGTTTGAGTGTGTTGGCTTCGAATTCTGGGATGTTGAGATTTGAACTCGGGACTCTTACAGTGATGAGTCACAATCTTTCCAGCACCGACACCCCCTGTGTCTATTATTATTATAGTTAACATTAACACTCAGCTATAAGGATTATACGTTTAATTTTGTTTATTCAGAAATCGTGAGATGCGGTGTGGTGTGATGTAGGTTTCAGAAAAACATTTTCTTTAACGTGCCAACGTTTCGATCTTTATTGAGATCATCTTCAGAGAAATTTGACAAAAAACAGTGAATTTATACAATGCAAAAAAATATTTTTTTATAATCAATCAAAGTATTTCTACTCACTAAAAGTGTTTGTTTTCTACACATTGTATAAATTCACTTTTTTACACAACCTACATGTTTTTTGTTAAATGCAAACAATGTTTGTAAATCCCAGACCCTGAAGATGATCTCAATAAAGATCGAAACGTTGGCACGATAAAGAAAATGTTTTTCTGAAACATACATCACACCAGACCGCATCTCACGATTTCTGAATAATCATCGACTAATTAATCACCACACACGTTTAATTTTGTATTAACAAAAGTTAGGATAATGCCTATTTTAAGAAAACAGTTCCTTCTTCCGATAGGGAATGGACAGATTGTACATCTCGTTCTACTCGGAAAATCAATATTTTTGAAACCGTGTTTCAGAAATGTAAGTAGGCGTAGTAATAATAATTTGAAAGTCTTGATGGAGGGGATTTATTCCTCAAAAGCTTGAATGAGATTTCCTTGTAATATAAAAAGCTGCTGTCAATCATATCGAGATAAGTTACACGTTTGTAAAACGTAATAATTGATATACAATAACTTCGTTATAAATAAAGTCTGCACTTATTTTCCACAAGTTTGACGTTGTAGCTTGGTTAGCTTTATAACTAAGCTTAGTGGAAAACAAAGACGTGACTTAGCTCGTTAAAAACAACGTTTATAAAGTACTTGTACCTAGTTTAAGAGAAATGCCTTTAATACAGGCAATTTTTAAAATATACAATCTTTAGGTAAGGATTTTTTGGATATTCCGTTTTATTATAAAGGGTCAGTCGAAATTGAATCTAAGTGGTGATAACAAAGGGGGATGGGAGTATGGGGAGGATGAAGAACGGCCGAATGTTTAGAAGGGCAAATTGCAACAACATAACCTCGCGCATTATGCTCGGGACCCTCCTACATTCTAACCATTGTCTCACAGGACAGTGAAACTACAATAGGCCCATTGTCACCCCACGGCCAAACATCCACCCGGCATAATGAACAGCTTTCGCCAAACGGGAGTCGCGTCGGCACAGATTTAACGAGGATCTGCTATAAAACTAAAGACCATTTCGAAAATAATGACAACCCTCGGAAACGTACAAAACCATAAAATACATGGTACTAAGATAATTTTTTTGAAAAAAGGATACATTTAAAATGGGACATTTAGACTAAGTAGAGGGTTGCAATTACAAAAGTATCTCATTTGTCGGATGCTCAACGAAAGACGATGTCTCGGTTGTAACAAGGTGCGGGGGAAACGGTATCGATACAAACATTTGAAAGCCGTGTTTCGAGGGGTTCGCCCAATCAGTGACAACAATGAGAAGAGGGAGCTTGTTAAAGCACGACAGTTTGCCATACACAACATAGCCCATGATCTTTCATCCCCAAGAGGTAGATAGCTAGGAAGAAATCGATTGGGGAAAACGATGCAGAGACAAACAATATTGCCTTTTCTGAGGTAATATAATATTTTACAAACACCAATATTAAGCAGAAACCTGGAAATTTGAACATTTTTAGTAGCAAACAATACGCTAAACACCAATTATTACGCTAATTAACATATATATGTAGGGTTTATGACCAGATTTGTAATGTAATAAGGTTGCTCAGAACACTAAATATCGTTACTATGAAATCCATTATATTTCGTGGTCCTATTGACCAAATAACTTCTTTCAATTAATTAATTTTTATGTAAGGTATTGGTCGAAATAAAAAAGTCAGTGTCACGAGCGGGATTCGAACCCACTACCTTCGGCTAAATACGCAGCTGCTCTACCACTAGAGCTTTAGTGAATATATACTTCATTTTACTTTATTAAATCCATTATATTTCGTTGTTATCTCGACCAATACCTTACATGAAAATCAATTAATTGAAATAATTTATTTGGTCAATCGGACCACGAAATATAACGGATTTAATAAATCTTATGATTCTTCCTTCTTGAAGGTGGGATAATAGGTCATCTCAAAAAACCACAAGCAATTTTTATCCGCAACGTTTCGGATTTATGTTAATCCTTCCTCAGGTGAGTTAACGCCTGTACACAGAACAATTTTTTTTTTTTTATTTCATAAAAAAAACAACGAAGTATATCTTCACTAAGCTCTCCGTGACCATTTCATTTGTCACCGAGAATCAAATTGATTAGATGACATTTGAAAAATGGCAAAAAGGATGGAAAATTCAAAAGGTGGGGTTGAGATGGGAAGTTGGTGTCCTAGTGGATCGAAGTCACGATAGCTCAAGTGGTAGAGCAGCGTCGTATCGCTCTTATAAGTATAGCCGAAGGTCGTGGGTTCGAATCCCGCTTGTGACTTTTTTATCTCAACCAAAATCTTAATTAATTGAAAAGAATTTATTTGGTCAAGCGGACCACGAAACCTAATAAAATTTATCTAAAGCATTCATATCACTTACTTATTAAATTCACTAGTTTCGTGGTCCGCTTGACCAACTAACATCTTTCAATTAATTAAGGTTTTTAGTTGAGATGTGGTAGAGCAGCGGCGTATTTAGCCCAAGGTCGTGGGTTCGAATCCCGCTCGTGACATTTACTTTTTTTATCTCAACCAATACCTTATAAAAGAAATTACTATGAAACTTCAATCAAATTTTGAGGTGCAAAGACTGTGCTGGGTAGGAGATTTATATCGTAAAAACCGACAAAACTCCAAAAAATACTTATAAGTGTTTGACTTACGTTTGTCCATTCGAAATGGACCATTCCAAGAATATCCTTAAAAGCAAATTGGCGTTGGACATTTGTAGTAGGATAGTTTAAATAAAAAGAACCGAGAACATTTTTTGAGATGGTTTATTTTTAAACAAATCGTCGTACTTTATTACATTAGGAACGTCCCATGAGTCGACAATAAAATCGTATAACAACACAAATCTTTGATAAAAGTAAACCGCCGAAAATACA
Source organism: Cimex lectularius (assembly GCF_000648675.2). Taxonomy (NCBI): domain Eukaryota; kingdom Metazoa; phylum Arthropoda; class Insecta; order Hemiptera; family Cimicidae; genus Cimex; species Cimex lectularius. Next base: position 271,154 of record NW_019392780.1, read on the forward strand.
GTCACAAATAAAGACCTATATAATCACTTCTGCGGTAGGAACATGGCCAGTGATAATATCAACTAAAGACTTAAACTAATCTCCAATTATTTAAATCACAGTTACATCTATTTACAAAATAAAACGTATAGTTTATTATTTATGACATATTTATGGCACAGGTTCTCTAAACTATTGTTATTATATCTAGACGATTAAACCTCGTAGGAGAAAGGTGCAGAAGTGCGAGAAATCAATTGAAGTCGGAAGGAGGCGTGAGTCAAAGACGGTGAGGTCAGAAGATGACGGTAAGCGGCCGCCTGTAATCCTGAGGAGAAGCGGGCGGAGGGTGCCCGTAAGAAGGGTGGTAATTCGGCGGAAGGGGAGTCGGATAATAGGAGGATAAGTGTGGGACGCCTCCGGGCGACCCAGCGCCCGAAGAAGAAGAGGAGGAGTCCTGTTCGGGCCTTTCCGGTGATGCGGTCGACCCGTTTTCCTGTTTGATGGGCTCCTGGTGCGGGAACGACTTGCCGGGGTCGGCCGGCGGTCCCTGGTACATGTCCCCGGGGTACATGCTCTTCGCGGATTCGAAGTACGCCTTTGTGAAGTTGGCCGGGTCCAAGTAGTTGTAACTCGTCTTGTAATCCTGGGCGTACTTAGCCGGCTCAGGATAGCCTGGAAAGTGGCCACTGGCTGCGTAAGCGTTTCTGTATTTTTCCTCGACAGAATATTTCATCGCCTCCATAGAAGTAACCATCTATATAATAACAAAAATAACAAAACAAAATATTAGTCAATTAGGATTATGAAACGATAAGTACATATCATTATATGAGTATTTTTTAGGCTTGTTTAAAAGGTATTATCAACACTCTTACTACTTAGCAAGAAATCTTTCTGTCCTTCCATCGTAATCGTTGTTTTTTTTTAAATTAAAATTAAAATTAAATGAGCTTTATTTTGTCAAAAAATCCCCTATCCTCGACTATCCTGACTAAGTTAATATATCGACAATAGTTCATTCTACGCCTACTCTCGCGGGTTTAGATTTCACTCCACTGCTTCACGTCGAGTTCAGTGAGGAGCTCCCTTTGAGTAACGTACCCTGACTGGCTGAATTAAACTAGCAAATTTAAATGTGTCTAACCACTCACTTGGTCAAGAAAATCTAATTAGTAATAAATAAAACATTAATGATCATATTAAAACAATATTCATTTTTCAGAACATATTTTTAATATATTTTTAGTCTGTATGTTTGAATATAAATTTAGGAAATTGTTTAACGATATAACTTTTTTTTGGGTTTATTGTAAGCAACCTTCTATTGTAGGATAGATTTGTTTCATGTTACAATAATTATTGTCTAGGTCTTACGCATATTCATGTTGTTGAGTCATTGATCATAGAAAACGAGAATAACTGGATCTGAAGATCCCCTGATATGATCAGCTTATCCGGCCATATTCGCACATGTGCGTCCGGTAAAAGATACCAAAAGAAACCGGATCTTTCAAAAGTTGCTTCACACGAGACGGAATATCGGATGAAACCAACGGAAATCCGTGTAATTGTTAGTCTAATCTACCGTTACAGAAGGAATTATAAGTTAAAAACAGCAAAATAAATGCCACAAAGAATGGTTTTTTTAGAACAGAATTTTTTGGTTTTCCACAGATGCACGCAGAATAATGGTCAAAACTTATGTTATACATCACACTTTTTTTCATGTGAAATTATCGAATTTCGTTATTTCGATGAAAATTATTAAATCTGTTGAATAATGCTGGCTCATTTTAATTTTTCCGGTTGAAAGCCTCGACACTTTTCTATTTGCGGACCAATATAGAAATTATTTTATTTATTCAATCCTTTCAGATAGTTGTGGCATCTGCCGTTTTTCTATAAAATTCGTATCAAGGTGTCATTAATGAGGATTTTTTTTCTGATTCCAGATATAAACTTTGCCTAGATTAATCTACAGTTTTTACCGAATACCAGAAAGAATCGTAAAAATGATAAATCCTGTCATATTGTTACGTTTTTTCATGTGAATCTATTGAATTTTCTTTATTTCGCCGAAAATTATTAAATGTGTTGAATAACACTAGCCCATTTTAATTTTCCGGTTGAGCCTTTCTCCGGTTACCTTGGCTCTTTTTTATATGCGAACCAATATAGAAACTATTTTATCTATTCAATCGTAACTTTTAGATAGTTGTGGCACTGCTGTTTTCCTATAAAATTCGATATTAAGGTATCATTAATGAGGATTTTTTCTGGTTTCAGAAATAAACTTCGCCTACATTAATCTACGGTTTTTACTGAATACCAGACAGAATCGTATTTTAAAACCATCAAAATTCAATCATCAAAGCACTCTTTTTACGACAGAGGATTTTTCGTTTTCCATATATCCATGCAGGATAATTGCTGAAAAATCCTGTTATATTGTTACGTTTTTTCGTGTGAAACTATTGAATTTTCTTTATTTCGCCGAAAATTATTAAATGTGTTGAATAACACTAGCCCATTTTAATTTTTCCGGTTGAGTCTTTCAACGGTTACCTTGACTCGTTTTTATATGCGAACCAATATAGAAACTATTTTATCTATTCAATCAAAACTTTCAGATAGTTGTGGCATATGCTGTTTTCCAATAAAATTCGATATTAAGGTATCATCAATACGGATTTTTTTCTGATTTCAGAAGTAAACTTCGCCTAGATTAATCTTCAGTTTTTACCGAATACCAGAAAGAATCGTACTTTAAAACCATCAACATTCAATCATCAAAACACATTTTTTTAAGGCAGAGGATTTTTCGTTTTCCATACATCCATGCAGAATAATTGCTGAAAAATTTTGTTATATTGTTACGTTTTTTCGTGTGAAACTATTGAATTTACTTTATTTCGCCGAAAATTATTAAATGTGTTGAATAACACTAGCCCATTTTAATTTTCCGGTTGAGCCTTTCTCCGGTTACCTTGGCTCTTTTTTATATGCGAACCAATATAGAAACTATTTTATCTATTCAATCGTAACTTTTAGATAGTTGTGGCACTGCTGTTTTCCTATAAAATTCGATATTAAGGTATCATTAATGAGGATTTTTCTCTTAGACTCTTAGAAATAGACTTCGCCTAGATTAATCTACAGTTTTTACCGAATACCAAAAAGAATAGTACTTTAAAACCATCAAAATTCAATCTTCAAAAGATTTGTTTTTACAACAGAGGATTTTTCGTTTTCTATAAATCCATACAGAATAATTGCTGCAAAATCCGTTATATTGTTAATTTTATCGTGTAAAACTATTGAATGTTCTTTATTGCGACGAAAATTATAAAATGTGTTGAATAATACTAGCTCATTTCAATTTTTCCGGTTGGAAAGTTTGACGCTTTTCCATGTGCGGACCAATATAGAAACTATTTTGTCTATTCAATCCTAACTTTCAGCTAGTGTAGCATCTGCTTTTTTTTCTAGAAAATTTGATATTGCGATGTCATTAATGTGGATATTTCTCTTATTCCGGAAATAGACTTCATATATTTAGGAGATATGTCAGTTTTGTAATTTAGAGATGCACATCGATTGCATTTTGTCTAACAATAAGAATCAGATGACAGACTGCTTGATCAACTTTCCTTTTTTACGGGGATCAAGTAAGCATGATGATCTTCCAAGAAAAGAATATTATCCCTATGTTAACCTTTTCAAGATTCCTTATTTCCTTGGAAATCTAGCTTTTCTACTAGTTCAGTTCGTAGCAATTGAGCTGAATACGATTTTCTGGTTCGATTAAGCAGCAAACGTGTAATTTTATTTCGCAGTTTACGGCCGGAAGGTCATTAAGATGGCTAAAGTATGTTATACGCGTTGTCAGCAAGCTTAGTCATTTATCATTTAGCAAAGTGCTAAACCAGAACCTTCCGCAGAAATTGTTATATTTTTAATTTTGATGTCAATTTATACTTTTACTTTGCCGTCAACAGCCTAACGTTCAATGGAGGTCATAACTTGTTTGTGCACGTCAAGGTTTCTTTCAACCCTTGAATTAATATTTATATTGAGTTTGACGTGTGACGAACGATGCGGATGACAGTAGCCGCATGATTCGAGCTAAGTTTAACAAGCCCGGTGTCGGTTCGCAATTAATGCTAATGTTGTCATGTAAATAGGTTCATTATCGCTCGAGTGGGGCAATGGTCATACTGTTGACGTTAGATGGATATCTTTCCACCTTTTTTGTACAATTATGTTAATAATGAAATGTTCCGGTCTAGTGTTCTTTTTCTCGTTCTTTTTTTCAGTTGGTCGTAATAAATATATTCAAGATGGCGGGTAGGCGGGTCCCTTCTATCCACATCTGAAGACACATAAATATCATCCCCCACTACGTTAAGTCGCGTGACATGCCGCTCACTATCATAAAACATCCGACGGCTCACGTGAGCGGAAGCAGAAAACGTAAATCCAAACGACACAAGGTCGTTAATCAAAGGGAAGCGACCACAAAAAGGGCCTTCTGGAAAAGTTTTTTCCCCTCTATCCCCATCCGATAATAATCCGGGTCGTGTTGACTTTTGACTTTAGCCCACATTGCATAGTCCGTGTTTGTGAAGTTTTTTTGTTAATTTGTAGGAAAAGCTTGATAGCTAAAGGCCTAGAGGGGGCAACGGTTGGACAAGATAGCAGGACGGCGCAGTGAATCCATACCGGCGGATCCCTTCTGTTGCATAGGAATCCACTCTATTAACGAATATCTCAGACAGAAGGACAAAAAGAAAATGAGAGAACTTTGGAATTCACTCATTGGACATAGACAATCCAAGAATCTTCTAACCAATTTTGATAGGAAAGAAATTACAGAATCTGTCAAAGGAAGCAGGATCAGACTGCGAGACTGCGAATCCTAATAGGATTCCTAACAGGACACTGCAAATTAAATGGACACTTAAAGAAAACTGGAACAATCCAAGATGGCACATGTAGATTCTGCAATGAGGCAGAAGAGACACCAACACATCTACTAACAAACTGCGGAGCTACATTAGCCCGCAGGAGGAAATGTTTTAGGATGTATGTGATCATAGAAGAGCTTCAACCACTGAAATGGTTGAACCACCTATTAATCAAGTTTCTTGATGAAATAGGACTCACCGATGTGCTGTAGGCAGAGCACGGGGGATACGATAGCTCTTAAAGGGCGCAGTATACTATAACCTGAAATTACATCTACATCATACCGGCTGATCACGGCTACCTATCTAGTTCTTATGGTATGCAAAATTATGAGATCTTTCTGTTCTTAACGGCTTCCTTCGACCTTGCCCTAAAAGGTACCTAATCTAATAAGTCTTTCAATAAAACTATATATACAATATTTTAATAAATGACTAACAAATGTGGAAATAAGAAGTAACCAGCCCGTAATTAAAAGTTCAGGGAAGCGATCTAAACTTAGCTCAGCCAAAAGACTTGAAGGCCTCAAAGTTGTTCTTTTCTTTAATCAGTTCATTGAGGGTCGGTAGCCAAATGTGGCGGAAAAGGAGCATTAAAGGTTCTCTCGCACGGAGGTGACAGTTGCACAGTCCTCGTAGGACACAGTCATAAAGTCCGCAGTCGGGATACAGTGGACTTCTCTATGGAACCGGTGCGGGTAAGCGTTGAAATTCCCGGTCCTGTCATTATTTGGGTGTTCAAGAAATTTGGATGAAACCTCGATGCTCTGGCTCTTAAATCTTACAATATGAACCCTATATGTTTTTTGCACATTAATTGTTAGAAAGTGACCTTTCGTTTTAGTCACACATTTATGCAAGCTATAGGAAAGAAGAGGAAAACGACAAGAAACAGTTTTCTGATTTCGACATTAGCAATGGCTAACCGGATAAGCTTATTTTTTCCGTTCAATCTGCAGTTATCAAAAATTTGATTAATGTGATTTTGAAAGCTATTGTACTAATACAGTAAAAATTACAAATTTGCAACTTTCTACAACGACCGTTTATTTAATTTTTCTTCTGTATAAAAACTAATGAAAATTATCAAGCTGTTCTATTTCAATTTTCATTTATTTTGATAACCACTATAACTTTAAAATTTGACTGAAATATCGGCATGGACAAAACGTTATCTGAAGCTTACACACACCAACACATTTATCGTTAAGACTAAAATGAAAGGTCACTTTCCAACAATTAATGTGCACAAAGCATATTGGGTTTATATTGTGAGATTTCTTGATTCTTGATTCCTGTACATGGGTGTACAAAAAATTGATATCAATGAAAAAATCACCATCTCGTTCTACACTCATGCAGTTTGACCGTCTCTTAGAATCCTCGCAGTTATTATCTGCCAAACACGTTTCGGCTTTTCTCCATCTTCAATAGTCGATTTATTGTCTTGCTTTTATCCCTGCTTATATCACTGACTAACCGCTGGCAGAACAAAACAATCCGATCCTAGCGTAGTGATGGTCACCGCAGATCATGAAAATAAATCTTGCCACTCTCTCATCACCAACTCCAACTCTGCAGACCGATGGAAACGAACAACGAACTTCAATAGAAATTGCCGGTGGGTTCCGAATTTTAAGGAAGGGCGGCTTAGGTATACAGTCGATTCTTAAATTACTTAAAGTTCATGAAATGAGAGTTCTCTTTAACCTACAATAGGTGAAATCGTTGTTGAACCTAGAGAAGTTTTCTGATTTTGCAACATAAGCAGATTTTGTCATTGGGCTTTGTTTGGCGTCACCAAGTGAACCTTTTTTTTGTTATGTTAACTTGTTTTGGATTTTGTTAGGTTGTTTTTAAATTGACTTACACTTGGTGAGCTGGTGACAGTAGAAGGAACAGACTGCTGTGCGACCGCGGCGGCCGCTGCTGCTGCTGCTATGCTGGCTGCGTTCAACGAGTTGTAAGCAGCAGGGTTGTAATACGGCGAGATCTGAGCGCTTCCCATCCCTGAAACGAGAAAATCACACCGAAACATTAAAGACAATAAGTTAATAAGAAGACAAAGTGTTTCATTGGCCCGAACAATGGGCACAATGGCCGAAAAGACGGTACGTACACGGCTCATCTGTTAGTCAAAACGGGCCACAAAAACAACAATACGCTCGCTGCCGAGTCTGAATGGGCGTAAATTAGAGAGGCCCGGATTTACATTGGGCGTTAGTGGTCGTCACATTGTTCGACCATTGTGAGATTTGTCCAAACAAGCAGGCATAAGTCATGGAAACAATGGCTCATTATTAAGAACTTCTACCTTCACTCTTTACTAAGAATTTGACTCCCCCTTCTCGTCAAAGAATATGTGACACACTTTGAACTGTAAAATTTGAAATTCCTTTTCATCTTCGGCTCCAAAATTACTATTTCAAAGTCGGTAACCGTTTTATAGAATGAGCAAATATTTATAAATGACAATCAACAAAATGTCGCAGGAAATGTTATTCACCCCAACATCAACGTTTCTATAAATCGCTCTTATCGCTGGTCTTAGTACTAAATTATTCTTTTGTTATAAGTAAAATGCTTATTCTTCAGAAACTATTCGAGATATTAATATAAACAAGGCGATAGGTATCTTAGATATTTATAAAAGATTGCAGAAAAAAAAAATGATGACAGTATAGTTTGAATACACTCCCTTGGTTGTTTAATTTAGAAGATGAAACATATCTTTGATTATACATTACTATCTTTTAAATTAAATATTTAAAATAATTAAATCATTGCGGCGATTCATACCGATTCTCTCTCCACAAATATGATAAAAATTCCGAACTTATAATTCATAGCTCTAAATCGAATCAAATTTCCTTTGTATTGAGCCCAATTAATTTCGAAGAACTGGAAAAATTGTTTAAAAACTTTAACGATAAAAACTGATTTTTTGATAATTATCTAACAAACCGTTTATTTAAATTGATTTCAATGTATATACTTTTATTATTCATTCCGTTCTTTATATTTTTAATTTGTCTCTTTCACTGGGGATATTTTTTAAAAGAACACCTGTTATAAGATTATTAAAAAGTTAATCAAAATTACATATCAATAACTAACGACCTGATTATTTATCCCTATAATTAGCAAAAATCATGGAAAAATGTATCAAAATCGATTAGTTAAATTTCTTTGCAAAAATAATATAATTTCTACTAATCGGTTTGGTTTTTTTCGTAATAAATGAGACGAACAAGCTCTATTTGAAGTTATTAATCTGATTGCTCATAAATTAGATAATAAAATAAGGGTTGTAGTCATTTTTTGGACGTTAAGAATTTTGCTCTGTTGACCATACAATATTAATTCCACAGTTATCTAAAATTGGCATCAATGGAACTTTTCTAATCATATATTTCTGATATGGCACAAAAAACAAGAATTGAATCTTGCTGAAGTACACTATTATCAATTAAATGTGTGCTACTACTAAGTACAATTTTAGATCTTAACTTTTCTTCATTGTTGGTTTTTCTTTTTTGGTTAAAACATTACAACGATTTTTTAGGTAGCATTTTTGGACCCGTGTTCGGATATGGTATTTTGGTAGATGAATATAGTCGAAACTATTATATCAGTAAGATGACTGAACAGAAATAAAAATGAAATTGTTAGAATACACTTTCATCCATATTATGTTATTGTGGTAAACAAATTAATTATAAACAAATAATAAAGTCAGGATATTTTGGATATAATTTGTCTAAAAAGAGACCCCACTTTGGGTCTCTGTTTTCATAAATTAATTTCTTCTTCGGATAATTTTGTATAGGAGGTATAAATACAATAATAATAATTTCAATTAATCAAGGTTTTTAGTTGATATAAAAAAGTCAGTGACACGAGCGGGATTCGAACCCACGAATTTCGGCTAGATACGCCGCTGTACCACGTAAGTATACTTCACTACTTCATTTTAATTTATTAAATTCATTAGTGTTCGTGCTGATTCTCGGCGACAAAAATGGCAAAAAGGAGGGAAAATTCAAAAGGTGCGGTTGAGATGGGACGTTGGTGTCCCAACGTGGATCGAAGTCACGATAGCTCAAGTGGTAGAGTATGTGAAGGTCTTCGGTTCGAATCCCGTTCGTGACACTGACTTTTTTATCTCAACTAAAGACCTTAATTAAGTGAAATATATTAATTGGTCAGCGGACCACGAAAATTAGTGAATCATAATAATTGTGAGTACCGGTGGCCGCAGACTGGGGTCCCGGGTTCAAAACGGCGGTCTTGAATTAGATCCAAAAGTACAAAATTGACCACAATGTTAATCCATTTTTTGTTTAGATCTTAGTGCCGCTGTTCTATTATTTAATTTGTAGAAGTAAAAATCAATAAATACATAAAATGATGACCAGAGTGGTCGTGTGTTCAACGCGAATTCGCCACTGGTAACTGATTTACATATACACAAGCACTTCTCTACTCAACAGTCCGCCATCGGCCCTCTCACATATTCACGCCAATAAATACATTTACTCTCAACACTTTCTACGTGACACAAAACTATCTTTACTATATGCAGTAAAACAACCCTGTTTTTCCAAAAATCTGAAGGGGCACCCAGATACCCGCTATCGTGCTCAAGCACTATTTTCATATCGGGTGGCATTCCTACGCGCATTAATTCCGGAGGACATCCTCGTCTCGTACACCTATTAGTTATCCTCCAGACCCTAGATGTGTCCGAGTTACCCAGATAACAACCACCGTCTTTGCCGAGACGCTCCAGCTCGCGGTATTCCTCCAACAAGAGCATAAATAGAGGGACCACCGAGTACCACGTTGATCAGAGACCTCGCTGAAGGAGGCGCTGTAGACAAGGTGAACCGAGCCATCATTTCAAATCACCCAAGAACTTGCCATATCGCACAAAAGTCCGCCGTATCAACGTTACAGTATTTCCGTGCTATTACCTATTTGCCACGGTATGGTATGGTGAAAAAGGAAGCAGGGTTTGCACTCCCCAGGCATTACAGCCTTCTGGCTTATTGTACCTTCCTATTTCCCTAGTTCAGTGCAATAGACTCAATCCTTCTCCTTAGAAGTATCAGGTCATTGACTGTCACTGCTGCTATTTGCCACGGTAGTTGTTCAACAACTCTTGGAATTTATTCCAGACTAGCTTTGTATCCCGGGGGGTAATAAGTGTTATTTAACACATTATTTTGAGTATACATATTTCCATTGTTAGATAGGAGAATATATATAAATGAAATGAACACAATTAAATGTTTGATATCGATGATTATTTAGTCATTATTTATTAGTCATTATACTAGCTATTTATATATACAATATTATTTTTGTTTTGGATTACATTGTATTGAATTGTAGTTATTGTTCTATTCAGCGGTAAATTCATTACGATGCTATTGGATATGCAATGTTTTTCGTGATTCCATTTGAAATATGTGCAAACAACAAACCCCCCATCCTGGTGTATGCAACGTAAAATTAATCGTGAGAAAACCATGGATTCTACAAATTCATTTCACATAATAGCAATCATTGACCCTGTGATTTGTTGATCATTACTGCAAAAGCCAGTTTAATTGGAGATTGCAATCGTTTGAATTGTAAAGGCACTTCTGTTGGTATCATTGGTATATGCTGAATTAGCACAGGTTCTCCTTTTAATTTTAGTAAGAATATAAATATTATTATACGAACAATATGTTGTCGTTACGATGATTTGGCTGTTGGCTGAGTGGAACGGTCAAGCCTTATCGTTTGTATCTTCCTGCTTGCTATCCTTGCCTCAGCAAAACCAATTCTGTAGTTTTGGCGACTATAATGTATTAGCAGTTTTACAACTATAACTGATTCAGTAAGTTTTGCGACTCTAGGGTGTTAGCTTAGTTTCTGCTTCTATTAACCGCGCCTCCAAATAGGGTGTGAAAGTCGCAGGAAACCTGAAAGAAATGGAAAAGCCGAAGGCCCGTCTGGACAGCTGAGAAAATAAGTGTGAAAATGGATGCCACAAATTCCTGACCTATATTTTTTAAAACTTGACGTATCTTATTTGTAAATTATGTGCCTTACATCGTCTTTAACCACTTTTGACACTATATATATATATATATATGATCACACATTCGGGACACCGAATGGGTTGTTGTTCTCCTCAAAACTCCTCCTCGAAATGGTTCATTGTAAACATTATCAGTAATTTATTATCATTTCTTTTTTGCATTTCTGATTTCAGCAACCTGTAGTATTATAAATGATAACGAGTAGAAGAATTTTGATTGGCCGTGTCTTGGAATTAACCAATCGATCTGCAAAACATATAAAAATAACTGTCATAAATGCCGTATACATGGATTTGTTGACGATCTCGTCTTTTGTGTGACAGCCAAATGCAAGTACGACCACCAATGTCCACGGGAACAAAACTCGAATACAATAAGCTATTTATACAGGTGAGTCCGCAATGTATAGGTGTGCCGTAATAAAAGAGAGGCTTTAATGATATAAACAAACAACTGCACATTGTCGGGGCCCGGGCTTCGTGCAGATGTGTAAATTATTATCAGGGATCCTTTGTGACGAGGGACTGACGAATCGACTCTTTTCACAATGGCTGTTTGTATAAGAGAGAGGGGGATAAATAACCATTGTGAACTGGCCTCTAATGAGTATTGACGGGATACGACAATCCATCATTTATTATTCAATTCCAATCAATTCAGGAGGAGGAAGCCTTTTCCGGCAAAGGAAGAGACCCCTCGATTTTTTTTTTCCTTTGGCACTCCACCCTTTCGGAGGTGCTTCTTCACTGGTGACGCCGGCTGAGTTCCACAAAAAACTTACAGAAAATATACATTATTTTTATTATCTTCTCACAAATCGCATGAAATTAAAATGCCACGATGGCAAATTTCAACAAAATGCATAGACGCTGTAAATATTTTTCGAGCAAACTTAAAATTACGTACTTGATTAATTCCAATATCGGATTTCGTTCGGCAAATGATTGTCTACATAAGAAAAAGACAGAATTTGATAGTATTTTAGTTGTTCACTTTTATCTGCAGCGATTTATGTCTCATTATGGCCCTTAGGCTATATGAATGCTTGCTTGATAAATTTTATTAGGTTTCTTGGTCCGCTTGACCAAATAACTTCTTTTCAAATAATTAAGATTTTAGTTGAGATAAAAAAGTCAGTGTCTCAACCGAGATTCGAACCCACGACCTTCGGCTAAATATGCCGCTGCTCTACCACTTGAGCTATCGGGACTTCGATCCACTCGGACACCAACTTCCCATCTTAACCCCACCTTTTGAATTTTCCCACCTTTTTGACATTTTTCAAATGGCGTGAATTTTTTCGTGACCACGAAACCTAATAAAATGTAATATGAAAAATGAAGTATACTTAACTAAAGCTCTCCGTGGCCATTTCATTTGTCGCCGAGAATGGAAATTTGGATTTTTCAATGTCCTTGTAATAATTCTAACACTTGGTTTCCCCAGCTGAACAGCATTCCCTTGACACTGGGTTTTAATGGTTTAAATTCATAAAATAATTGTTATCAATTAAGTTAAACAATATAGTTATTATTGAGAAATGGGAGAACCAGCCCTGTATATTGAAATGGCTTTAAACAAACGATACAACAATATGATTTGAACCTAAGACGGTTAGGACTTAGGTTGTTTATCTAGGCTTTAGTGAGTTATTTTTATAAGCATAATCCATGGTCAAACAGAGACAAAGTTTATTGTTATTGCAAAGAAGCCCCTTAAGTTCAAATCTTACGTTATAAATGAGTGAAAATTTTTATGTATTTTTATTTTTTTAATGTTATGTAATAAGCTTTTAGTTATAATATGTAGGAAGAGTTTGTTCTATATGTTTTATTCTATTTTAATTTATTTCATACAGCATCCTTTTGGGTTTTATCTTTACCAATTCAGATTTTGCAATTACCTTACATTTTATTGTAATTCGGTATTTACACTTTTATGTTTATGGATTTTAATGAATGCTGCAAATGATGCTTTGAATAATATTTGTATTTATGTTCTATTTGGTTCTTGTAGAGAATGTAATAAGATTTTATCTAATACGGTTTTGTTCAGTATATATTATCCAGAATCCTTTTGTGGTTAAACTATAACTTTATTGAAAATGCGTTTCATTTATATTTTGTTACAACTTTACATTCATTAGTGATTAGTGACCGTTAATCCCTAATGATTCAGAAATCGTGAGATGCGGTCCGGTGTGATGTAAGTTTCAGAAAAACATTTTCTTTACGGTGCCAACGTTTCGATTTTTATTGAGATCATCTTCAGGGCCTGGGATTCACCAGACCGCATCTCACGATTTTTGAATAATTTTGCTTTCCTTCTTTTATATTTGTAGAGTTTAAGTTACTCCAATTTATGCTCTATTTTTATTGTAACGAAAGTATTTAGATTTTATGTAATATGTTTTTTTTATTCAGTTTATTTTATATAGCAAACTTTGGGGTTTATCTGTAACTTTATACCAGATTTTTTATTTAATTCATACCCTCATTCAAAATGTATTCATTCTTTTATGTTCATAAAGTTTAAATTACTCCAATTCATAGTCTATTTTTATTATTTTATTTTGTTTTTTTATTTTTTTTATTGCAAAGGACATGGCATGATTTTATTCAGTATATTTTATCCAGCATCCTTTTGTGGTTGAAGTCTAAGTTATGATATTATTCAGTATATTTTATCCTTTTGTGGTTAAGTTGTACCTTTATCTTAGATTTTAAATTCCATTTATACTCTACCATAATTATTTTATATTCATGAATTTTAATGAATTCTACGAATATTACTCCTATGTTCTATAATTTTTTTTTATTGTAAAGAATGTACAAAGATTTTAACTAACCTGACTTTCTTATTCAATACATTTTATCATGTGTCTTTTTGTAGTTAAACTCTAACTTTATTTCAAATTTTGTATTTCATTTATATTTTATTATAACTATGCATTCATTATTTTATATTCATAATTTTAATCTACTTCAGTTATGTTCTGTTTTAAATTTTTGTTATTAAGTTTTATACATTTTATATAAATTCTAACATAAACTCCACTTTGTGAAATGATGTACCTATATCATAATATAATTTGCGAGCTTGTAACGTAAGGAAAAAATACAGTAATTTTTCTGTCCTATTCCGTGCCTTATTGAGGAAATTTCAACCAAAGATCTTTCTCACAGTTTTTTAAATTGTAATGGTTTAGCAGAAAATTCATCAAAAACACCGTTTATTGACAGAATGAATTTAACTAACAATTTATTACATAGTTGGTCGAGTACAGCCGAAGACAAAAGAACTGGATACTCTTATTTTATTCCATATTATATGTATTTACCTGATCAAAAATTAATGAGTTTTTATAAAAATTATTTAATTTTAATGGCTTGGCAGAAAAGTTATCAAAATATTTCTGAACCTGTTAATAAGAGTGGGACAGTTGACCCAACATAATTGAAAATATTGTTGATTGCAATCGTAAATTCTGCTTAAAAGTAGAGGTTTCTTTATTCAATATACTTTGTAAAGAATGCTCCTATTTTTTGTAACATGTCATGAAAACAGCAGGATTATCTTCACTAAGCATAATTTGCATAAATACAATACATCTCCTATTGACGATTATTTTTATACAAAGGTCGTTAAACTGTATAAAAATCACCACTAAAGACTTAAATCACGGCGATAAAAGAAACACTGATTAATTTTGATTTACAATGACATTAATTCGAATTGACTACACTGGCCAAGCCCCGGGACTCATTGGCGACCGCGTGTTTTGAAATACAATCTGTCACGATTTCAATTTAATTAGCAAAGCTTAAGGATTTGTGTTTGTACAATAAAGTTAAATATATACCTCTCTAAACAATACAGATATTTCTGTCACGAAGTGAAATAAGTTGGCTTAACGCAATAACTTTCAAATTAGAAAAAAAATAAGTTGGAAATTCTGTCAAAAATTGAATAAACAGGTGAAGGTTCTTAAGGTAATCTTTCTCTTATTTTTTTATTTTTTATTTTTTTACGAGGGTTCGCAACAGCAGAGGTCATATCAACCTCGGGGTGCCGGTGTTTTTGAAAAATGCCCATTTGTAAGTATGTCGGGTTCGAATGCAGGGCAGCTGGGTTCGAACCCGGGACCTTTACCTTACAGTGATGAGCGCCGTGTCAACGCCTAAATCGTTGCCGCCACCGACGCCCCTTTCTCTTATTTATAAAATGTCAAACAAGTTATTTATTTTTTTACGTAATTGTCTTAACTTTCAAACATTGCTTTAACATTCTTTTAAAATCTCTTGGTCAATACTTCAAGAATTTTCTAAGTTAACATCCCATGGAAATGAAACAAGAAAAGCGCGTGGCTAATAAGAGAATGTCCCATTTTATACAATAGCATATGGTATTCATTTATTTTTGGTAAACATTAAATGTGTTTAATGAATAATTTGAGATCTTTGATCCGTATGTTTTGCTCCCTACACTTATCGTTTCGCAGGAAATAAAATTAATTTCTCTGGCTTGCTGTTAAAGCACAAGGGCTTCCTTTCACGAACCTTTTCATTACAAAATCCTATCAAGACAGGTAGTACCGCATCACTCAGGGGGCTGACTCCCCAACTAAGCGGGTATCCCTAGGGCAGCTCTTAGGACCGTTCCTATTCACATTGAATATGTCCAATTTTCCTGTTTTCCCACACATTACTATTTTGCACACAGCCATCCTGTCATTTCATCCTAATCCTTCCTTAATGAGTCATGACACTCAACTCCATATAAGCCTTATTCAGTCTTAGTCCTAGCGCACCTAGTTGTAGTTCCGGTGCCCTGGGAGGCTTTATAGTTGCCAGACTGTATGAGAGTATCTCAGATACTCTGTCATCTCATCCTGTCATCTCATTCTCCGACCTTAATTAGTCATGACACTCAACCCCATACAAGCCTTATTCAGTTTTGGTCCTAATGCACCTAATTGTAGTTCCGGTGCACCGGGGTCAGCTTTATAGCTGCCTGACTGTCTGAGACTATCTCATTAAATTTTTAAGTCGATTTAAATCGTACTAATGAATATATAAATATAACTTAAAAAGTCAATCATCCCCATTGTAGAGAATAGCAATTGTTCCTGTCTTTTTAAATTACACGGCGTGGACATTAGCATAAAATTAAAAACCATTTGCACAGTAACGTTGTCAAATAGTGGCAGGCAAGCGATATGTGGCACACCTTTGTCCACAAGGCGGGATTTATGATGCACGCCTGCAGCTATAAATCACAATTTTATGGACGCCGTTTTGTCCCAGGGTTAGAAAAGAAAACAAACAAAATTGTAGACAATTACGCGAGTGTCACGGGTCCTCGTTATGTACAACATTCCTTTTGTCGAAGAATGATTGGTGCCCAATATTTATCTGTTCATGTCTCGGCTCCGGGCTGTAAAACCTGGAATACTAAACAGTTACCTACCACAGACCTCGGCTTTTAGTGTTAATTTAAATCTTATAGTTGAAGAGCAATGGCATGTAAGAGAAAGCGCCCACTGATGTTCTGCGAGCACTCGTAGCGAAGAAAACGAGCCAATCCATTTATCTGGTATTATGTGTAATTAAAGCTTCAATTGTTGAAAAATCATTTTAATGTTGTACAACACATTATTGTTGAACTTTAAGATGAAAGGTAAATGCATTGTACTGTGTAAGTGGATCGAGGTCACGACAGCTTAAGTTGTAGAGTAGCGGCGTATATAGCCGAAGATCGTGGGTTCGAATCCCGCTCGTGACACTGACTTTTTTATCTCAACTAAAAACCTTAATCAATTGAAATATATTGATTGGTCAAGCGGACCACGAAACTAGTCAATTGAATGTAATGCACTACAATGACTATTTCAACTTGAAACATCGTTATTTTAATGAAATGTTAATTTTTCGAATATAAAGTTCAAGTAAATAATTTTACTTATTGTCGCTTTTTCTTTAAGAACTTTTCATTTTATTTAGTTAAATTATTAAGTCCGGTATAACTCCACATCCGCTTCAGATTGTGGTGATTAGAGACCGTTAATAAATAATTATTAAGAAATCATGAGATGCGGTCTGGTGTGATGTAGGTTTCAGAAAAACATTTTCTTTATCGTGCCAACGTTTCAATCGTTATTGAGATCATCTTCAGGGTCTGGGATTTACAAACATTGTTTACATATAACAAGCACATTTTGGATGTGGAAAAGTGAATATATACAATGCAAAAAATATTTTTTTATATTCAATCAAAGTATTTCTACTCACTCAAAGTGTTTGTCTTCTGTGTAATTGTTCCATTCTTGCGTGTAGTGTTGAGAGTGCCAGTGCGATGTTTTATGTTTGTATACGTTAGATTTTGAAGGGGTGGGGAAGGAAGTCCTTTTTTCCACATCCTACATGTATTTGTTAAATGTAAACAATGTTTGTAAATCCGAGGCCCTGAAGATGATCTCAATAAAGATCGAAACGTTGGCACGATAAAGAAAATGTTTTTCTGAAACCTACATCTCACGATTTCTCAATAATTGGATAATTAGATGAAAAAGCTACCCTTTAATTATTCAGAAATCGTGAGATGCGGTCTGGTGTGACGTAGGTTTCAGAAAAACATTTTCTTTATCGTGCCAACGTTTCGATCTATATTGAGATCATCTTCAGTGCTCCAAGTGTTTGTCTTCTGTGTAATTGTGCCATTCTTGCGTATCGTGTTGAGTGAGCATCTCACGATTTCTGAATAATTATCCATTATTAACGGTCACTAATCACCACACATTGCTACCCTTTAACTTAATTTTATTTTATGTATATTAAATTCACTAGTTTTCGTGGTACGCTTGACCAATTAATATCATTCCTTTAATTAAGGTTTTTAGTTGAGATAAAAAAAGTCAGTGTCACGAGCGGGATTCGAACCGGCTTGATACGCCGCTGCTCTACCACTTGAGCTTCGATCCACTCAGGGACTAACTTCCCATCTCAACCCCAAGTAAATAATTTATTTATTTTGTAACATGTATTTCGTATTAAGTAATACAAAATTGTTTATTATTTATATTTTTTATTTTTATTATTTATATTATTTTATTTCACCATTACTTGAAAGGACAATAATTTGATACCATAGTTTTTTACGAATTTTTCCATTGCTTGTCTGTGCTGTTTTGCTCCTAAAACGATATTTAAAAGATAAAGAATCGAATAAGAAAGAGCTGCTTAGTTACAAACAGAACTGAATCATAAGTGGGTTCCGGTGAATAAAGCTCATTGTCACCTATCTCGGAACGTTTAGTTACGCCGATTTCCTAATCTACGAAACCCTATTATGGCCTCTTCTGGAGAAATCAATTCGGCACCAACGCGAAAACTGAGAACAAGCGACTCAGTGAACCATATAAAATATATGTTGAAATGTCTTATGTAAACGTTACTTAATAACTTAAAGTTATATGGTTCGGTAAATTTGACTTGACACGTGAAATACTTGCACTCTCAGATTTCAAGGATAATCAGTTTTCTATGACAAATTAATTTTGCTCATCTATTTGTTTATATAGTTAGGATATTTCGTCCATTCAAATAGTCTCGCCATTTTGGGTCAGATGTCCAGCGTGTCATCTTCAGTGTGTTTTTTCTTAGTCAAATTACATCTTCCGCTCATGCCTAACAGTGTTACTTTTAAAAACAATAACCTTCAACCAAGATGATCATAATGGATCCAATTCCGCAGACTTCCTGATTAAATATCACACTTTTTTCCTAAGAGAAGTATCAAATAATAAAAATTGTCTCATGGAAAAATGGTAAATGTCACAAATGAACAAAATGTACATATAATTACATTAAATTATATGTAAATATAAAATGTGCCCACTTCTTGTTCACTTCACAGTGGTAAGAAACATGTTAAATAAACATTTTACTTAAAGTACATTGTAAGAAAGCCAGAACAAATTAACATTTTTAAAAAAAAGCTTCTAACCAGTTGTTTATAATTGTAATTTTCAATATAAAACGTATCGACCACTTTTTCACTCCCGAACTCTCTAGATCATGGTATGGTCTTGAAGAAAAAAGCAAATTCACTTGTTACTGCCGAACTGCAAAGCTTTCGATCTCATTTTAGGTCATCATCATGGCAAAACAATCTTAAATAAGTCTACATATTGACATATTTAAGTTTTGTGCAGAACTATAACGTCATGGTAGGACTGAGTCTGTCTTCAAGGAAATTTGAGACGTTTGTAAAAAAATTGAAACATGTCAATCCGTAGACATATTTAATATTGTTTTACCCCGATGATGAGCTTAAAATAGGTCGAAACGTTGGCAGTAAAAAAATGATTTTGCTTTTTTCTTCAGGACCACACCTTGATCCAGAGTATTCTTGTATAACTTCCAAATTAATAATTGAAAATTATTTCAATTAATGAAGGTTTTTAGTTGACATAAAAAAGTCAATGGCACGAGCGTGATTCGAACCCACGATTTTCGGCTTGATACGCCGCTTCTCTACCACTTGAGCTATCGTCACCTCGATTCACTTGGACACTACTTCCTATCACAACTCCACCTTTTTTTTATATATATTTTTTTTTAATTTTCCCTCCTTTTTGCCATTTTTCAAATGTCGTGTAATCGGATTGGATTCTCGACGACAAATAAAATGGCCACGGAGAGCTTTAGTGAAGTATACTTCATTTTAAATCATTCAATTCACTAATTTCGTGGTCCGCTTGACCAATTAATATATTACAAATAATTAAGGTTTTTAGTTGAGATAAAAAAGTCAATGGCACGAGCGGGATTCGAACCCACGATCTTCGGCTTGATACGCCGCTGTTCTACCACTTGAGCTTCGTGATCTCGATCCACTCGGACACCAATTTCCCATCTCAACCGCACCTTTTGTTTATTTTTATTTTATTTTTATAATAGTAAAAACCTTAATTAATTGTAATATATTAATTGGTCAAGCGGACCACGAAATTAGTGAATTTATTGAAAATTATGTTTTAGCAATTGATTGACTTTTTAACATCTAGACTTACTTCAAAAACGATTCATTAACATTAATTTATTCTTGAAAAAATTAAAAATAAAGGAATATTTGTTATAAAATAGAATTATATAGCAAAAATAAATGGAAAAAATGGAAATATGATACAATTGGCTTTTGAAAAATTTATTCATTAACATATATTACTAATCCTCCCCTTCTCTTTATGAGAGGTGCATTTAATAAACGGGCCGAAAGATTTCATGCATAACATCGTCGACAAGTGGCTCTTTTGTCATAACAATCATAAAAGGGGGAGGCTGAGAGTTGGAATATGTAGTATGAATAAAATCAGAATTCATAAATTAGTAACCAAAGTCGGTGAAGTCATAATCGTCGGTAAGGGTGGTCGAGTGGACGTCGAGGAGGAGGCTTTGTTGCCCGTGATAATTGCGTGTTGAGCAGGGGCGGATTAGACCCCCGCCCTCTTCAAATCTGGATCCTCTCGATGATCGTTGACTGAATAAGTTTTTGACCGATTTCCCCGCGTCCCCGTTCAAAACAAAGTGCCTTTTCCGGGTTAATTAATTTCCCTATGACGTTTATAATTGGACGGTTTCGAGTTGATGGACCGCAACGAAAAGGATTGCCAATTATCCTGGGGGGATTGCTGGCTAAGGTCAACAAGTTTTCACTCACAGCTTGTCAGTGGTACAACTGGCGGATTTCTTACGTTGAATTAGAGTTTAAAAAATGTAACTTTCTAAAAACTCTATGACCGGATTAATTTGAATTACTAAAGAAAACCAGATTTTACATTGCAGCTAGAATTATGCATATTAAGCAATAATAACATGAAAAAGAGCTGGTATGATGCTCGATTGTATGAAAATTTTGACAATACATACACTTTTCAACACTTCTTCAAGTGAAACTTAATAAACATCATACATTTTCTGTACAAACTTTCCTTGCGACAGGGCGGACATATCCGAAGTAAACATTATCCCAACAATGTAAATTTATACTTGACTAAGAATGACAATAAATTAATATTTGTGATTTGGTCATTTTGTTCTACCGATACTATTTTAACGATCTTAACGTTCGGATTTTTGACATCATCAGTGGCGTCAACTTATTAATATCCCAGACCTCCACTGATGCTCGGACAACTGTACAAGTTTATTCTTAAAAGAAATCTCAAAACTAGCCTGTAACTACTCCCAATCAGTTAGAAATTTTAATAGGTCCTTTTAACAACTATATAAGCATAAGTTATAATATATTAATTATACAATCTCGTCTACTCAATAAAAAACTTAAAGTATAGGTACTATCACACCTAACATACAAATACAGCTTGGATGTCTGAGATCTTGGCCCGCTAATTCTTACTTTGTGTCAAACTACTGAAGATGGCGAAATGGGGTGTCTGACCGGCAAAACCAGCTAGAATAGCAACAACCAGGAGGATATGAGTCAATCAAGATACAATTCACTTCATCGCCTCGCAATCCTCAACAAAATATAGCACAGTTGGCTGCCCTACAGTTACCATTTTTTTATTATCACACCGACACCCAAACAACAAATAAAAGGACAAAAGTTAGAAATATCTTTTAATTTTTTATTAAGTGTGCATGGTAGGTTTCCTACAATTGTGTTTCCTTTATTACCGTTTATAGTTTAAATGTTTTCATATAATTTATTAAAGTTGGAATTTATGGGCGAAATAATGTTAAAGTAACATCAAGTATAGTTAAATATACAAGGGTGAATTGCTACTCGTGCTACAAACTTCTCCAGTAGATTCTTCACCCTAAAATGAACAAAAAAGTTCATATTGTCCATGGTCCGATTCTCAACCATTTCAGAGTAATTTCGCTTTTTATCGATTTTGAAAGATATCACGTCCTGGCGTCGGAAAATCGTGATATCTTTTAATCTAAACATTTCTCTGAAAATCTAATAGCACCGTTGAAATTCCCGTTAATTTTTCAATAAGAAGATGACGGTGGCAAAATGTTTGGGCTAATTTTTTGTGTTTTATTTCAGCCAGAACTACAAAAAGAGTGGAAAATTGTGTAAATCGGAAAGTGTATAAAGTAATCCAGAGTTTCTAATTTTAGTCTCAGAAGGCAGCAAATTTGAGGAAAACTACCTGATTTAATAACGCTTCCAACGCACTCGTCATTTTCTTATTTAGTGGTTGTGAGACCAAGATGTTGATGACAAAAAGAGAAAAAATGGTGGTTCAAGGATTGCTAATGTTTGAGAGTGACTTGCTACTCGTGCTACAAACTTCACCAGTAGATTCTTGACCCTAAAATGAACAAAAAAGTTCATATTGACCATGGTCCGATTCTCAACCATTTCAGAGTAATTTCGCTTTTTATCGATTTTGAAAGATATCACGTCCTGGCGTCGGAAAATCGTGATATCTTTTAATCTAAACATTTCTCTTAAAATCTATAAGCACCGTTGAAATCCCCGTTAATTTTTCAATAAGAAGATGAAGGTGGCAAAACGTTTGGGTCTTTCTTCCTTGACCTTCTAGCTGTTTGTAAACTTCTTAAGCATTACATACTAAATGGGCATTAAATTAAATTAAAAAATTTCAATGGAATTATGATTTTGATTCTCTCTAAAAATTAACGGGGATTTCAACGGTGCTTATAGATTTTAAGAGAAATGTTTAGATTAAAAGATATCACGATTTTCCGACGCCAGGACGTGATATCTTTCAAAATCGATAAAAAGCGAAATTACTCTGAAATGGTTGAGAATCGGACCATGGACAATATGAACTTTTTTGTTCATTTTAGGGTGAAGAATCTACTGGAGAAGTTTGTAGCACGAGTAGCAATTCACCCTGTATATGGACAATGAAAACAAACCCCCTCAATTGCACTAGAAATTCTGCTAAGCATACACTCCATTTGAACAATTTATAAAAGGAGAAACAAGGAAAACTTCATTTACGCACCAGGAAACCAATTTGGGTACTAACTGAACACCCCGGGCACACAACAATCAATCAAGTCATAGAAATGGGGATTGACTACATGATCCCACAAACATTCTTCACAACATCTTATAAATTTGCAACAGAAAAATGAGAAAAATAATTCTGGATAACTTGCAATGCTATGGTATAAAGATGGCTGCAAAAAACATGAACCGGGGCAGGCTTTTTTGTACAAGCGCAAAACATGAGAAATGACACTCATTAGGAAGTACTCCTGGTTTTTCAAGCTAAAAACAATGCATGTGTCTTGAGAAATATTAATTTAGGTTACACAGACAATCAAAATTGTGTTTCCCCAGGTTTTGGAGATTTTGGATGCATTAACTGATTAGTTTTGATGTGATTTTGTTTATATTCCGTGTTTTAACAAAATCACATCAAAACTAATCAGTTAATGCATCCAAAATTTCCAAAACCTGGGGAAACACAACATCCTACTGATATTGTTGGTATCAGGACAGAATGGACTTTTGGGTAAGGAAAACGCAGACACATTGGCCTGAGGAGGATGTACAAGACCTTAGAGAGGGCTAAAGTCGGAAGAGTGAGTGATAGGACTATTTAGCGGTCACTAGCTTCTGAGAAAACTTCGACAAAATAGGGTATATTCAATGATGATGTGTGGATTATGCAATTAGAAGGAAGAAACAGCCACCCATATCATCTTAAAATGTGAAGCAACCACTCAAGACACTGGGTTACAAGGAAAACCCAGGAAAAGGAAGACAGCCAACGGCTTAGTACTCCTTAAAAGACCTTAATAAGTAACTAGTAAAGTAGAATAGGCCAAAAAACTGCAGTATTGGGGAACATAACCCCCCCCCACTTCCTAGTCTCTTTTCACCATCATCATGATAATAGTAAAATATAACAAATTTAATATACTGAATTTGTTTTTGTTGAATTTTCTCATTGAAGTAAAGAATTAAAATTTTCTTTGGTACCTGTGTTAACCTTGCATAATTAATTTTTGACATCAAAAGGTTGGCCTATTAAAAAAATATTGGCAATTTATCCTGATTTTTCTCTTGCTTTGGATAAAATAGACCAAAATGATCGGAAACGTCCGATCCTGCGGAACCCAAGAAACCGCAAATCACTCAGTCAAAAAAAATTTAGTTATCTACCGAATGCAATGTCTTAATGTCTAAACAATGGGTGAAATTCTGTAAAAAAAATTTGCTGTTGTTCTCGGATTGACAACAAATGTGGACATATTATTATGAAAAAGTCAAATCTCCTCGCGACCGTTGAGCTTATCTATTAAGCCGTTTTGACGAACAAACCTCCATTATAAGTAGTTTTTTCTAATCGATCAGCTCCGGGCTCAAGTGACTTAGAATTCAATGGAAAGGTTGGAGGTCGTGGTTGGATTTTGTCTCCAAAACGAAAGCAGGATTTCTATTTTCTTTTTGCTTTGTACTCGGTTTGCTATTTATTAATCATATTTCATGTTTGAACTGCCTGCATTGGGTAAAGATTTGCTCTTTTTAACCACTCTTCACCGGTGGTCAGAGCGATAGAGCCAGGGGAGATGGATTTACAAGCATTTTCTATTCTTTCTTGAAGATCTTCAACTGAGGTTGCTGGGTTATGATTGGCGCAGACACAGTTTTTTTAAATGGCCCCAATGTGGAGTTAAATCGAGTGATCGAGGATTGTACTCAGACTCAGTTCAACTAAAAAAAAATTGCTGTTGTTCTCGGATGAACAAGAACTGTGGACATATTATTATGAAAAAGTCAAATCTCCTCGCGACCGTTGAGCTTATCTATTAAGCCGTTTTGACGAAACAAACCTCCAATATAGTAGTTTTTCTCAAATCGATCAGCTCCGGGCTCAAGTGACTTAGAATTCAATGGAAAGGTTGGAGGTCGTAGTTGAATTTCGTCTCCAAAACGAAAACAGGATTTCTATCTTCTTTTTGCTTCCTTTTCATAAATACACAGCATAGAATGAAGAAGTGTTTCACTATTTTACATTTAAAACAGTTGATTTAAGCCTAATGTAAAAAAAGATATCAAAGACGGCATAAAATCCCATCTACCAAAGACCACAAATTATATTATTTATAATAATGGACTTTCATCTGTATGACAATCTAAGCTCGAAGATGAAGTTTCCTCCGACAATGTCTTTCATAAAAAAGCAAACAGAGGATACCGATTCATTTGCATGAATAAAAAGGATGGATCGTGTCCGATCAGCACGGTGCCTGGCTACCGAGGAAAAAACAGAACAGATGCTCTTCCCCCTCGAGCCGACACGGACCATTGACCAACTAAACAGGATGTTTAGTTTTACACACTCTGCACTAAACCATTGTCCGAGATTTTGGAAACATCCACGCTCCATTGAATTTAAATAGTGACTAAACACTCGATATTTAATTTATACGGGGGAAGGCGGAGTAAAAAAAAAAGGCATTCTGGCATGTTTAGTACTTATGGAAACGTTATTGAAGATGTTTTTTAAAATGTAGTATTGAAAATTTCAACCCCATGAAAGTAACGGGGTATGAATTATACGTGCTTCGATACATATATAAAAAGGGAAAATAAAAACGTACATAAAAACAGATAATACATTGAACAAGGTAATAAATTCTCTCCACAATTCTTTTTGCACACCTTTGTCCTTTTTTTCATCCAAAATAAAAGGATACACGATAAATACTCTAATCGGTCCATTTGAAATTTACCCGCTTTTACACGAATAATACCATATCATATAGTAAACAAAATGTTGAGTGAATCTATTTATTAGCTTGAACGTTATAGTATGTTTGGGTGTGTATGTGGTGGAATATCGAGTAACTACAACCACATAAGAGTAAACTAGGTTATTTAGTTTTAAACAGGGTGTCCTTTTTGTATGGCAGGGTGTTCTTTTTATATGGCCCGACTGAATTTCTCTTGAACCAATGACAACAAAACATACGTGTTTGATATTTTTTAGTCTAGTTTAAAATTTTTACCTTTTTTGTTTGGTGATTAGTGACCGTTAATCGATATTTATTTAGAAATCGTAAGATGCGGTCTGGAGTGATGTAGGTTTCAGAAAAACATTTTCTTTATCGCGCCAACGTTTCGATCTTTATTGAGATCATCTTCAGGGCTCAAAGTGTTTGTCTTCTGTGTAATTGTGCCATTCTTGCGTGTCGTGTCGAGAGTGGCTAGTTTACCTTTTTGTTGAGAAAAATTATACAGGGTACCTCAGGGCCAGTTCAACTTCAAAATTACAAACATCGACTCTATTCATACTGTCAGACCATTTTAAAGGAAATTTTACTCTGAAAATAATGCTGCAATTGCGTTTTAAAGTGGTTAAAAAATGAGAAAGCTTTGACAAAAAGTTTGAGAAAAAAATCGTCATTCGGTTTGCTATTTATTAATCATTTTTCATGTTTGAACTGCCTGCATTGGGTAAAGATTTGCTCTTTTTAACCACTCTTCACCGGTGCTCAGAGCCAGAGAAACAGCGGAAATGGATTGAAAAGCATTTTTTATCCTTTGCCGCAATTCTTCGACTGAGGTTGCTAGGTTATGATTGGCTTAGACACTGTTTTTTTAAATGTCTCATTTGCAAAGAAATGTCTGCAGGGCATCCATCAAGCTGGAAAATCATTCTTTGTCGTTGTTGCAGAGGAACATAATCTAATAATAACAATTTTGGTAAAGCCTCCCTCAAAAAATTGAAGAACACTATTTAAAAATTTTCGTGGAAATAAGGCCCAATGAATTTATTTCAGAGAAGTCCACGCCAAATGTTGGTGCAGTGAACCACCTATGGTGACAAGAGTACGAAACGTCCGGATTTTCCTCCTTGTTCGAAAATTCCAACAGTTTAGTGTGCGATTAATAGTTAAGTTGGATTATCAGTCATAGAATGTATGTAAAAACGTTTTCTTCAGCCTCTCAAATGGACATTTGTGCAAGGATCGTTAAACGCTTGTCATAGTCAGAGTTCCGAAGTCCCTGGACGAGATGAGAGCGATACGGCTTGAAATTGTAAGTCCGGAGTGCATCTCTAATTTTATTTTTTGAAAACCTAAAACCCTTCTAACATTTCGGCAAGATGAATTCGGATTTTGATGAACATATAATAAAATATTCAGCTCTTCGTCGAAATTACGCTGCCGGTTTCTTTTTGCCATAACTTTGTCAGTTTTTGGCCAATGTACAATACGAATGCACCATCGTTTTCAGCGTAAAACGTTCTTTAAAATGATATGTCATGATGTATAGTATAATGTCGTAGTTGAAATTTTAAAGTTGAACTGGGCCTGAGGTACCCTGTATAATTTTTCTCAAAAAAGGTAAAAATTTGAAACTAGACTAAAAAAATATTAAACACTTTTTTTTACTTACTTTTTTTACAGTATTGTTGTTGGTGGGATTAGTCAACTAGTAGTAATATCAAATCCCTAGTGACTACCCAATTGTAAGAATGTATTCATTTGCGTGAGAGGAAAGGATGTGGACACTGTCTCTGTGTGGTATCGAGTACCGACAGACCTGTCAAACCAATTAGGTTAACTTTCGATAGTGAATGTGTGATTCTTTACTGTAAATTAATTTATTGTCATGAATGAAGGGAGGGAGTCAGGGAGAAAATCGCCTTGCCAGGTAGGTTTAGGCTCTACGTAATTTTATTACAGTGGTATAGATGGGGTCTCAGCAGTAAAACGAGAACTCTTGGGACCCGCTAAATTTAGGTTAGAAACTTTTAAATAACATGAATGTGTATTTTAATTGACTTAAGATGTTTTACACACTAGTCCAAGGGTTAGATCGGATTTGGGGTTAAAAAAACAAATGCGAGATAGCCAAATCGTGAGAAGCCGATAACATAATATCGGGTTGTCCGGAAAATAATGCAGGATTTTAAGTTTTCATTAAAAAAAATCTATATAAAATATTCTGTTTACGTTTACAGGATTACTCATTTGTATGAATGTCAANTTTGATTAAAGAACATTGCTTTAAAGTAACTAGTTTCTTTTTTTTTGTTTAATACCAAAATCCTGCATTATTTTCCGGACAACCCAATAAAATGATATTAATAAATTAAACAAAGAAAGGATTTCTTTTTGGTAAATAGTAAAAGACTTTTTTCAAATTATTTCCTCAATTCTATTCAAAACTAAACATTAACAACACACTTACTTAGTATGATAATTGGAATTTTAAATTTTATAATTATGTAGTTTTGTTTCCTATCTTCCGATCATTTTGGCCCAACTATACTTGCTATTTCGGTCCATCAGACGCGTTAAGGCTTTTCGCCATCTTCAGTATAGTTCGCTGTAATTCTTCAATGTGCTTATTCCCTCAAGATGATACAAGTTGCAAGCCTCCTAAACACGTATAGCAGATCAATATTGCCTGAAGTGGCCAAAATTAAATTTTCATCAAGTTTGATGTCCAATAATTGTTAATAAGCAAAACAAAAACAAAGTAAAAGAAATTATAATTCCAGTAGCACCTGTCTGATGTAAAACTGTGAAATGTTAGAAAAGCGGAACCTAGGAGGTACTTCAGTACGTTTTTCTTATGTTTGATGCAGTAAAAATGTCAAGTTAAAGGGGTGTCAAATTCTTGGCAATGGTTAAGTGGAATACTTTCCCTTTTTAGTCCCTCCGACTTGTAAATCTTTCATTTACAATTTATAGCCGACCGACACAAGAACAATATTATTACTTAAAATTACATAAATATCCTTTAAACTCTAAGGAAATATTTGTAAGTTGGAATCATACAAATAAACGGTATTAAAGGTATTATCATAATCAATATCGTTGGTACGTGAAGAATAATGGGCTACCACTAAAAAATTACTGAGTACATAAAATAACAGAAAAACGCACTATACATTTAAACAAAACCTGTTAATACAAGCTATCATAATACACAATTGGTGCTTTCCTTCTGAAGTTATATTGTCAAAATTTTAGTATTTGAGGGAAAGTCATTTTTGTCTTCATTTTATTTTTTTTACATTTTGTATTTTGTGAAAGAAAGAAATAAATTCAAAAATAATAATTTACTCAATTTTTTCCTGTACTTCACTCCAGTAAATAGTCTTTGTTTAAATTTATTTGCTTAATAATACAGGCTTATTAATATATAAATGATAGTTCAAAAAATAAATTATTCCAACCTTCAGAGAAAGGTTGCTCAGTGTGTCTCACCCGATTGAGGGGTGCAAGTCCTTGGCTCCTTATAGAAAGCGCGTAGGAATGCCACCCGAATGTAGCGAATATCCGGGAATATAATAAATGTTTTATAAAAATAAGTGAGCATGTAATTAATATAGTTTAGGTATTTGAGTTACATCAGTTTTATAGACAACTTTTACTTACATTGTTCCAATTTATACACACCCAATTAATTTGACAATAGACAAAATATATTTCCCTAATTATTTAACAGAAGAAGTATATTGTTTTTCTTCCAGCTGGCTGGTAGCTAGTTAGCGTGGTAGCGCTATTCATATTATCTAACTCGCATTTGTTTTATTACCCATATCTTTGATATTAAATCCTTCCACGCGAAAGTAAAATATTCTGAGTCAACAAAAACACACATTCAAGCTATTTAAAAGATTTTCTAAGTTTGGAGGGTCTCAATAGTTCTCGATATACCACTGTGACCTGACCCTAGAACTACCTAAAGTTATGCACAGCCTTGAAAAATAGCAAAAAGAAGGGAAAATTCAAGAGGTGGAGTTGAGATGGGAAGTTAGTTTCCGAGTGGTCGAAGTCACTATAACTCAAGTGGTAGAGCAGCGGCGTATCTAGTCGAAGGTCGTGGGTTCGAATTCCGCTCGTGACATAGACTTTTTTAACTCAACTAAAAACAACACAACACTATCGACACGACACGCATGAATGGCACAATTACACAGAACACAAACACTTTGATCCCTGAAGATGATCTCAATAAAGATCGAAACGTTGGCACGATAAAGAAAATGTTTTTCTGAAACCTACATCACACCAGACCGCATCTCACGATTTCTGAATAATTATCGATTAACGGTCACTAAAACACACATTTATATTATAGTATTATTGTGTATAGGTAGGTCCGCAGTATAAATGATATAAAGAATGGGACCAAGAATGCTTCCCTGTGGGACGCCGGCTTATATCTGTTTTACTTCCGAGAACTCGATGCCACACCTCATTCTGAACCATCAGACGGTTAGGTACGATTTCAGTGAGTGGTTAGGAAGTTTATAAGTTAAGTTCAAGTTTATAAAGCATGCCCCTGTGGCCGACTCTATAAAAAGCCTGTGCTACGTCAGGAGATCTTTTATAAAGTAGCAAAATCTATAGTACGTCTCATTATATAAATTTGTAAAACAATTTTTTAATTTTTTTCCTTTTTAGTTATACTAATTAGTTTCGTTATTTGATTATTTGATTTTATTGGCTTAATTAAAATAAGTACGAATTAAATTGCTAGGTTTCTATTGAACATATTGATTTTCATATACTTCAGTTCCTTTTTTTTTCTTTTATAATCTTGTCAGTACAAAAAGGACTGACTGTTGGATAAAACGTAATGAAAGTAGGTAAAAGCAAACTTTTTTTAGAGCAAGAACAATTTCTTCGGGAAGTGGAAACCACTTTAGAGTAATATAAATTCGAGGTATAAAGGCGAACACCTAGCTGTCCATAATCCTATTCAAATTTAAACAATATGCTCTTTAGTGCTGGAGTTTATTAAGGAGGCCGAAGTTGATCCTTAAATATGATCGTACTTTTTCGGTTTTAAATAACAATAAAAAAAATGAAGAAGGAGGGGAAAAAGCCTAAAAAGCGAAAAAGAAAAGCCGTCTGCCAGAAGTTCGAGTTAATACAAATTAATAGCCCCAGAGGGGAGAATAATGTTTTTAAAATGTATTGAAAATAAATCCCGTTTGGGTCCGGTTTTGTAGGGCGGTGGAGGGAAATCTGGTTATTTATTGTCTTCCGAGGATAGGCGTAGGTGTCACAGACAGGTATGCGGATGCCGTCCGTCCTGCCGAGCCCGGACACCGAAGGCGAACGCTGAAGAAATTCCGAGAAACAATTCCCTCCTGAGGGACCAAGCCTTTTTATTAGGCCATAAATCATTTCATTGTCAATTTTGCCCATCTTCCATACTCCAAGCTTAAATGACATTCGGGATTTGAAAGCTTAAAAGATGTAAACACGACCGGCTTCACTATTTTAGTTTCTTATCCCCTTAATCCCATCCCAATACCGAATAAAATAAATTACAATTTAATTATTGTAATAAATTCGCAAATATTTATATTACAGTGTGTCAGTTTATTTTTCGCCTAGCTTTTCCACAAATATTAACAGAAAAACAATCCAAATTAGTACAATTATTTTCTATTTTAGATGTTCTAGTTTCGAACATTTTAGTCAGTCCATTCGCATGAAATGGCTTGTCAGATAGGATCCGGCCTTTCGCCTTCATCAGTGATCGTTAGTGTGTTTTTTTTTCTCAGGGTGTTTTATATGTTTGTCGCGAGATGTGAAAGGAATCGTGTTTTTATGTTTAAGTCTAGGCGGTTTGATTTGTTCTAATTTTGATCGACAGTCCTTTTTCCTTTTTATTATGTTATAAGATTAATCATACATGATTGAGTTTTACGTGTTCACGAACTTTTTCCTATTGAATCTGTACATTTTTATTTTTTTGAATATGTCAATTTTTCGTCATTAGTAATTTGAAACATGTCTCTATTTGTGAGAGTGTGTTTGTTTTTTAATTTGTTAACCAGTTCTATTATGCTGTGCATGTTGTCTTGTTGTTCTGAGTGTTCTTTCCTATTTCACGATGAACATATAAACTTGTGATAACGAAAGATAAACCAAAATTGTCAAAAACGCCCAATCCACGAAAATGCCTTTACTTTAATACAAATCTGTATAAATACTCAATTAATTATACACAATTTTTTTCGAAATGAAAAATTTGTGTCACAGGCGGGATTCGAACCCACGACTTTCGGCTCAATAAGCCGCTGCTCTACCACTAGAGCTACCGTGACTTCGATCGCCCATACCACAAACTTCTCATTTCGACTACCCGATCTTATTCTAATTATAAGCAAATCGCGGCTTCATATAGAAACACTTTTTATTAACGATTATACTAGATTAGCGGGACTGTGTACGATTCTATATGAAGCCGCGATTTGCTTATAATTAGAATAAAATCGCGTCTAAATTATAATTATAATTAGAATAAAATGAGAAGTATGTGGCATGGGCGATCGAAGTCACGGTAGCTCAAGTGGTAGAGCAGCGGCGTATTGAGCCGAAAGTCGTGGGTTCGAATCTCGCCTATGACACAAATTTTTCATTTCGAAAAAAATTGTGTATAATTAATTGAGTATTTATACAACTAATAGAAGCTGATAAAATTTAGAACAAATCTATATATTGAGGTAAAAGCATTTTTATTCTCTCATTTATTTATATATTATTTTCCCGTAACCTACGAAACCAGATATTTTTAAAAGAAAAACGTCGCAAATTATAACTGCATTTTTACATAAAAAATAACACTATGTACTTATGTTGGTTAATTTTCTGACATGTTCTTTACATCGAAAATTTATTAGTCTATAAAGTTTTGATCTTTTCCTTGGTAATCGTATGTAGCATAAATCGACTCTTATTGCCTTGCTATGTGTCCAAAGGTTGTCAGTCGTTTAGCTTATAATAAAATATTAAGCGATATAATAAAAATACAATATAATATTCCGTTCGGTAATACCTCTTTGGCTTTTAATTCCTTTTTGTAAAATTATCAAAACAATCCTTTCTTTCGATTTTATCTGTTGTCATTTATCTCAAAACTACACAGAAAAAATTCGTACCTTTTTCAATATCATTTCAATTACTGCGGAAGTTTTCATGTCTATAAATTTATGAATATTATTGTTGGTATTATTATGCCTTTACTTTGGGTAAATAGGATGTGTTGATTGTACGATATAGAATAACAGGCTGGAGGATAGGTTTTTATATAGTGTTTGGATATTTAATGAAGGGAGTTTTTGATCTCCTTCGCTGTAAATTCAATGTTAATTTCATTAGGATCGAAGAATTCTTAAGTATTAATCTTGTATTGTTTATATTCCTTAACCTCGTAAATATTATTGATAGTTCCAAAGCAAAACTCGATAAAGTAACTGAATATTTTCATTCAAATCGGCATTTTAGTTTTTTAATATTAACATTGGTCGCCGAGAATCAAATAGATTACACGACATTTGAAAAATGGGAAAAAGGAGGGAAAATTCAAAAGGTGGGATTGAGATGGGAAGTTAGTGTCCGAGTGGATCGAAGTCACGATAGCTCAAGTGGTAGAGTAGCATCTAGCTGAAGGTCGTGGGTTCGAATCCCACTCGTGACACTGACTTTTTTATCTCAGCCAAAATCCTTAATTAATTGAAAGCTATTAATTGGTCAAGTGGACCACGAAAACTAGTGAATTTAATATTAACGTTGATATAAATTATAATGGAGATAATGTTAGAATAAGTTTATAAAGATATTTCTTATTACCTAGCAAAAAAAAAAAAAATTAATTACCTGGCCGCAGGGCGTCAATAGGTACAGATTGATACGGCATGGAATAAGGGTAGCCGTCCTTCCTCACTCCAGTTTTGGCTTTCCGTCTCGGCCTGTATTTGTAATCGGGATGTTCTTTCATGTGCATCGCCCTCAGCCTTTTAGCTTCGTCGATAAAAGGCCGTTTTTCGTTTTCCGTTAGCAGCTTCCATTCAGCCCCTTTGAGGAATATAGGAGAGAATTACTATAATGATCAAATTCAAAATCAAAATTGATAAATATCCAATTGAATTATAAACTATATTGTTGATCATATTGTTCTATACACAAATTTAAATATATGAAATTTGTTTATAAATATTTTGTGGGTCGTATCCCAGCACCACCCGAATCAAACAACATGTTTGCACTACAATAAGTCTGGTCTCAATCACTCCTGCAAACTCGATATTCCTTGGAGCGAAGTCGAAACAAGTCCATTCTCGCTAATAATTTACTTTTACTCTCCAGTCACAAGATAATACTCGGGGTGGGGTTAAACAACGCCTTCCTTGCACTCCAATAAATTACATTCATTCCCATAATTAACATAAACGCAACACTCAATTCAAACATAGAATTCTGGTCTCAATCACTCCTACAAACTCGATATTCCTTGAAGCGGGGTCGAACCAACTCCATTCTCGCTAATAATTTACTTTTATTCTCCAGACACAAGATAATCTTCGGGTGGGGTTAAACAACGCCTTCCTTTCACGCCAATAAATTACATTCATTCCCATAAATTAACATAAAAGCAACACTCAATACAAACATAGCAATCTGGTCACAATCACTCCCCCAGAGTACTCGTTATTCCTCGTGGTGGGGTTAAGCAACCCTTCCTTTCACGCTAATAATCACTTTCATTCCAATAAGTTAACATAAAAACAACACTCGATACAAACAATTACAATAAACAATGTTCTTGATATTGATAGATATACCATGCCTATTGCTAAACATATGGACTCCTTTTTTTTTCTAGTTGTTGTTTTTAAATATCTTTTACATCATAACATGTCAGTTCTGGAATGAAGTTATGTAACTATTAAATATAGTTGTTTAAGTAAATAAGATTATATATTTTCGAATTTTTCTTTTTTACTGTGGTTAAGTTGAAACCGGATTCTATTCCATTTATTTTTCTTTAATCATGTGCCTACTAAATTAGTTGTAATAAACTCCTGCTCAAAATTAACGCACCACCTTAATTTTTAAACAGAAATTCTTTTTAGAGAAATCCAGCTAAATCTCTTCATGTTTATTCTCTTTTTTATGCTTCACAATCCCACAAAAGTAAACAAGAATTGTTTACAATCGTGTTAATCCGCTTTGAAATGGATTTGGTAAGATACACAAGAGTTTCCTCCTGGTTTATTCCTCAGTTTCACTGCATCTGCTTAACAGACACCATTTCTTTTGGAAGTTTAAACTTTAATTTAGANACAATACTAAAAATAAAAATAACGTTCAAAAAACACCTGAGAAAAACATATGGTGAAATATTGAAGTGGTGCGTTAATTTTGAGCAGGAGTTTATTTAACTGCTAAGTCTATTTGCACATTTGCCAACAGTTTGATGTACCGAGTGTACACCTGCCATCCCATCCTCAAACTACCACCCTAACCTTTCCAGACGACACAGCGATCATTTCAAGCAATTCTGATCCAGTCGAAACCTTCAAGAACACCTCACACTACTGGAATCATGGTGTAAAAAAAGACTAAAATTCAACCCAGAAAAATCCACTCACATAACCTCCACCCTCCGCAAAAAGACCCCTCCTCCAGACTACTTCAATCAAATAAACCCCCCCCCCTCAATTGCGGACAAGGTGCGCTACCTAGGACTATACATTGCCAAACGTCTGACGTGGAATCCCCACACACTGAAACGACAAGAAGTTATGAAACTTTACAGAGGACGACTTCTTGACAGACGTTCTAACCTACCTCTCTTAAACAAAAGACTACTTTGTACCCTATACATAGGGAATTTATAAGAATCGGTGACTCAAATGTTCCTTGGCCCAATAGTGTTCAATACTTTGGTTTACACCTCGATAGCAAACTTAACTTTGGTATCAACACTTGTAAAAAGGTTGAAAGATGGAAGTGTGCTATCAAGGCTCTGTTCCCTTTAATGGGTAGAGAATCTGGGATGAACCCCCAAAATAAACTCATTATATATAAAACCATAGTTAGACCAATGCTGTTATACGCCTGTCAGGTATGGAGCTACACAAGTAACACCAACAAAAAGTGCCTACAAACTACTCCAAATAAATTTTAAAGTTAATAACATTCTCTTAAAGAAGTGTTCGTATAAGCTATATGCACGGAATTTTAAACATCTCATACATTAACGATGATATCAAAAGGATAACTAGCTCCTTTTATGAACGTAGCGCTGAGAGTACAATTATGACAGTAAAGAATGGAGGAAACTATAACCTCAACAAAAATTGGAAACACAGGAGGATCAAACACATTTTAGTATGACTGCTTTGTATATTTATTCACTGTGTTATTATTTACTAAATTATTTATTAAATTGTTTAATTTTACTTCTTTATATATGTATTTATTTACCAAATTAGTAAATGTTTGACTATATATGGTACAAGTCTATTCAATGATTTTAATTTATAATAATTAGTAATTATTTATTAACTTGCTTATTTATTAATTTATTTATGAAATTAACTATCATTAAAGTAAATGTGTTGTTTATCATACTTATCTATGTAGTCAATAATTTATAATTTATAATATATGTAATTATTTGTAACTTCCCTATTTATTAATGTATTCTTTCTGCAAGTCGTTTTTATAATAATTTTCACCACTTTTCTTATTTCTCTAGGCCAAATAAAAAAAATTTAACTTAAGCGCTCTGCCACAAAGATGTATAACGTCCTAGACATTTCCCTTTGTATTCACTTTTTACAAAATGTATGTAATAAATAAACTACAAACTCACTTCACTACTTTATATCACACAGTGAAAGCCGATATGAACTTATGGACTAGAAGTGTGGGGCTTAGCCAAAATTCCAAAATATTACGCATCCAAAGAGCCCAATCCATAATCTTCAGAAAAATCCTTAATGCTCCCTTTTATGTGTCCAACGACACTTCTCATATAGGCCTAAATACTCCTTTTGTCCAAGATGTAATCCACTCTCGTTACCAAAAATTTTTCACAAACCTCCCAACCACTATAAATTCTCAAATTCAAATCCTCTCATCTCGACGAATTCCTTCCAACCCTCTTCGCCGACTAAAAAGATCTTCTATCCAATGACAACAATTGAATAAAAAATACTTAGGAGTACTACCAGTGGGTAGTTTCTCCACTCTTCTTTAAAGATTTACTTATTCATACACTATTACTAAATACCAAAATGAAGGTAGTTGTAATATACAATAAAAGCAATAAAAAAATCTATTTTTTTGGAAAAAAACCAACAGTTTGATAAAATTGTCCCGCTTCTTTTCGCTGACAGTTTTGTTCAGAATCGTTTCGGCGACTTAACTGACTGCTTACAAATGCTTAACAGCCTATTCAACTGTAAACGATAGCATTTTACAATGCAAAATTCGTTAAACCAGTAAATCAATTTGTCGTTAGGATCTTATTTTTGCTATATAGGGTCGTGCTAGTAATAGTGTGATACCTGTAGGAAATTAAGCCGAACGGGATTATGTTGCCAGGATTTTAGTAAAGTTACTTGATTCTGGTCGCCTATTCAAGCAGAATAGTTTGATAAAATCTGTTTAGGCATTTCCAATTGATCAGGGATCAATGAATTCAGTCTGCTTGGAAATGTTTAACAAAAATTTGAATTTAAAAAATCCAAATCCGTTAAAAACCGATTAGATTTTTTTTGCTACCTGCTGATTGAGAACAATAATTTAGACACCTATTGAAGTTGGCATTAAGCCGGACAGGATTACAATACCTAGCCAACCTTTCAGATAAGCCGATTGATCTGCTCCGATTAGACTATCCAGACTAAATATTTTGATCAGACTCGTTTAGGAAGGTTTAATAGTCCGTAGACGATTCAACTGGAAAACATCTTTTCTATTTTAAAAATTGACGATCCGTTAAGCCCGTAAATCTATTTGGCTTTAGGGACTTATTTTTGCCCGCTTGAATTACTGTGTCTAGTAACAGTCTAGACACTTTTTGGAAATAGTTTTAAGCCGGAACGGGACTTCAGACCTAGCCGACTTTTCAGAAAAGTTGTTTGATCGTTTCCGATCCAAGTACACTTATTAAAATTGTTTTGACCGGTCAGTACTTTCAATGGATTAGGGATAATTGGAGCGCTTACAAATGTTTAACAGAAGACTATTTGTATTTGTTCTTGTTTAATTTAGAATATCAATATTTGTTAAATCTTTAAGTCTAGTCAGCGTAAGATTTTCACTTTTTACTACATCCTGGAGTATTAAACAATGGACCACTAATTCAGGCTCATTTATGCACCTTCAATGGACCAGGAATGATAACTCTGCATTTATTTAATAACCAGCAAACCATTAAACTGGGAATGATCTTGTCTAATTTTAAAATTCAAAATCGATTATTAGACAATATTTTTCTGTAGATACATATTTTTTCTTCCTCCGGAATTGTTAACGTTCAAAATTGTTTCATCGTTTCAGGTCGTCCTGGACTATCTTCTGCAGGCTACAGAAACAAGCTAAAGGGAAGCCCTGAAATAGAGTAGTGACTGAAGCTTTTTGTGAATGTTCCCGAAAAAACCAATAGAAATGTCTTGATAATAAAGCAGATTCACATAGACAGACATCCTTTTGAATCTGAACGATGAAAATTAAAGGAAGAGCTTACACATTACTTCATGTCTTTAGCAGAAACTGTACGCCACTAGAATGTTTGTAGGTGTTTCTCAGTCCTTCAACAATGTATGGCATGATGGTCTATTATACAAGTTAAAACTATTTGTTCCCTAGATTTATTATCTGATTAAACGATCATACCTTAAGTAGAGATTTTTCACAGTAAACCAGGGATTATGAAGTTCTGAGTTGAAAGTAGTACTTGCAGGTCAATACGTGGTCCACTGTTGTACACAATTTTTATTTCTGGAATGCGCGTAAATGAAAATGCACGTACCGCCATATTAACAAGTAACACTTCTATACAAGCTATGCTAGAAAACCACATATCTACAATTGAAAAACGCAGTGTTGGAAAATAAAGTTTAACCCCTCAAAGTCACAACTCATCACTTTTATCGATCCCTATGCCATGACTCATGTCCTAGAATATACTTATACAACGAACCTGTTCCTAAATTTGACGATGTTACCTACCTAAGTCTTACATGTGTTGGAAGATGGATTGAAAAATGGCAAAAAGGAGGAACAATTCAAAAGGTGGAGTTGAGATAGGAAGTTAGTGTCCGAGTGGATCGACGTCACGATAGCTCAAGTGGTAGAGCAGCGGCGTATCTAGCCGAAGATCGTGGGTTCGAATCCCGCTCGTGACACTGATTTTTTTTATCTCAACTAAAAACCTGATTAATAGAAAGATATTAATTGGTCAAGCGGACCACGAAAACTAGTGAATTTGATAGAAGACTAAGTTGTCACAGTAGTATCACAATCTGAAATTGAAATCTAAATTGCTGGTTGTATACATTATATATACAATTAGAATAATTAATTGAAAAAAGTAACTTGGTTAATTGACTACTAAAACATAAAGGGATTAATACATTAATACATATACAGTTGACGATACAAATAAACAAAATAAAACAAAAGGTTAGACCAATTTATATGTATGTCTTAGTATTAATACCCTAGCTGTATTATATATATATATANTATATATTTTTTTTTTTTTTTTAAATAAATATTTATATACTAGACTTTAAAGAGGTACTTTCCTTGCTTTGTTTGTTATTGAACTATTATTAAAAATGTACTATGTATATTAATTTTTTTAATGATGATAAGCAAATTAGGATGACCATAGACGGTCAAGCTCAAAAATAAAAACCTCAAAGTTTCTCAGTTTTTAGACAACTCCTCTGAAAATTATTTTAAAATACTTAAGAATAATACATTAATTTTAGTGGATAACATAATATATTATCAAACAAGAACTTGATCCTTCTCTTGTGTCTTCACCCAAACAATAATGATCGATCGGAATTTCCATATAGTATTAAATGAAATTTCTACTGTTTCAATATAATACATAATTCAATTAATTAAGGTTTTTAGTTGAGATAAAAAAGTCAGTGTAACGAGCGGGATTCGAACCTTCGGCTTGATACGCAGCAGGCACTAACTTCCCATCTCAACCCCAGCGCCGTATCAAGCCGAAGGTTCGAATCCCGCTCGTGACACTGACTTTTTTATCTCAACTAAAAACCTTAATTAATTGACTGATATTAATTGGTCAAGCGGACTTCGAAAACTAGTGAAAATAATACATAATGTATACATAAAAATCATGAGAATGTTTTGCCGGATTTTTAGTGTCGCTTCGAAATAACGATCATTTTTTCCCCTTAGGGGAGACATGAATCATAAAAATTGTGACGATTGTTAAATCCCTGTATTATAATCCGAGATGGACTCCGATAGGATGTGGGACTATTGTCATCTACTCTTCTAAAAGAATCATAGTGGCACATTAGAAGGCATTCAAGTCAAGAATCCATTGTAGTTAAGTTAATGCTGCATCTAGATGCAGGTGAAACAAATAATGACAAAAGGCGATGTGGGCAGCGGCACTCCTTCCCTCGACTGTCTACTGGCAATTGGAAGAGGATTGAATAGTGGTGACCGACAGCTGAAAATAGCTGTATCCCTCGAGTTGACAGCCTATTTCCCTTTGGGTGGCAATGCGGCGAGAAAATTGCTGGAACGGCCGAAAAGCGCATATAGCATCCATTGTAATCCCCCTGTACTGTCAAACGTCATTTGCATCAGTTTCATTATCTTTCATTACCGTATCACAGCGACTTAATTGAATAGTATTCATACTACATAAACTATAAGGTTTAGGAAAATCAATAACAAAGTGAAACACATACCCTTGAACTGTACATACAGGTGAATACTCCATGGATAGTGGTTTAATCCTTTCGCTTTTTAGTTAATTTGTTTCTATGATTATAAAAATTTTAATATTCTACTTCTCATTAAAAATTCCTTCATGTAAAGAGTGACTTTACGAATTTTCTCGTTACATAAAACGTAAATAAATCAAACACAGATGAAAACGATGATAAGTCAAATTTTCTGTCACACTATTTGTCCAAACATTTGTCAGGTACTATTATCAATTTGTGTCATCTCAACTATTATATTAACGTCAGTAAGATGGAATTGAAGCCACAATCCATCCAGAGGCCTTTAAAATGTCCGTTCTACATGTTTTATGTTTAAAAATGATATCTTTCTTTTTATGCCACCTTAAAAGAAAAATACTAAGTTACAAATAAATAATATATGGCATTAATGGTGAAAAACGCTAAATAAACGGTTAGACAATATAAATTGTAATATGGTACATAATCAGGTCATTGAAAATCGATGATCATGAACCTCCATCAACTAGAGGTTTATTCGGAAATCGTGAGATGCGGTCTGGTGTGACGTAGGTTTAGAAAAACATTTTGTATATCGTGCCAACGTTTCGATGTTTATTGAGATCATCTTCAGGGCCTCGGATTTACAAACATTGTTTAAATTTAACAAATACATGTACATTTTTTATATTCAATCGAAGTATTTTTACTCACTCAAAGTGTTTGTGAAACTAGTGAGGAGAAATACTTCGATTGAATATAAAAAATATTTTTTGCATTGTATACATTCACTTTTTCCACTTCCTACATGTATTTGTTAAATTTAAAAAATGTTTGTAAATCCCAGGCCCTGAAGATGATCTCAATAAAGATCGAAACGTTGGCACGATAAAGAAAATGTTTTTCTAAACCTACGTCACACCAGACCGCATCTCACGATTTACGAATAATCATCGACTAACGGTAATTATAATTACATTAATCCATATATGTTTAGTGGTCATAATTTACCATAATAATTATTCTTTATATCTAAGGTATTGATTGAGATGAAAAAATTAGTGTCACGAGTGAGATTCGAACCCACGACCCAGCTCAAGTTGTCAAAAAAGCGGCGTGCGTATTGAGCCGAGGGTCTTGGGTTCGAATATCGCTTGGGACACTAACTTTTTCATTTCAGCCGAGATCTTAGATTAAACGAATAATTGATTATAATTATATTATCACTACACAAGTATACTTTTATTTTGATATATTTATGACTTATACAAATTTTTACATTGTTTGGTTACAAAAATGAAAAACTGAGATGAAACACGCCAGAAATAATTATCATTTTTCACGACTTAATTGTTTTTATTATATAAATCATAATTTTATATTAGATTTGCATTTATGTAAGCTCATACTCATAAGTATACACACATGTACAGAGTTGAGCCTATCACTTATAGCAGTCCACCGGCAATTCCAGCTTTTGTAATTTACAATCATTGACAGGTGACTCCGGTGATGGCAGTCCTGGTTCGGACCTCCGTGTGCTGTCTACAGCTAAGTCATTTTAGCACACGATGCATGCAGTTCCTAAATCCAAAACCATTCACACTCTCACCCCAGGTATTCACCTTTTACACATATATAACTAAAGTTCGATCTGTATTCAATATTCCGACATCAGCTCATTTACATTACACA
Source organism: Cimex lectularius (assembly GCF_000648675.2). Classification (NCBI taxonomy): domain Eukaryota; kingdom Metazoa; phylum Arthropoda; class Insecta; order Hemiptera; family Cimicidae; genus Cimex; species Cimex lectularius. Next base: position 313,654 of record NW_019392780.1, read on the forward strand.
TTCACGCCAGCAAATACATTCACTCTCAACACACGCTGGATACACAAAACTATCAGTACTTTATACAATAAAACAACGGGATTCGGAACAAGGGGCCGGACATACAACATACAGAGAGTATGGCACATGGAGCTAAGGAATTGAACCCCTCAGTTAGGAAGGACACATCGAGCAAGCTTTCTCTGCCTATGGGACACATACTTGGGCATCGGCAAAAGTAAATGTCCGTATGTCAACTTCGCATGGCCTATTCTTAATCATGTGAGGATGTCCCTTCTTCTGGTTAGGTCCTCCGATTTTTTATTACAAGAAACTGTTACTATGAAAATCGATAATGACGGATTTGTTTCTCTTCAAAGAACCTTTTGTACAGCACCCTGTATGAGGGAGACAAAGGTCTTATAATTTAAAGGATGAAAGATTAATAAACCTGTAAATGAAAAAAAAATTCTAATCCTGCAGTATTTTCCAAAATCTAAAATTCTCAATAACTAGTACTACGGAATTCATTTACCTACATGTGTTTGTACTAAATTAATAGTTCCTTACCTAATCTCTTCGATATTTCGGAGTTGTGCATTTTGGGATTGTCCTGGGCGATTTTTCGTCGTTGCAGCCTAGACCATACCATGAACGCGTTCATGGGCCTTTTTATGTGTTCTTCTCTTTTCGAAATTTGAGACGGGCTCTGCTGAGTCTGTATCGGCTGAGGCTGTTGTGGCATGAAGTTGGGCTCACCCATGGCATTCCCAGATCTGAAACATTAAAAAGTAATGAACACATTTTTGCTAGATTTTTTAACAGTTTCGAGGCAGAGCAAATAAATATAGCCCAATGGCTATACACTGTAATTAGACACAAAATTACCTATGGATCACTAATCTGGTAGACCGAAAGTCAACAAAAACTACCCATCCAAACACTAGGCAGCTATCAAAGATTAGCAAATCCATGTATCACATTGCCCCTGTGATACATCAGATGCAATGATATGGTATACAGATGGCTCTAAAACAAACGAAAAAAACGATCGGGGTCGAAGCCAAAATATGAGCAATCATTAGGCAAGTACACTTAGGTCTTTCAAGCAGAATTGTATGCCATCAATGTTTGTTCCCTACAAAAGCTTTTTTGGTGTTTTTTGCGTTTTTCTTGAAAAATACGTTACAAAAACCGTGCCTACGAGCCTTTTACATCGAAAAGTCAATAAAAAAATTTCCGATTTTTTTGGGGTATATTCGTTTTTCTTGAAAAATAAGTTAAAAAACGTGCCTACGAGCCTTTTACATCGAAAAGTCAATAAAAAAAATTTCCGATTTTTTTGGGGTATATTCGTTTTTCTTGAAAAATAAGTAAAAAAGTGCCTACGAGCCTTTTACATCGAAAAAGACAATAATAATTTTTTCGATTTTTTTGGTTTTTTCATGAAAAATACGTAAAAAAACGTGCCTACGAGCCTTTTACATCGAAAAAGACAATAATAATTTTTTCGATTTTTTTAATGTTTTTTCGTTTTTCTTGAAAAATACGTAAAAAAGCGTGCCTACGAGCCTTTTACATCGAAAAAGACAATAATAATTTTTTCGATTTTTTTGCTTTTTTCATGAAAAACACGTAAAAAACTTACCTACGAGCCTTTTACATCAAAAAAGACAATAATAATTTTTTCGATTTTTTTAATGTTTTTCGTTTTTCTTGAAAAATACGTAAAAAACGTGCCTACGAGCCTTTTACATCGAAAAAGACACTTACTGGCGAAAAACTGATAAGATTGAATAGGTATTAAAGCATTAACATGTAAAAAATTTACATCAAACTAATCAGCGAATGTATCCAACATCTCCAAAAACACAACAACCTAATTATATTTTGGGTACCATGACACAAAAGAATTCAGGATAACGAAAAAACAGAGACCGTATATATGGCAGGACGTATTCTTGGGATAACTAACAGAGAATCCTCCATCACAGAATGGATCGGTAAAAGACAAAAAGAGTACTGGATAAACTGAAGAGGTACTGGACTACCGGTATTATTTATACCAATGATATGATTATTGATTATTTGTACGTGGGTTTCGATCATCATTAAGGTCATCCAGTGGGTGTCATTTATACGATACACAGTAATTACACATCTACACAAAACACAAACTCTTTAAGTGAATACAAATCTTTTGAGTCTAAAATTTCTATCATTTTATAAATTCATTTTTTTCACGTCTTACATGTATTTGTATAATTTAAACAATGTTCATAAATTCCAGGCTCTGAAGATGATCTCAATAAAGATCGAAACGTTGGCTCGATAAAGAAAATGTTTTTCTACATACACGTCACACCAGACCGCATCTCGCGATCTCCAAATAATCATTAATTAACGGTCACTAAATACCACACAGATAAGATTAATAATTTAATAGATTATTTCAAAGAGTACTATGAGACTACTGATCGTAATGTATAGTACATTTATTTCTGCAGGAATTCGCTCTATTGTGCAGTTAGACGGACTTACTATTGGTTTTAAGTTTTCAATAATAATTGTATGAATAATTTAATGGTTAGGATAAATGTATGCTCTGGAAGCTTGAAAGCAGTTTATAATTATGTTTCGAAATTACCAGAAAATCGTATTTCAACGTCATGTCATTCTTGAATAAAGCTCATTCAAATCAAAGTACAGAATGGTAGCTTTGGGCTTAATGTTTCCCTTGATCTAAATACTAATATCAGTAACACCATCATCGTAAAACGATACAAATTTTTTCTAAAGATTATAAAACGTTTTGAAATTAACTTATAAAGGTTACTATATCAGACAATTCGTTGTAAGATCGTGATTTTAATAACTTCGTATATACATTTTTTTTCAAATCAAAGGATCTTCGCCACCCCTTGCAAAATCACAGCCCATAAATTAATGGCGTATCATGCGACGCACGTGTTTCCACGGAAAACAATGGCAGTCGTAAGAGGGGGAAACAATCTGTTGATCCTGTTCAAAAGTGCGTGTATAACTGACCCTAACAGTGTGATTCCTGCAGGGAGAACCGGAGGGGGGAAAGCGGCAAATTTCTTGCGGAACATATGTGCTCAATGTGTTGTAACTTGAGGCTAACGTGAAATGACAGACCCCACCAAACACTATTGTCGTTTTGAGCCGATGATGAAACCCGTTTATTCTCGCACCATTTCACATGCCACCCTCTCTCGGATACGTTGAACTGCAAATACTGGATACTTCTCATCCGCACTGTGAGAATTAGCCCAAATGGTCGTTGTTCGTGCGGAAATTAAAAAAGAAATAATACCACCTGTAATGTTCTTCGACGTATGAAGCTTTTGTATTATTTATGAGATGATTTATGAGAACCTTAACTGTAGTTTGATTTGTAAGAAGATACATGAAAAGGTTCAAAATAATTATGTTTGCATAATTAATCGTGTGTGCAAAAATTTTATTTTAAAATCAATATGGTTTAAACTTAAGTACCGTCAATTAATTATCAATAAGTGCTTATAAAAGTTATTATATATTAAATCTTCGTTTTTAAATATTTTTGGATTTTTTTAAATGGATTTTACATTATAGTTTATCATTGATAATCATTATATATTTATAAGCCAATTACAGAATATTTGAAACAAGAGTCTATAACGATGGGCATATTGATTCAGTCAATTAATTGGTTTTGTACTCCAAGCTTTAATGTTGTGATCAATTTGCCCATCTGGTGGATGATGCCAAAAAATATTTTTATTTCTAAATACCTTGTAGAAACATTTACGCATTGTCCATGCTGAATATTTATTTTAAACATTATAGTTATATATTGATTAATGTACATTATAATTATTATACCGCTTTAAAAAAAAAAACGCGCAACTAGTGGGACAGTCTAAGTTCTTGGAACTTAGAACTTGTAACTAAACTAACTCACTCAACAAGTTGACTCTAGAAAAGATGAAATTTAACTGATTTTCTTTATTTTTAATCTAAAGGGTATAAAAGGATTAGATCCATTTCGTAAAGGTAAACAATAAATTATTGACATTGTGATAACTTATAAGGCAACTATTATATACCTAGTTATTATAGAAAATAAACAAATAAACACAAGTACCTTGTTATTTTGGTTTGTTATAAAAATTAAAAAAAAAGGTTAAATCCATTACATTTCGTGGCCCGATTACCAATTAACATTTTTCAATTAATTAATATTTATGAAAGGTATTGGTCGAGATAATATCAAAAAAACTCACTAGTTTTCGAGGTCCGCTTGACCAATTAATATCTTTCAATTAATGAAGGTTTTTAGTTGACATAAAAAGTCAGAGTCACGAGCGGGATTCGAACCCACGACCTTCGGCTAAATACGCCGCTTCTCCACCACTTGAGCTATCGTGAATTCGATCCGCTCGGGCACCAACTTTCCATCTCAACCTTTCTAATTTTCCGTCTTTATCTCGACCAATGCCTTTCATAAATATTAATTAATTGAAAAATGTTAATTGGTTAATCGGACCAAGAACTGTAATGGATTTAATAATTAAGCTGAATTACATTTTCACTAAAGATCTCCGTGGCCATTTCATTTGTCGCCGAGAATCAAATATATTACACGGCATTTGAAAAATGGCAAAAAGGAGGAAAATTCGAGAGGTGAGGTTAAGATGGGAAATTAGTGTCCGAGTGGATCAAGTGGTTGAGCAGCGGGGTATCTAGCCGAAGGTCGTGGGTTCGAATCCCGCTCATGACACTGATTTTTTATCTCGACCAATGCCTTTCATAAATATTAATTAATTAAATAAAATGTTGAGGAAAGAAAGGTCCAAGGTATGATGATATGATTGTAATATAAATAATATATGTAACAAATAATTGAAATATGAATAAATGAAAGAATAAATCTGTTATCTAATCTACTTCATCAAAGTTCATAACTGCACTAAAGCAAAAAACAACGTAATTTTAAAAAAATCGAACACCTATTCTGATTGTATAAAATTAATTAAGGTTTTTAGTTGAGATAAAAAAAGTCAATGGAACGAGCGGGATTCGATTGCCATTGACTTTTTTATCTCAACTAAAAACCTTAATTAATTGTAATATATTAGTTGGTCAAGCGGACCACGAAATTAGTGAATTTAATTGTATAAAATGTTGCTTTTTTAATTATAATAAAAACTCAAATTATTGTTCGATCTAAGCTTTTATTCCCAGTTTAATTAAATTGTATTTGAACGCATAGGTTTCAAAATTTTGAATAAATCGTTGTATTTGTTAACGTGTTAAATTAGAAATTCGATATTTAATGAGGTCGTAAAGAAGGCTTAAAAATGTGTTTTTTCTTACCGTTTAGGCTGATAGGTATAATTTAAGGTAGATCACTAATATATATAGGAAGCAACAAATCTTGTTATTTACTTCAAGTTTACCCGTAAATAACTGATCATGTAATGCAACGTCTGCCCGTTTTAAATATTGGAATATCTGGAAACAAATGGACTCATCAGCAGATAATAATGTTTGTGTTGAATGTACAAAATAAACACATATCGATTGAACTTCGCATATTTAAGCCTTTCATGTAAACAACACGCTCCAGAAAGAAAAGACCCTTCAATAGAGGATTGATATGTAAACCTCAGAATGCCGGAGCCAGGGGCGCAAATATTTTCAAGGCCATGAGGGTTTTTTGTTTAAAACTGGGTGAATGGCGAAAGAACAGAACAAATGTTAATCCGAGTCTTGATGAAAGATTTTTTTTTTATATCCTGGGAAATTGAAGGGAGGAAGTTGGTCAGTGGACAGTTTGTGAACAAAAGGCCTATGCCGACTGTTTGCCTAAACAGTATCCATTGAGACCCCCGAGCATTCATCGGGCAGGGTCCACTTCCTATCGTCTAACACAAAGGCCCAGGATATCCCATTGTCATTTCTCAATAGATCTATATACATTGAAGGGGCCTAACCGTGATAATATAAATAGCCTGGAGGCGAGATTTAGTAAAGCCCTGCCTGAGAGTTTTAAGCTTTGGGTCTGGTATACCTTTTACGAAACAGGCCATACAAGTCCGGCAAACGAATCACAGCATAAACGCTTCAAGGACAACCACAATTAATCGACTGCAATGTCAATATTCCCATCATTAAAGACGCTGGTTTCACTGGTCACAATGTTCTAAAATACAAACGAACGTTCACTAATTAACTAAAATGAACAATGAAATCAAGTACAATCCTACCAAACGACCTTACAATGATGAATCACTTAAAAAGTATGACATGTCATTATTTAGCTAATCCATCACATGCCTACAACAAAACATTCGGAGTATGCGATATGGTATAATGTACGTTAAGATGACCAAATTACCGAAGTGACCCACGAAATAATAAGAATCGTACAGCCAATTTGGAAATAAATACTTTTAAGGATATTGTAACGTAATAAAATATGTATGCATTATTATTTAACCGGATATGCCTCCTGGACTGGCGGTGTGTCAATCTCAATTTAATAAGGCCTAGGATAGGCTTAGGATTAGTGTAAGTGGGTGAGTCGGGACAGAGAAGAGAGACAAGTGTGACGGTGTGATTACGCTGAAAAGTCCCTCGAATGCGTGAATAGTGGCGGATGGGAACGGGTAGTGAATCAGTTGCTCCTACTCCAGTATGCTTTGCACGTAGGTGTAGGCCGAGCTCGATAGGAGGCTTTTACCGAAGGCGGTACTCCTCTAGGGGGTGGTTAGCAATTCCACTATAAACAAAACCGCGGCCGGAGCGGATCCGGTAGTTTCTACGCTAGGGAAGCCCCAATACTCTGGGAGATAGAGTGGCCTTCTCTTTCTAGGGAGTGCGCGGGAGACCGGGCTGATGTATTTCGGCTTAGATAGCCCTTTGCGCGCGGCATACGGTCTGATGCTTGCATGGGGCAAGCGGGAGCGAGGTTTTCTTGGGCCTTCGGGGCTGAGCTGCCTCTACACCAAAGCTGCGGCAGTAACACCATCCTGTCGTATGCGGAGGTGCGTCAGCTCTCATCTTGAGAATCAAAACGTCCGATAAGGCCGCATAGGCTAGGTGCGGACGTTAAAGATCCTCATTGTCCTTTTCAGGACGACCGAGTATACGGGAAAGCATGTGACGAAGGTGTGCGCGGAGATGGAGCAGCCTGGCCGTAACTTTAGAAAATATCAATTCCATCATCAACTAAGGCGACAGTGGATGTCGACTAATGGCGCCCCAACTTGGAGATGATTTTCAACATCGTCGGGATCAAGAAACGTAGATGGCACTAGTTCTCAGGAAAGTTTAGCTTGTAATAAATCTTTGTGTAAGGTATTGGTTGAAATGAAAAAGTTAGCGTCAAAAGCGGGATTCGAACCCACGATCTTCGGCTAGATACGCCGCTGCTCTACCACTTGAGCTATCGTGACTTCGATCCTCTCGGACACCAACTTCCCATCCCGCTCGTGACGCTAACTTTTTCATCTCAACCAATACCTTACATAAAGATTAATTAATTGAAAGAAGTTATTTGGTCAATCGGACGACGAATATAATGGGTTGTTACAAATGCGTATTTAGATTTTAACATAAGTTCACTAATTTCGTGGTTCTCTTGACCAATTAATATATTACAATTAATTAAGGTTTTTAGTTGAGATAAAAAATTCGAATCCCGCTCGTGCCATTGACTTTTTTATCTGAACTAAAAACTTTCATTAATTTTAACATAAGGTTCATTTAGTCTGTAAGGTTGTTTTCAATTTGTTGTCGTCGTACTCATAGAAAATTAAGTTTGTTGAGAGTCTTGTTTTTTTGGGTATGTAAATATTGTGTACTATTTACTTAAAATTTGCTCATTATACGGTTAATTGGCCTGAGGAAATTATTTAGTGTGAGAGGTTGACACATCTAGCCAGTTTATTTTATAGGAAGACACAAATACAGGCCTAACTTCCTAATTAATTTCATCATAACTCTTTATTTAGTTAATTTTAATTTAATTTAATTTTATTTCATTTATTTTTTTTATTGTTTTACGGTTTGCTGTTTCCGTTTTACATATTAAACAGCGTGGTGCCCATTTTAAATTTAATATTATACCACATAACCCCGCCCGTCTCCACGGAGCAAAACCGGCAAAATTTTTGGCGTATGAATTGTAGCTTTAATACATACAATAATTATATTGGAATGCTTTGCATTATTTTGAGAGAATTTCATATTATCTAACCATATATAATTTCTACACTATTAGAACTACACTGTAATCAGGACTGACAATGTAATCAATTGTAAAAACTTTTAGAAAATATAATTCTAGCATCGTCATGAAAGTTGCCAACCCTTAAAAAAATCTTCTAAATAATTTGTAAATCCAAAAGGAACTAGTTTAGTTGGGAATAGGATAACAACGCTGCAAGAAAAGATAAAACATCCTGTGAGGCATATTAAAACAGCAAAGTACCATTGCTAATACTGCATTGTTACTCTGTCATAGTTATTCTTGCGGTCTGAGTGGTGATGAACCTATAATTTGGTCGTTACTGAACATTTTGGTCCGTATCGATCCATCACAGCTAGTATGGCCTGACGAAAATGATTGCAAACGCCAAAATTGAGACGTCCAACCAATACATTAATAATCTGCCTGTTTCGGTTTCTTCTAAAACTGGGAACAGAATACTGAAAACATAGCTGCTGTGCTTGAATGAAAAATCGGGTTGGCATTTTAACTGGTAAAGTAGAATAACTAAGTAACTGGAGTACTAAGAATCAAATCTTGTTTCCTTGCTCTCCGTAAGGAAAGAAGATTCGGTTCTTCGGTGATGACCCTTAGATCATTAAATGTAATCTGAACCCAAAAGGAAACATTGATACCAGGACCAAGGCTTGACAACTAAAATCTGTACTTACATTGTACAGATTGACATACGACACTACCAACAAGAAGAAAATGCCAATGCCATTAGGAAACAATTGCACATATTAATTCATAATATAAAAATATATTCTTCCAAAATGATTTTGAAACAATTAATCTCCTGATACAGCAATGTTTTCAAAGAAACAAAGCCTGCGCACATTTCTGGCGCCTCCTATTTAAATTGTAATCAACCTTCTTACAAAATCAGGATATTCGCTGGATTTACATTGACTTGAGCCAAAAAAAAAAAATATATATATATATTTCTACCATAGAATACATAATTACTCTTGGGATCAGGGGTCTGCCTTACATGCGATTCTAGTGTAAATGATAATTTGCGTATTTTTTTATTGGAATGCTCTGTTTATAGACCCGTAAGATTAGTGCTGATACCGGTAGCCCATGAGAATTCTCTAATAAATTCACTGAAAGAGCAAAGCGATGCAGAACTGCACAATATATATAACAAACGTGGGTTGTAACGGAGAATTTTTTGATAGGGCGTTTAAGTTGTGAATTTTCGATAAAAATGTCAGAAATAGAGAATTTTGTGTACCCCTTCACTTCGAAAAATTAAATTTTCGGCCGATCAGGTTGGTTTTAATCTCATTCGGCGCAGAAATTAATCCTCTACAGATGTTGTTTCAAGCCGTTTTACGGTCAGGCTAACGGTTTACTAACAATTTCACGAATAAGGTAAAAAAACGTGGTTTTTCATGGTTTTTTGCCTGTAGCTCGGAACAGAAGGGTTTGCGGACACAGATTCATAGGACCTTTTTTACTCAGCGTTCAATTTCCTGTAAGATCTGGAAGAGTGGCTGAATCGATTGGGGCCACCTTGTATATTTACATAATTAATACTCTAAAATTGAGGTCTTCTACAATAAATGAATAAAGTTCTACGTACTTTTAATTAAGAAATAGAAAAATAGAAAGGAAAATAAAGAAAAGAAAAAATTAAGTGTAATCTCTTCCGTTTAACCCTTATTATAAAACAGTAAGGATAGGAATATCTTCCAAATAGTATTTTTTTTATTCTCTTTTTAGCTCAACATTTTACGTACCTCCTGCAACTCAGTGAACTACAATTCTTAAGTTTATTTGTCTAACCGTTATTTTACTTTTGGTACAATTCTATTGTATTCACTAAATAATAAGTGTTGCTTTTAAGTTTTAACTTGATTGGCAACTAACGAAGTATAAATGTAATGATTTCTTGACGAATAAAGTACAATTTCAAAGTACAATATGATTGTTAAGATGAAATATAAAAAAAATTCGATCGCTCATGGTTTTGTCAGGTTTTAGACTTTTGTACTTACTATTGACTAGAACATAACTGCAAGAAATAGGCTGACCAGAACGAACAAGAACGATTGCGGAATCTACTACTATTGTTTGATAGTCATCCTGATCTGCCTATCATAGCCGGGTTTTTGTTAATCAAGGCGCGTCTCAGCTTTCGGTTCAGTGTTTGGGCGATATTAAACAAATCACCGAAACACTGAAGATGGCGAAATACCGAAACGTCTGACAACAAAACCCGTCGAGGGTAGGCGGACCAGGATGATGGCTATCACACAATAAGTTTTGTCATCCCTCAGACCCCAGAAGGAATTCTTATAAATTATCAATCGCTTAACGCTTTATATACTTACAAGTACAATTTATTTTTAATTGTTGTCATTCGAATCAAATAAGGTCGGATTATAGACAAGGAAGTAATAATTAATAAGCTAATGAAAAAGTTCGAGAACGATATAGGCAATGGGATGTAAATTCGTGATTCTTTAAGTCGCGGAGGGCATCGAGTCAAAAACTGAATGGGCCAATCTCCGCATATTGACCAACTTCACACACTTATTTCTGAGAAAATGTCAACAAGTCAATAGGTTATCCTCTTATTTTGCAAATCGCACGAAAACATTTATTTTTATTATTGCGACTTCGCAAAAAATTCTACTCAACAGAATTTTCTAACTAAAAAAATCAATTAAAGAGAAACCTATTATGTTTAGTGTCTGATAGACCAAATTACTTCTTTCAATTAATTCTTTTTATATTTTTTTTTCATTTCAACCAAGACCTTACATAAAAAAAATATTTAAAGAGAAAGTTGTTCCTTACATAGTTGTCGTGACCACGTGTATTTTTTGACTTATCAGCGTTAATCTTGCATTCGCTCAACACGCCTCGCTCAAGCAATAAAGTTCGTGAACCCTCCAATTAACAATTTAGACTGCTTAATATGGTAATGAAACCTCCAAGGTTTTTTTTCAACCGCGAATACAAACAAAAGTTTCGCTCTTTCAGATACTCCATTTATTTTAAAGAATGTGAATGAATAACTGTTCGGCTATTTCAAAGATAGTTATTTCTTTATAATAAATATTATGTGCGTTTTTACAGTTACCATTGTGGGGGGTGCCCATGGGTAGTGCCCAGTCATCCTCCCGTTACACTCGATTGAAACCGTCCTAAATTGAGACGTTTGTGGCAAGGACCGTGACCGATCCGATTTCGTGAGCCTTCAATCATTTTTCCATTCTAGTCGCTGTTCCTGGCATTTCTTTCACCTTTATTATTTCCGTCTGCTTTCACTCAACAAGTGAAGTAATTAAACCGTGCCAACATATTTGCTTACGGTGGTAACGACGGCACAGTGAGCAATATTTATTTTTCTTTGCTAATGAAATGCAAATCAATCTATACCTGCAAGTCTTTGTTCAGAAATTATCATAGTTTGGGCCGTATCTAATAGTTTTGGTGTCTTAGGTCTGTTTGGTTCCCGGTCGTTTGCTGATAACGGACCTACTGAAAATGACGAGAAGCCGACAGTCAAACGAAAACTCCGAGGGTGGACAGTCGTTGGCAGCGACCAAACTTCAGGTTCTTCAACATATTTATACCAAGCAGTGTCTTGGAGTTTATAGCAGCACTTGTAAAATTTGACACCTATTGAAATCTTTAAAATGATTTTTATTATTTCAAATCTAATTATTATTAATTCCAGTTTGTTCTATATAGTTTTATTATTGAAATCAAAACCATTAGGTGTTTAGCTTAAGACAACCAATTATTGTCCCCTTTATGGCCAAAGGTTGCTATTTATTTTTTCAATAGTTCGTAGTATTTATTTGAAATATTAGGCAAGTGAGGATGATTCAATTTTTTGATAACATAATTTTACTTAAGTCTCGAAGATCCATTGATTTGTATGTCTGTGTTTGTCTAATTTATGTTTCCAATTATCTAATTGTCATAAATCATTGTATTAAACGAACGTTTTTATACCCAATCAACAAAACATTTTTCTTTTCTTTGTTCTTTCTTCTTGTTTTTGGTTGTTCTTCATTTCTTCGTTTATATGAATGTGTTAATTTTTCTTATTTCTAATGGTGACCATTTTTTAAAGGTGCTTATGTTCTTATGTCTTGTATGGCCTCACCGGTTGTAAATATTCTTTCCTACGTTTAATCACCTTCAATAAAGACCTAGAATATAAGGGAAAAACATTTTTCGATAAATAGCATTTGACTTTCTCTTTCTTTCTCTCTCTCTCTCTCTCTCTCTCTCTCTCTCTCTCTCTCTCTCCCACCCTCCCGGTGTTTTTGACAAAAAGCCCTTTGTAAGTATGTCCGGTTCGAATAAGGGGCCGCTGGTTTCGAACCAGGGATCTTTACCTCACAGTGACGAGCGTCGTATCAACGCTTACACCGTTGCGGCCAACGATGCCCCCAAGTACTATTTCTTTTACATATTATTATTATGTTTTACTGTTTTAAAGATTATGAACGTAAATTGAACGGAAATTATGTAACAACTTAAAAGGAAGCTTTTGTCATATTTGATTCATTAATTAATGTTATTATTGCATATATAATTTATAATGATTATTCCTTAAACTAACAATTTACTCCTTTCAGTCCTTTCAATTAATTAAATTAAGAGATTTGGTTGAATTTATTGACAAAGATCCCAATGTAGTAGTAATTTAAATTTAATTATATGTACTATCCTACTACTATGAGTAATTGAATATATTCCAAATGACTTCTCGCCAAAAAAACAAAAAAAAACAGTTCAATTGTTTTTATGGATTTCAACACGGAATGTAGGAGGATCCGAAAATTTCAAAAGGACAGCCATTGACGAAGAACAGCTGCGTTCACACCGCAGCATGACAGCTGTTCAGCCTTTTGTTTACAGTCGGCGCACGGTTTTACAATCCGATGTAAAATTTACTTTGGAACCGCACCAGTTTTAAACAATGAACGTGCGGTCGTTCGACGAGCGAAACGTCGTCCTTCTTACGGGCTTACTTTCCGGTAATCTATTAAACATTCCCATCGTCATCGGTGGTTCATTGTATGCTGTGATCATGCGCATTCAGAAGCAACAATCGATTCATCGCCATCAGCATTCATCAAATGGGTATTTATGCAAACGCAGGTCGACAAGTCTCACAGGTCGAGTTTAGAAAACCAAAACTACACTTTTTTTAATAAATTTTGACAAAAAGTATGTTTTGTATTCCTCACTATGTTTTGCGGGTGTTTAAAAATTATATAGTTAAAGTGCTCTTTTTTTCCCCATTAATATGCAATAACGTGTTTTCTATAAAATGTGCATTTTTTAAAATTTATAAACATATCATTGTTATAAATAAAAAAAATTGCACAATATAGTTTTCAGTTTTTGTGATGTGATAATTGATAATTTTATTATTCAATATTTAATTTTTTGTCAATCTTCTATAATAAAATGACAAGATGACATGCTTTTTGACTAATGAATTTCATTCGGTATGAATATTTTCTAATTATTTTATTATAAAATATTTGTCCATGTATGTTTATGACTTTATAGCTATAAATCTCCCTATTTATATAATCTCTTTTATATAAACTAGGCTGTTTTATTGTAGTGTACCCTAGTGTGTGAGAGTGAATGTATTTATTAGCATGACTTTGTAGTGTGATATGGTTGATGGGGAAATATTGAATACCCACCCCATCGACTCTCAATTAGGTTAGTTATACATATGTATATATGGTGATGGAAGAATATCGATATACTCCACCATCTTAATTAATGAATGGTATTTAAATAGAAGGGAATATATTTAAGGACGAGTGAGAGTGTGATTTGGATCTAAGACCTGCATGCGTTGGGTGCTGAATTGACCTACCTATTGACAGCATCCGGAGGTCAACCTCGGGTTATGGACGGTTAAAACCTAGGCCTGACCCTGTACTGCCGACACCGCCGGTGTACTGCTAGCAGTGATAAGCTCAACTCTATGCATGTGCATATATGTACACACATGTGAAAATTTGAGTTTATATAAATCCAAATTTTAAAAAAATTGTTTATGTACCAAAATATTTACTTCTCACTTAAATTTATTCCTGTTTAAAAAATCAGATTTTTTCCACTTTCCAGATAACTATCCTTTTGATAATAACCTAATTTAAACCTCATGCATAAATCGTAATCAACATAATTTGATGCACTACTTTAAACGTGCAGGTTTTTTTCCCCCAAACAATATCACGAGAGTGAACGTAAAATGGCATGCGCATGAAAGAAAAACAGTAACTATGTATATATATTTTTTTAATAATAGTCAGCACCGTTACAGTAAAAAATGGGTCACAAGGTTACATCAATTTGTATATTTAGTACCACAAGAATTTACGTTGAAGGTAAGCTGCCTATTGGTTTTATTATAGCAGTTATTTGGGTTGTTTGGAATGTTTTCGTTACCTTGTAGACAAGTTTAAATGATTTTATTTTAGGAAAACTGCCTAAATGTGAATATTTATGTCAAGGGGTAGTTTTTTTAAAAATTAAATCGTGGAAAATAGTGCTTTAAACATGCATTTCAAATTTTATTGGAAAGAATGAACGAAAAAATAGAATTTTATCTGATTGACTGAGTGACTCACCTTATGAAGTGATCTTGTATGAGGTCCATGTCAAATTCGTGTAACCACTGTCAAAAAGCGAGACGAAACGGACCGATTGAACGTAATACGATGTCGAATACGCGTTCAAATTAAAAATCTCTCAGCCTGGAGAGTGGAGAGTTGAACATAGCGTATCACTGAACACGGATTGAGAATGGACTGGCGTACTTCGGGCGGAGGGGATGAGTGAAGGCGAATTCGCCCCCACCCAAGATCGGAGTTACGCCCACCGGCGGCGGGGGTGGCCAATCCGGCTCGGCCCTCGCCGCCACCACTCCCATCGCCCCCAAAAACCACCCCTTCTGTCTTTCCTCCAGGCCTGGATCCTCTTTTAATGAACTCGCCCTTCCAAGATAGGGATAGGGCCTCCTTTCGACTAATTTCACCGCTTTTCGACTTTTAATCGCTGTTATAAAAACGTTTTTCCCCATTTAAATAATTAAAAATTTCTTCCCTTCTTTCTGCGCCCCTCTGGTCGAAACAGGAAGAACGGGTTTCCTCCTTCGTTTTTTTATATTTCTTGTAAAAGGGTTGATGACAGGCTACCAGCGCCCCGAGACTCACTTCTCCCCTTTGACTCCCTTTAATGGCATTCAAATTGTAATTTGATACTCATTGAATTCCATTATGACATTGTATAAATGGTAAATAAAAAAAGCGATTTTCAGGGAAAAAATGTTTATCTTACCCTTCGAGACGAAATCTGATCGCTGGTAATTCTTCCAACTACAATAGCAATCTACAATGAAGTTTTTACTTTCTTTATCACGCATAATCTTTAAACTAATAGTCTCTCCAGTTACATACACAAAAAAAGAAGCTAAATCCAATAAAGCTGGGCTGTTTAAGCAGCAATGATTATTTAGACAACAAGCAGTCACGTGAAATTTCAAAAATGGAATGTTTTATTTCTACAAATTTCATCGCCCCTAAAAATGGTCTAAAATTTGAAACAATATTTTCAACTTTATGACTAATTATTACCCATCCTTAAGTACTAACAAAACATAGTTTAAAAAAAGGAGTCTATCCCCAACAATATTACATTAACCTAGCTTGACATTTAATGCGACTTCAAGCTTTCAAAGCACAAAAAGCTCAAAAGATGGGGGAAAAGTCCAGGTTTTTTTAATACTCTTTACCGTGTAGAAATGTGTGGTGATTAGTGAACGTTTGTCGATGATTCCTCAGAAATCGTGAGATGCGGTCTGATGTGATGTAGGTATCAGAAAAACCTTTTCTTTATCGTGCCAACGTTTCGATCTTTATTGAGATCATCTTCAGGGCTTGGAATTTACAAACATTGTTTAAATTTAACAAATACATGTAGGATGTGGAAAAAGTGAATTTATACAATGCAAATAAATATTTTTTTATATTAAATCAAAGTATTTCTACTCACTCAGTGTTTGTTTTCTGTGTAATTGCCAGTGAGTAGAAATATTTTGATTGAACATAAAAAAAATATTTATTTGCATTGTATAAATTCACGTTTTTCCACATCCTACATTTATTTGTTAAATTTAAACAAGTTTTTAAATCCCAGGCCCTGAAGATGATCTCAATACAGATCGAAACGTTGACACGATAAAGAAAATGTTTATCGGAAACCTACATCGCACCAGACCGCATCTCACGATTTCTGAATAATCATACTCTTTACCCTTAAACCAATCAAATAATCAGGTTTTTCCTCATAAAATTGACAATTTTTTGTGACATTTCTTCTAGAGGTCTCACATACCAATAATGATGAAATTAGGTCAAGAAAATATCAATTGTGAGTTTCCTCCTCCCATAAGTAAATCGTGGGTGATGAATCTAATTCCTAATAGTTTTGGCCTGACAGTCGGGTTTTGGAAGAACGTGAGAATTTTAGTTTATCTCTAACCTTTTGTTCGGTACATCATCGAAATCCACCACTGAGGAATGCGAAAGACTAGTTTGAATAAACGGAAATGATCCGAAACGGTCAAGCTGCGGAAATAGATTTGCCGGAGTAAGGTCTGGCCTAAATGGTAGGTAAGGCAACGGGAATTCACGCCTTTTGAAGATCCTCTAAATTTAACTTTTCCTTGTACCGATGGTAACTCTGACATTATTAGCGATACCTGGCTGGAATAGAACTTATTTACGGTTAAAGTGGTTGTGACAATTTCTCGTACATCCTTTCAGATTGTGACATTACAGTTCAGAGTTTATACAACATCCATCCGGAACAAATTCTTGATAAGTACATTTTCGTTAAAAAAAAAATTATTTATTATTTAGATTTATAGCCTACTTGCAGCAACCGCGTTAGTATTAATCAGTTATTAAATTAAAGTTAAACTTAGTTTTGCAATATTTATTGACCGTTGGATTTTCAAAACAGTTGTACTTATTAACTGTGCACCGGATAATCCAAACAAGTTGGATAGTAGTGAAAGTAATATAACGTGTACAATACGTACAATTTTATCTCCCCTGTGGGAAAATGGGCTATTATTTTTACTTTAAAGTTTTTATTAAATTATTTTGTACAATTATGGACAAATATTAAAAAGATATTTACATTTAATACATATTCACAAGCAGACAGAGAGGCTATTATTTCTGTCATGTTTATTATTATAAAATAATTGTTATATATTCGCGGACAATAAGAATATTAGAAAGTATTTAACCATATTTTCTATAATTAGAAAAATGATTATTCAGAAATCGTGAGATGCGGTCTGGTGTGATGTTTTCTTTATTTTCTTTATCGTGCCAACGTTTCGATCTTTAATGAGATCATCTTCAGGGCTCAAAGTGTTTGTTTTCTGCGTAATTGTGCCATTCTTGCATGCCGTGTTGAGAGCACTCTCTGTCTGTTGGGCACTCTCAGAAAACAAACACTTTGAGCCCTGAAGATGATCTCAATAAAGGTCGAAACGTTGGCACGATAAAGAAAATCTTTTTCTGAGATCTATATCACACCAGACCGCATCTCACGAGTTCTGAATAATCATCGACTAATCACCAGACAAAATTAGAAAATTTTTTTAAAACACTTTAATACAATAAAACTGGAAACTATAGACTCAATAACAAACAAAAACCGGACATATATTCATTTGTTTATTTGTCATAATAACAGGGTATAAAGATTAATAGTTGACATAAAAAGTAAATACAACATCAATAACTTGTTTCCCTATCCTTTTATACTGTTTAGATTAAAAATAGTGAAAATCAGTTCAATTTCGTCCTTTCAAGCGCCAAATTGTCTAGTGAGTTAATAGCTTAAAAACAGAAACAATAAATTTCAGTAAAACGTTATTTACCTATTAATATTTTTTCCTTAAAAGCACGGTTTTAAGTCCAGAAGATCTCGCCCGGGCAGTTGTTTTGGCATGTTGCCCAACCGTCATAGCATCCGTTACAATATCCAAGTCCTGGAGGTGCCGCGCTTTAACACCCACGATGATCTTCAGCAGTTTAGGGCCTCCGTAAGTCTCTTTTGAAGAAGAGGGTAGTGGTCGATCGTGAGTCTAGAGACAACCGTTTTATTGTTTTTACCGCACTACGGAATCGTTATTTAACGGCTTCCCTAATAGGTAGTCAACTCCAAACGGTCCTTAATTAAGGGTGAGCTATAAAACAGTCATCAGAAAGTAAGAATAGCCTAGACTTTAGACCTTGGTATCAGGCTCTCTACAACTGGAGAGGCATCAAGTATAAAGGCGTCTATTTGCAAATCAGAATCTCTTGGACAGTTGAACAATGGGGGACGTTCTCTTCACAGATGAGTGCCAATGTGGTTTGTGGCAATCAGATGACGGGGACCGTGTGTGGAGAACGCTTAATGTGCCATGCGTGAGCCACAGTCTTTTTAAAGACAATTGTGGTACGTAGTGAAATCAACGTCCATTCACGTACTGAATCATTGACTGTACTAATGAGGAAATCTTCTGGAAAATGAGGTCCATTCGCTCCATTTATTGGGGAAAACTTCATGTTAATGTATGATGAAGCGTATGTAAATAATGCAAATGCATGTAAAAGTTACCGTTAAGGTATATTGAATATTAAAACAAATAGCACACTATATATACATCTCTGAAATTTCTTTATAAGGGATGAGGGTGTTCCGTGTGTTGAATTGATCCAAGACCAAACTGATCTGTAACGACCAAAATACTGGTTCATTATCGTGCAGAACTCTCAGAGCATTTTCAAAGTGTGGCTTTAACTTTGTATGTAAATAATTAAGGTTTTTAGTTGAGATAAAAAAGTCAATGGCACGAGCGGGATTCGAACCCACGATCTTCGGCTAGATACGCCGCTGCTCTACCACTTGAGCTATCGTGACCACGATCCACTTGGACTCTAACTTCCCATCTCAACCCCACCTTTTGAATTTTCTCCCCTTTTTGCCATTTTTTATCTCATCTAAAAACCTTAATTAATTGTAATATATTAATTGGTCAAGCGGACCACGAAATTAGTGAATTATAAAACTGAAGTATGTATTTGCAATGACGGCTTGCTCTCTTAAAATATGCTTCAGAAGAAGTTTTATCCTTTCTTGTAGCTTTGGTTACCTATTCGCTAATAAACTAGTTTCATTGGATTTCCAAATTGGTTAATAATATTTCACCCAGGGTTAGCAATTTAGCTGTGCCCCTTTTTTACTTGGAAATTGATAGTTTTTAGGGTTATATTTTTACTACATAACTTCACTTACCATGTAGCTTGTTCACAACGACACACGCTTTTTGTATACCTCCATCTTCAGTGTAAAGTTAAACTTTGAAAAAAATGTTTTTTTCAAATTTCTCACTACTAAAACACTTATTTCACGAACGTTTACGAGTTTAGTATTTATCGCATCTTATTTGTAATTTATTTAGAAATCGTGAGATGCGGTCTGGTGTGATGTAGGTTTCAGAAAAACATTTTCTTTATCATGCCAACGTTTCGATCTTTATTGAGATCATCTTCAGGGCTCAAAGTGTTTGTTTTCTGTGTAATTGTGCCATTGTTGCGTGTCGTGTCGAGAGTGCTTATTTGAAATTTAACGTAGTTTTCAATAGTATCAATGGATTTGTCCAAAATGGTTTAGTTTTGGAGTTATCATTGTTTATTTAAAGCAATGTCGGGAAATCTTTAAAAATCATGAAAAGTGACTCCTCCGAAACTGCTGAGAATCCGACCATAGTTAATTAGGACTTTTTGGTTTCATTTTGTATGTAGAATCTACGGGCAAAGTTCGTAACACTAGCTGGACACCCTGCATTTTTATAATGACAAGTTTTATTAAGTTGTTTCATCTCCATCTTTGTATCTGACGCACTGTTTATCAAATAAAGCTAGATCAATGTAATTTCATAGTGAAAAAAGTGAATTATAATTATTATAATATAGTATTTTCATGTGTAGTATTCTCTTGACAGAGTTATAAAGCATAAATTTACACAAGGTCTAAGTTCCAAAAAGCCGGTTTGGTTTGTGGCAATTAGATGACCGGGACCGTTCACGGAGAAGACGTGGAACGCTTAATGTGACATGCGTGAGCCACAGCTTTTTTAATGACAGTCATAGTACGGGGTGAAATCAACGTCCCTGCCCGTACCGAATCATACATACTGTACTATTGAGGAAATCTTCTGGAAGATGAGGTCCGTTCCCTCCATTTATTGAGGGCAACTTCGTGTTAATGCATGATAATGCTCGACCGCATACAGCTCGAATTGTCACCAGTTATTTGAAGGATGTAGGGATTACCACAATGAAATGGCCGGCACGTTCTCCTGATATAATCTCGTAGAACACTTTTGGGTCATGATAAACAGACGGGTATTGTATCTTCGCCGCCTCCAACAAACGCTGAACAGCTCCAAACCGCTTTTGCTAAAGAATGAGATTCTGTTACGTAAAACGAAATTTTTCAGTTAATTAATATTTATGAAAGGTATTGGTCGAGACAAAAAAGTCAGTGTAACGAGCGGGATTCGATCCCACAATCTTCGGCAAAATACGCCGCTGCCACTACCACTTGAGCTATCCTGACCCCGATCCGCTCGGGCACCAACCTCCCATCTCACCTCACCTCTCAGATTTTCCCTCCCTTTTTGCCATTCTTTTTTATCTCGACCAATATTTTTCATAAATATTCAGAAATCGTGAGATGCGGTCTGGTGTGATAGGTTTCAGAAAAACATTTTCTTTCTCGTGCCAACGTTTCGGTCTTTATTGAGATCATACATATACTATCTAGATAACATTGATAACATACATATATCATTACATTACATTCCACACATCAAATATTTTTCACATAGTCTAATTGTCCAACAATTTAGCTTTCCTTTTCCTATTTATCCCTTTCTATATAATCCTGAAAGGATAATCTGGCCGAACTATTACCAACACATTGTTTCCCTTCGTCGGCTCTTTTCACCTCAAAGAACCCGACGCCTTATACAAAAATGTCTTTATTATACCGACTTCCTTCCCCACCCCTTCAAAATCCAACGTATATAACCAAAAAAAAGCAAAATCTCACTGGCACTCTCAACACGACACGCAAGAATGGCACAATTACACAGAAAGCAAACACTTTAAGCCCTGAAGATGATCTCAATAAAGATCGAAACGTTGGCACGATAAAGAAAATGTTTTTCTTAAACTTATCACACCAGACCGCATCTCACGATTTCTGAATAATTATCGATTAACGGTCACTAATCACCACACACTTTTCATAAATATTAATTAATTTAATTTAATTAATTGGTCAATCGGACCACGAACTGTAATGGATTTAATAAAACTAAATCTTGCTCGACGCTTACATGACTTAAGGCCTTACGTGAGGCCAGATGTGTTATTAAGGGCAAAACTAGGTCATAAATTATTAGTTAAATTTTAAACTGTGAGAGACATAAGTGTGACCATGTAAGTAACAGTGTATTTTCGTAGAACAACAGTAGTATAAGAGCAAATAATATATGAAAAATGATTACTTCTACCATTTCATTAATACACACAGCAGAATATTTAATAACGCCAGAAAATAAACTAACTTTTTTTTCAAATTCTTGAAGAATTCACTAGTTTCAGTGGTCCGCTTGACCAATTAATATATTTCAATTATTAAATTCACTAATTTCGTGGTCCGCTTGATCAATTAATAAAAACCTTAATTAATTGTAATATATTTCAATTAATTAAGGTTTTTAGTTGTGATAAAAAAGTCAGTGTCACGAGCGGGATTCGAACCCACGATATTCGGCTAGATACTCCGCTGCTCTCCCACTTGAGCTATCGTGACCTCTATCCACTCGGGCACTAACTTCCCATCTCAACCTCATCTTTTTGGACTTTCCCTCCTTTTTGCCATTTTTCAAATGTCATGTAATCTATTTGATTCTCGGCGACAAAAAAGGTGGGGTTGAGATGGGAAGTTAGTGCCCGAGTGGATCGGGGTCACGATAGCTCAAGTAGTAGAGCAACGGCGTATCTAGCCGGAGATCGTGGGTTCGAATCCCGCTCGTGACACTAATTTTTTTATCTTAACTAAAAACCTTAATTTTCTTGAAGAATTATTTACCATATGCAATTGTTTATTTTGAGAACAGTCAAAAGTTCAATTTATCTATCTTTTATAATTTTTTCTCTACATAATATGTAAATTGTCAAAACAAGAGGGCATCTTTTGAAATAAGGTGGTGACAGACGTTTTTCCAGAGGCGAGAAGTAATCAAGTGTTATTATTGGTAACAACAGGAGTTCTTTTTGAAACGACGAGATTATCCGAGAGTATTGTATTGCTCTGGAAGCCCATTCACTCCTTAACACCTATCTAAACAGGAGCCTATTCCAATAGCTGCCAACGTTCCCGCACCCATTCAAAACCCTTCCGAGAGACAATATTATTTTAAAGAAATCGTTACTTCGCCATCTTTTACGTTTTTCAATCTTGCTTTTGTTGAAATAAGAAACAAGCTCGTTTTATTTCCATTGTGAAGAGCCGTAATATTAATAAGAAAAATAATGACTGTGCGTTACGATTCGATATAGATAGGACGCAGTATATTTTTACAGATAAACGACACCATTCATAAGACTTCGTTTTTAAAAGCTTTTAATCTGTAACTAAAACTTTTTGATTTGTTTGAGTAATTAAAACAGAATGAGATTTGAAGGTCTCATAACGGGCTAATACACCGGGTGAGGTTGCAAATCTCAGCAAGTGCAACAATTTCTGCAGCGTCATCCACCAAATGCGAGGGCGTGCTTTGTCATGGGACGACTTCATTCTGTTTACTAATGCAGACTTACTTGATATAGCATTTAGTTAGTAGACTTTAGAATAGCAATTCATGAGAATAACCGTTTCACCCTCGGGAAGGAATGCACTTGCAATCATTGGGTGAAATTCTCACTGAGAATTTATTAACGAAGGTTCATTTGGTTTGATAACCACTTGAAAAACATGTCTTTCTGATATTTACTACATCTCGAGTGGCATGCAGTGGATTATTTTGTAATTTAAATATCTAATGCACTGTCGTAAACATTGTAGTAATAATTGTAATGAATTAACTCAGAATGACCCAAATAATAAATTTTTTCAAAGAAATAATTTTTTTCATGATTCTTTGAAAGGTTACTAGAAAATTAATGTACTTCATTGCATCTTCCTATAAAGTAAAGGCTTCACAAAATAATGGTCATATTATATAATTAACCGCCATGACTTTTGGCAGTCTGAAATGACGTCATATTGACCGAAATCGACTTTGACAATTAAGACAAAGCTAACACTGTACAAGACTTTACTAAGACCAATATGGACATACGGAGTAGAACTGTGGGGCACTGCCAAGCCTTCCAATATCCAGCGCATCCAGTACTTCCAATCGAAAGACTTTACAACAACATGACAAATTTTCAAAGCACCTTATTATGTCACTAACCTTACTATCTACAAAGACCTCAACATTACTTTTGTCAACGAACAAATCCGGTCCAGATTCCAAACATTCCATACCAACCTTTCGAACCATCCTAACCATACTGCTCGAGCCCTATCCACTCATTCCCATCCTGACAACCTACCACGTCGACTCAACCGATGATGGCCTCGGGACCTCCTTGACCCCTAGTCATACACACTGAGTGCCAGCAATGGCTGGCTTCTCGAAGCATGTGTTCTACCGGTGCAGTGCTGTGGTTATATTAATCATGTGCACATATTTGTATAATATACAATCCTACATAGGTAACAAATAAATTAAAAAAAAATCACTTTTGGTCATATTCAGCGTTAAGTTTGATAGTTTGGCATCAGCTACAAGTCACAGCTTGTGAGATTTTTTAGGTGATTTCTACAAGCTAAAGTAACGACCAAACAACGAAAAATAATAACGTGAGATCTGGCCTAAATGGTGGGTGTGGCGGGTGTTCAATCCCAGTAGACTTCTTATCTTTTCCTTGGTTTATCGAACTTCAAGCGATATCTTATTGGAAGAGATTGGCAGTCAATCGAACGATGAAAATGCCTGCAGTTGGGTAGTTTAACTCACCAAGTAGAGGACAGATAGGAATACATGTTGAACCGGCACAGGACACTACTGGGTCTGTCTTCACTCCCGCGAGTGAAGACAGACCCAGTAGTGCCCGTGTGCCGGTTCAACATGAGTTCGCCAACTCGCAGACCAAACCCCATCATCTACTACAGATAGGAATAGGTTTGCCCAGTCTCGTTGTTTTGGTGTCGTCTTTTCGCCGTCTTCAGTGGTCGGCCTGAGTAAAATTTTACTAAAGCCATTATTGAAAAGCAAGAAATAAGGAAACAAAAATCATGAGGTGTGATGTTTGGTAAACTTGAAAAATTTTTAACGTCTTATTTTAAATCTCCGATTCGAATGTCAACACCTCAGGGATACAAGCTTCAGAAATTGATTTGCCGGATGTCTGGTCTAAATGGTGGGTAAAGCGGGAATCCAAGCCTTTTGAAGATCCTCTTACTTTTCCTTGATCCCATCGTAATTCTGACATAGCGTAATCTTGCTGGAAGAGAACTCATTTAAGGTTAAAGCGGTTGTGACAATTCCTCGTACATCTTTTTCAATTATAAACATTAGAGTTCAAAGTTCATAAAAAATACATCAGGGAGAAATTCTTAATGAGTAACCATTTCGTACTAGAAAGAGCACAGGGTGGACTGGATACTTGACCACCTCCATGGAGCAATCGGAAAAGCCCTTTTATCGTTGGTCTTTGGTTTGTCTATCAAGATTTGCCTAGTAAATCCATATAGCATAAAAACATGCCACTCCTTTATAAAAGTGTAATATTGCAAGAATTTTTAGAAGATTTTCACAAATATGACACCCTTAGTATGTCCTATTGCTGGAGTATAAAGTCATGCAGGCGAGACTGGGGCACATCGGAAAGCTGGATAAATAGATTTCTAGGAAAATGGTATCAAAATGTTGTAAACAATTTACTTGTCGAACCTCCGTTCAACCAAATCACGTTTCTTGACCAACGAAAACAGCGTTGATCTGTTTTTTTGCTGCCAACTTAGGACAAGCGGATGTCCTTGTCATCAGGAATTGAATGTGAGATTTTTTTTGAGGTCAGCAGAGTGATTCTGTTGCTTACTCGTTGCCGATCATTTTGGTTGATCAGAAGAGTTTCGGCATTTCGCCATCGTTGGCCAACCAGCCATTCGCGAACCTTTTATTTGTCAATAATTGACAAAAAATATTGTGAAGTCCTGAAGTTGTTCTTAATCCCCGCTCGCGACATCCAAAGGGTAGTTTGGCATTATGACCTTATGTTTGGCAGAAATTACTTTATTTACGTTTACATTACAAGCAAAAAATTCTGAAATGAGTCTGAAAAACCGAGTTATCAAGGATAGGCAAACCTTTATAACCTGAAACCAAAAAAACTCTACTAATTATTGTAGAAGGAAAATATAAACACATGAAAACATAAAAGAAAGCTTGGCTTCGAAATGATACATGTAATTTTTCTCAATGACAGTCTTTTTCATTAATATTGATAAAGATGAAAGGTAAATTGCCAAAGTTTACATTTTTCAATTGAAGGGATTTAATCGTCATGAGAAAGAGGAATAAAAGGGATTGGAAACAATTCAAAAAAATATTTTGGCAAGGTTAAATATCTTTTGATGATTCATAAAGCTCTCAGGTTTAAAAAGAAATTTGTTTTTCTTAGCGTTACGCAGTATTTCACGGCTTTGTAACTGTCTGACAAAAGACCCGGTTGACCAATTCGGCAATAATCTGTTAGAAACCAACAGTCCAGGGTTCTAGATCGGCTATAAAGCCCATTTTGCGAAACCTAGTCGCCGGCGAAGGGCTTGCCCTCCAAGTCCGGCCGGAAGCCTTTTGTCGGCGAGATTTCATTGGAACAAATACGTATCCAAGTTTGCCAACTTCGCTAACTTCTCAAGACTCCGGAGAAACCAATTTTAATACCTAATTGAACAGGTCTACAAATGAAACGCGCGTGTTTTTCAAAAATCAAAATTTATTTGACATTTGCATCAGTGATATCATTGCAGAAAAGATATTTAGACTGTCTATGGTTGAAAAACAATTTAAAATTTACTTGATTGCTAATTAGCTTCTCAAGGTATGAAAGGTTTTAAAGGGTATGTTGTAAATTTGCTAGTTGGAACAAATTGGTTTTGAAAATTGGGAAATGCAATTAATTATATAACAACACTTTTTGCCGCTTAGACAATAAAATATTCATGCAAGACCACTCGACCACAGCCGTGATCAACAGAAGGGGGTAAACATTAAAGTATTGACCTTGTATTAGGCGAGAGAGAGGTGATCTAATGAAATACTGGGTAAACAACCAGAACTGAAGCAACAAAGGTGTATCATTGTTGTTGGTGCTGGGTCATCGTCCAGGTGGTAAATGTACCACATGACTCAAGTGAGTCACTATCTGACTTGCACCTTCTAAGCCTATTGTTTCTGCCGGTTCGATCTGTTCGACTATTAGATCACTTTGGTTGATAAGGACTGTTTCCTATTATTAACCATTTGGGTGTGAATACTTTACCGTGTCCTTCGAACAGATCATTTTGGATTATTTAGGTGAATAAAATAGAACGAGAATATTAGCTGTTGGCCGCTTATTAAAAAAAAATTAAAAATAATAATTTCAATTACCTATAAGATGTAAATTAAAAACGGTTGGTTATAAAGATGGAACGATGGTGTCCCGTTTAATACAGGCTTTGAATGCAATCGAGTTTATGATGCTATTGAATCCCGTGAATCAAAACGAGATAAAAACGAATACTACGTAAATAAATTCTTTGGAACTCACGACTATATGTTTATTGAGAGTGTGGGAGGACAATGCTACTTTTCAAACGTACGTTCTACTATTTCTGGATTGAACTCACCGTACTTTGAAAAGATTACGAGTGCCTGGAATTATTTTATGTCCTAAAATCGCAAAACGTGTTTAGATTTGAAATAATTAGTATTAAAAATGTGTCCACTGTCAAAAACTTACGAACTCACTTCTGCCTATTCGTGTCTAATAAAACAATAAGCAAGAAATAGAGATTATTTGGAGATCGTGAGATGCGGTCTGGTGTGACGTAGGTTTTAGAAAAATATTTTCTTGATTGTGCCAACGTTCGGTCTTTATTGACATCATCTTCAGGGCCTGGGATTTACAAACATTGTTTACATTTAACAAATACCCACCATTTAGACCAGACCTTACTCCGGCAAATCTATTTCCGCAGCTTGACCTTTTCGGATCGTTTTCGTTTGTTCAAACTAGTCTTTCGCATTCCTCAGTGGTGGATTTCGATGATGTAATGAACAAAAGGATAGAGATAAACTAAAACTCTCACATTCTACCAAAACCCGACTGTCAGGCCAAAACTATTAGGACTACAGATTCACCACCCCCGATGGTGGAGGAGGAAACTCACAATTGATCATTATTGGTATGTGAGACCTCTAGAAGAAATGCCACAAAACATTGTCAATTTTATATGGAAAAGCCTGATTATTTGATTGGTTTAAGGGTAAAGAGTGTGATTATTCAGAAATCGTGAGATGCGTTCTGGTGTGAGTTAGGTTTCAAAAAAATATTTTCTTTATCGTGCCAACGTTTCGACCGTTATTGAGATCATCTTCAGGGCCTGGGATTTGTAAACATTGGTTAAATTATACAAATATACGTAGTATGTGGAAAAAGTGAATTTACACAATGCTAGAAATTTTAGGCTTATTTTCACATCCTACATGTATTTGTATAATTTAAACAATGGTTTATAAATCCCAGGCCCTGACGATGATCTCAATAAAGATCGAAGCGTTGGCACGATAAAGAAAATGTCTTTCTAAAATCTACGTCACACCAGATCGCATCTCACCATCTCCATAAAATCATTAACTAACGGTCACTAAATACTACACATTAATTAGTATTTTGCTATTGCGTACTAATATAAACGATTTATTAGGTGAAGGAAAATAAAAAAATGAAATATATTCCGAGAATAGTATTATTTTCTAACATTGAAACTTACATTAGAAAATCTGCATTTTATCTGATATTTTGTTAAATTCGGAAATTTTAACCAAATCCATGGGAGTTTTTTCTCTTTTCAAGAAAATATGGTTTTATCAGGTTTACGAATTGAACTGAAATTTGCTGTTTTACTTTAGCTGCTAGGTTTCAGAAAAACATTTTCTTAATCATGCTAACCTTTCGATCTTTACCGAAATCATCTTCAGGGCCTGGGATTTGTAAATACTGTTTAAATTATACAAATACATGTCAAAAAAAGTAAATTTGTACAATGCTAGAAATTTTAGACTCAAAGTATTAGTACTCACTCAAATAGTTTGTTTCTTGTGTAGATGTGTCATTACTGGGTGTCGTGCTGAGAGTGCCAGTGAGATATTGATGTTTTATGTTTATATACCTTGGATTTTGAAGGGGTGGGGAAGGAAGTTGGAACAGAAAACGTTTTTATACGAGGATTCGGCTTCATTTAGCTAAAAGGAGCCGACAATGGGAAAAAATGGGTAATGGTTCGGCCTGATTATTCTTTCAGGTTTATATAGACGGAGATAATTAGGGAAAGGAAAGCTAAATTGTTGAAAAATTAGACTATGTAGAAATGTTTGTTGTATGGAATGTAATGATTGTTTTATATGTTTCGTGTGATGTGATGATGATATATTTATGTTATCGATATTGAATTTGATTATTTATATTAGCGTAGCTGCGACTGAATTTACATATGATTGGTCTGTAATTGATGCTGCGTTTATCTCTGTTGATGTAAACCATTTCTAAAAAGATACGTTTATTTTTACTTTGTTCTATGTGTTTTTGGATTGTTGCAGTCGAAATTCTGTTGGTGTTCCAAATGGTGGGTATCCAATGCTGTAGTATTTTGTTTGGATTTTTTCCAATCATAGATATGTTGCTTTACCCTCTTATTCGGATAATGGGATGCAATTCTGATGTAAGTTGCCGGACAGTTTAAGCAATTGATTTTGTAAATTACTTCAGACTTATTTGTTACTGATGCGGGATCTTTAAGTTTGGAAAAAAGTGTGTGAATTGTTTTATAGTTTCTGAAGGCTATTTTAATCTTATCCCAAGAGAGAAATGTGTTTAATTTATGTGATAGGCCGTGAATGAATGGGATGGATATGTATATTGGTTTGTCTGTATTTGATAGATTTAATGTGGTATTATTAGTAATAGTAGATGGTGTTAGTGTTGAGTTGTAGTTGTTGATTATTCTTTTGATTATATGTTTAGGGAGGATCTGTTTGTATATCTTTATGTTCTTATGGTGAAAAAATTCATGACTTAGTTAAGAATTCTGTGAATTAGCCCTTTGGCCGTGTTTATTATTGTATGAAGAGGATAGTGAGATGTAAAGTTGAAGTAGCGATCTGTGTTTCTTTGTTTTTGATACCAATCTGTGATTAATTAAGAAGAAATAGACAATTCATTTTAACTGACTGACTAGTTTAATTTTTAGAAAACAAAAATGTATAACATAAAAAAATCATACATTAATTAATAAAAAATTTAAAAATCCTCAGATACTCTTGTAGAATATACAGAAAAACAGATAGTAAAGTAAATAAACATGGACCCGACTGAGGTTTGGCCATACACGGTTGACACATGGGCACCTGCGCGGGCTTATGCAGAGAAAGGTTGCTAGATGTGTCCCACATATTAGAGGCGTGTCATGCCTTTGCGCCATACAGAGAGCGTGTAGGCATGCCGCCGGACTTAAGAAAAGTTCTCGAGCACTGCAGCGAGTTTCAAGGACCCCTGTTCCGCTTTTTAGGGGAAATTGTTTTTTTTTTATTGTATATAGTATGTCTTATGTGTTGTGTGTCTATATGTCTTGTCTGAGTGCATGTATTTATTAGCGTGAATGGCGAGGGGTGAGGGTGAAATATAACGTAATCATAACCCCTCGAACGATGAGAGCGTAAGAGTGTATGTTCGGGGTAGATGGCGGAATATTTATAAAAGTACTCCATCGACCCCAATCTAGATTAGTTTGAGTATATGGTCGGTGGAGGAATATCAAGTACTCCACCGACCAAACGGAATGAGTGTACTGTATGGATGTATTTATGTGTATGTATTTATTTGTATGAATGTAGTGCTTGAAAGGGTAAATAGAATATAGACATAGTTGGGGGCTGAAATGACCTAGATGTCGGAAGCCCCAGTCAAAAAAAAAACAATAAATAAATAAATAAACATGGAGATAATAGTAATAGTAGATAAGGAGTAGACAGAACAATCAAGGAGAAAATTCATTAACTGATTGATAAACATAAATGCAATCCTTTTTAAAAAGAGAAAAGAAAAGAGAGGTTGAAGAGAGCCTTCAACCTGATGATGAGCTAAAGGGCTCGAAATCCGAATCATTGCAAAACAACTTACTGTGAGTAGGAGCAATCTTTTTAAAAAGGATTGAACACCACACTCACTCCATCAATCACTATTTATAACATAAATGCATGTAGAAAAACGGAACTATTTACTGATAGCTAAATAAATTCATTATTAAAAAAAACGAATATTCATTGACAACATATTTAAAAATAAAAAGTATAAAATAATCAATAATATACGGAGTACATAAAGATGGATAAAGATGACAGTTGAACAAAAGGGCAGAAATTCAAGCGTATGGATTAAATAATGAAAAATTGACAGCAACCGATAGAAAGATTTAAAAAAAGACAATTCTATAAGCTAGTTCATCTTAAGATAAAATAATATGCTGATAAGGTAGAGAGTGTCGTATAAGGAGAGAAGGACGACAAATTATACTAATCAATTTTTTTAAAAAGTTTTTCTTACAAATAATGTATCAATTGTGTTTTCTTGGCATACTCTGAAATTAAGATAGTATTTAACTTTTTTTTTTAAATTGCGACGACGCAAAATTACCTCGACTTTGAAACTAATTTGATCCACCTCAGCACACGACTATTACCATTTCCGACAAAATGAGGAAGTTTAGATCACCGGTACAAGGTGCGAGATAGGAATGCCGTTTCCCTTTCTTGTCCGGTAATCCGAAAAGGGGCCGACACAAACTTGCCATCTTGTTCCTCAGCGGGGGTGAGGCCCATTCGAACCCGCTCATTATGCTTACGGCCTGACACATACATCATTGTAAAGATCCTCCTGTATAGATAATCGACTCCCGAGATTTAATCCCACACCCGGTGAAACAATGTGCTCTGATCGACGCGTGACGAGCCACTTCAAAACCTGATTGTGTCCATTGTACATGAAATAAAATAATTTTGAACATTTCTAGTTCTATTTGGTTCTAAGTAGCTGCGATGATAAATAATTCAGCTTACTTTGCCTAAACAGTCAGGATATTCAACACTATGTACCAAGAGGCCAAAAAATGTGCCGTTAATGTGTACTTTTTAAATAAAATAATCCATATCAATAATGTATATTTACTTGCACTTACGAAACCTGATTGTGTCTATTGATCATGAAATAAAATAATTTTGAACATGGATCTAGTTCTATATGGTTTTAAGTAGCTGCGATGATAAATAATTCAGCTTACTTATTCAACATTATGTACCAAATGGCCAAAAAATGTGCCATTAACTTTTTAAAGAAAATAATCCATACCCATAATATATATTTACTTGCACGTAAGAAATAATTATCAGGCAATAATAATCATTAATAAACAACAAATATCATTTTTGGTCTGTTTTGAAAATTTTCGTTTGATGTCTAACATAAATGTGTGATGATTAGTGACCGTTAGTCGATGATTATTCAGAAATCGTGAGATGCGGTCTGGTGTGATGTAGGTTTCAGAAAAAACATTTTCTTTATCGTGCCAACGTTTCGATCTCAATAAAGATCGAAACGTTGGCACGATAAAGAAAATTTTTTCTAAAACCTAGATCAGACCAGACCGCATCTCACGATTTCTGAATAATCATCTAACACAAATATAGAACTAATTCCTGATAAACTGTGAAATTCCTCCTGTGGTCTGTGGGATGACCTTTGTAGTTTGTTGTTAAATATATCGTTTGATAGTTACCTATCAATCTGGTCTGCTTATCCTCGCTGATTTTTGTTGATTCAGATGTGCCTCGACATTTCGCCATCTTCAGTGTTTGGATGATATTAGCGAACCGTCAGGAAACAGCGAGGATAGGTGGACCAGACCGATAGGTAACTATTAAACAATAATTTATTATAGGTCTTGGTTTCAACATTTGGCGACTGACATTGTTACATCTGACATCACATAGACAATTTAATACGTCATATTAAAATATTCAAAATGATTATTTGGAGATCGTGAGATGCTGTCGGGTGTGACGTAGGTTTTAGGAAAACATTTTCTTTATCGTTCCAACGTTCCGATCTTTATTGGGATCATCTTCAGGGCCTTGTATTGCCTGCATTTCAACAAATAATCATTAACAAACGGTCACTAAACATCTCACATTTCTACACGAGAAGAACGAAGAACATGGCATTCTATGAACGGATTTCAACTATGAATATGGACACCGAGCAAAGAGTATTCTGAAGGACATAGCCAACAAGGAAAAGAAACTTGCTTCGGCTATCAATCAGAGAACTGAAGAAATGGACGCATACAAAAGTGAGTTAAATTTCTCTTAAGACTTCATGATCCAGTGATAGGAGCGGTTATTTCACCAACAGAACAGAGATCACTTGGCGACACATCCCTTGTCGACTTCAGGCAACTATCGGGTTGTCCGGAAAATAATGCAGGATTTTAAGTTTTCATTAAAAAAAATCTATATAAAATATTCTGTTTACGTTTACAGGATTACTCATTTGTATNTTTTGATTAAAGAACATTGCTTTAAAGTAACTAGTTTCTTTTTTTTTGTTTAATACCAAAATCCTGCATTATTTTCCGGACAACCCAATAAGTTGTCGCTGGCCTACGTCGCTTCAATTTCCGACGAGTATTGGCGGTTAATTTGGGAGACAATTTGATACATTTTGAATATTGTGTGGTGTTTAGTGACCGTTAGTTAATGATTATTTGGAGATCGTGAGATGCGGTCTGGTGTGACGTGGGTTTTAGATAAACATTTTCTTTATCGTGTCAACGTTTCGATCTTTATTGAGATCATCTTCAGGGCCTTGTATTGCCTGCATTTCAATAAAAAAGATCTCTGATTGTTGACTTAGTTGCCTGAAGTCGATAAGGGATTTGTCGCCAAGTGATCTCTGTTCTGTTGGTGAAATAACGGCTCCTATCACTGGATCATGAAGTCTTAAGGGAAATTTAACTAACTTTTGTATGCTTCCATTTCTTCAGTTCTCTGATTGATAGCCGAAGCAAGTTTCTTTTCATTGTTGGCGATGTCCTCCAGAATACTCTTTGCTCGATGTCCATATTCATAGTTGAAATCCGTACATTGAATGCCATGTTCTTCGTTCTTCTCGTGTAGAAATGTGTGGTGTTTAGTGGCCGTTATTAATGATTATTTGTTGAAATGGCAAATTTAACTCCCTTTTGTGTGCTTCCATTGAAATTCAAAAAATAAATATTTCGGGAGATTTATCGATATAAATAAATATTTATACGAAAATCGTACGTAGTTGAAAAAAATATAAAATATTTGTATAAAACACAGAGTTAAGAATCAAACCATAGTTCATACGCACTTTTTTATGTTGCATTTGACGTGTAGAAGCACTGGATGAACTTTGTCGTACGAGTAACGAATCACTGTATTTCTCAAAAGCTCGACGAAGGAGACAAGTGTTTTCTTTCATTTTGCCTCTTCCCTCATTTTTAAAATAAAGTTAAACCTAACAAACTAACCGGTGGAATAGTGATAACAGTCTTAAATAGTGTGTGTAGAGATTAGTGACCGTTAATAGATAGTAATTCAGATATGGTGAGATGCTGAGATTAAGTAGCTGCGATGATAAATAATTCAGCTTACTTATTCATCATTATGTACCAAATGGCCAAAAAATGTGCCATTTATGTGTACTTTTTAAAGAAAATAATCCATACCCATAATATATATTTACTCGCACGTTCAAAATAATTATCAAGCAATAATAATCATTAATAAGCAACAAATATCATTTCTGGTCTGTTTTGAAAATTTTCACTTGATGTCTAACATAAATGTGTGGTGATTAGTGACCGTTAGTCGAAAATTATTCAGAAATCGTGAGGTGCGGTCTGGTGTGATGTAGGTTTCAGAAAAACATTTTCTTTATCGTGCCAACGTTTCTATCTTTATTGAGATCATCTTCAGGGCCTGGGATTTACAAACAATGTTCACATTTAACAAATACATTTAGGATGTGGATAAGTGAATTTATACAATGCAAAATATATTTTATATTCAAACAAAGTCCCAGGCCCTGAAGATGATCTCAATAAAAGATCGAAACGTTGGCACTATAAAGAAAATGTTTTTCTGAAACCTACATCACACCCGACCGCATCTCACGATATCTGAATTACTGTCTTAAATAGTGTTAAACTAGTAAATAGAATTGATATTTATTTCCTATTTATCTATTTGCTAAAGGGGTGAATTTTTTATAAACCTTGTTCTAGAAGTTCCGACGGTTGCGAAACCGACTTATCTCAACTAGAACGCTGTATCCCTGGGAAGTACATAGAGAAAGAAATAGTGCAGCACAACGTTCCGGAAGACTTGCCTTTCTTTTTATCGGTCTGCGAACACGGAGTCAGTTACCAGGAATTGTTGTTTCATTGCGGAACGTCATGAAGGTATTTAAAAAAAATTGAGAGGAGCCACTCCCGGAAGGACACAATAGACTTCTGATTAGTGACGTGTTGGGAAGAAGAGCAGGACAAGACAAATCAAGGGTTGCTAGAAAGGAACCGAAGTAGAGCGAGAGGGGTAAATAATATTTTTTTACGAGTCGTACATTCTCAGAGGGTCGTCTCTAGGCTCCCTACTGCAAATTGTCAACCATTGTCCTCATATTCTATTACAGTTTCCCACAACGGAAATGAAACCGCTCTCGTCTTAAATACTGTGAAATGAGAGTTAGTCGCATCGTTGTGAATGTCACGTTTTATCTGATCTCTGTGCTTTTTCATGACAGAGGCATAATCGATTTTACTCTCATTGTAATAGGAGCGGGACTAGAATCTCCTCCGACAGTATTGTTGATGTATCTAATTGTCTATAAGTTTGAACGTAAGACACGTTAAGCGACGACTTGAAACGCGTCGTACTTACATCGAAACTAACTTTTGTTTCACACAACATAAATCACCACTATCTATAATCAATCAAATCGACAGAAAGCCAAAACAAATGATCAGTAAATTAATGTTTTTCATGCAATACTCTTAACGAACCTTTAAAGTTTAGTTATGGAATATTTTATTGACCAATCGACATGTTTCGTCATTTAGCTTAGAAATAAAAATATAAATGGACCATATTACAAAATACACACAGAAACAAAAAATAAACGGGCACTAGTTCTTGTTTATTTTAAACCACATGTATTTTTATCGTTATAT
Source organism: Cimex lectularius (assembly GCF_000648675.2). Classification (NCBI taxonomy): domain Eukaryota; kingdom Metazoa; phylum Arthropoda; class Insecta; order Hemiptera; family Cimicidae; genus Cimex; species Cimex lectularius. The sequence goes on from NW_019392780.1 coordinate 349,682, forward strand.
TAAATACAACATATTTTTTTAATGTAAACCTAATTAAACGTATTAAGAAATTCATAAGTTTTAATCAAATATTTTTAGTAATTCAATTAATTAAGGTTTTTAGTTGAGATTAAAAGTCAGTGACACGAGCGGGATTCGAACCCACGACCTTCGGCTTGATACACCGCTACTCTACCACTTGAGTTATCGTCATGAATTAATTAATTGGTCAAGCGGACCACGAAAACTAGTGTGAATTTTTAGTAATGATCATTTGAGAGTAAATTCACCAAAACACCGGAAAATCATTTAGTGGTAGATTCGAATTTAACTAACAATTTATAATCCAGTTTTTTCTTAATTACACGCTCGCGGAGGGCCTTAAGTCTCATAGGCATCAACTTAAGCAATCGACAAGGGACTTAAGCGACCGGATTTCGTCTTATGAAACAGAATCCTATTCTTCAACAAGAGCGGTTTGAAGCTCTTCAACTATTGTTGGTGGGGACGAACGATGTCTGACCTGTCTGTTTATCATGTTCTGTTGGATCCATACCAGGAGAACGTGATGGCCGTTTCATTATGGTTATCCCTACATCCTCCAAATAACTGGTGACAAGAACGATATGCGGTCGAGCATTGTCATACGTTGGCCAAAATTGTCCTGAATAAATGGAGCGAATGGGGGACCACAGTGTCCAGAAGTACTTCCTCAATGTACCTTGGTGCAGTCCTAGTTCCGGTGTACTCCGTACCAAACTGGATGTTTTTGAAAAGGCTGACTCACACATGGCACATGAAGTAAAATGTTACCCACGTCTTCGTCACACGGTCCCGGTCATCTGTTTTTCACAAACCAAACCGATACTCATCTGTGAAGAGAACAGCCCGATTTTTCAAGTTTCCAGACTAGATGATGGTATGCCAATAAGCGATTCTAATCGATGCCTTTCCACTAAGAGAGAACCTGATCCGGGTAGTCTAAACCACTATTCCCTATTATTCTCAATTCCACTAGTTGTCGTGGTCCGCTTGACCAATTAGTAATTTCAATTAATTAAGGTTTTTAATTGAGATAAAAATGGCAAAAAGGAGGGAAAACTCAAAAAGCTGGGGTTGAGATGGAAAGTTAGTGTCCGAGTGGATCGAGGTCACGTCAGCTCAAGTGGTAGAGTAGCGGCGTATCTAGCCGAAGGTCGTGGGTTCGAATCCCGTTCGTGACACTGACTTTTTTGTCTCAACTAAAAACCTTAATTAATTGAAAGATTATTCTCAATAATAACAATAACTATTCTCAAGGAGACTTCTGATGACTAATTTAGTTCATCCTCAGTCAGAACATCCAGTTTTACTCAATATAAATTTATAGCCCGACGTTTCGGAAGGTCATTTCTTCTTTTTTTTTAAACGGAACTCGGACGCCTATAAATAATAATCTGCATTAAAAAAAATTACATTTGACCATACAAAATATTTTGTAGGTTTATACGTATTTTACTCACGTTAATTAACGAGTGTCGTGAGACTTGCTGTGTCTAGAAATAATTGATCTGGATTTAGTCGAACTATCCTTGTAACGAATGGTGTATCTATTTTACTTTTCACTTTGGTTGTTTTGGGTTTCTAAATTAATGTACAAACAATAATTACGGTTATATTTTCTTTATATTTGAGTTTCAATGAGCAATTTAAATAAGGTAAAAAAAATTTGACTGCATTCCCAAAACAACAATCAATAATGAGAAACTCTTATCACATTTTATGTTAAACATATATTATGGTTAATTGATTTGATGAAAATACACCAATATTTTACACTCTAGATGATGTGTTATGATACACTTTTGATATGAAACTTTTACAATTCAAGGCGTTTCCACTCATGTATATAAAATTCGACGAACATTTCAGACAGGACATTTCAAAAGTCGGTCATTTGTATAGAAGTGAGATATTACATTTAACTTTCTGAACCAAGACTTAGCGTGAAATGCATATATAAAAATTTAAAATATAACCAGTATTATTTGTAAAAGAAATGACATACTAGATTTCAAAAGAAAACTCGCAGATTGAATACGTTGATGCATTTAAAATTGTTTGTAATTAAATATTCCATTAATTTACACTAATTATACATTCTTCAAAAAACGTCAAGTACGTAATAATGCGGAACGGATCTATATGTATTATTCTACACCAGTTTTTTAAATAATTAAGTTGCTTATTGATATTGACAACTGTACAATATACTACACTTTAATTGAAATTGAGCGATATGTTTACATAAAAATAATTTAAAAAACAAATTTCACCGCTGCGATTTCAAGCATATTTATGATTCACTAATTTCGTGGTCCGCTTGACCAATTAATATCTTTAAATTAATTAAGGTTTTTAGTTTTTTTGAAAAATGGCAAAAAGGAAGGAATATTCAAAAGGTGCGGTTGAGATGGGAAGTTAGAGTCCGAGTGGATCGAGGTCTCGTAGGTCAAGTGGGAGATCAGCGGCGTATTTAGCCGAAGGCCGTGGGTTCGAATCCCGCTGGTGACACTGACTTTTTTATCTCAACTAAAAATCTTAATTAATTTAAACATATTTACGATATTGCAATTTATTCCCAATACCTGTGAACAACAAATTACGCAGTTTTTCTTATTGGCTGTCACTGAGACTTTACTTTATTGGTACTTATAATTTTGGAGAAATACATCGCGCTAAAGACGATTTGAAAAACAAATTACCTTCATTAGACGTCAAAATCGATCCGTCGATAATATAGATAATATAAACATTCTTCCTAATTTATAAATTAACAGACTTCTTAGATAGCAAAAGTTTATGTTATAACTAGAGCCCGGATTTGGTTGGTGATCAGACATTAATCCGAAAACACCATGGTCAAATTTTATCTTTATATTTTTGCATATTCGTAGAATATTGCATACATCTGCATATTTGAAGATACTAGTACTATTTAATGTAGTTATTCATAAACTTGTTAACTATGAAAACTGTATGTACATTTTCATAAAGTTCATTTAAGTTGTTTAAAGTTTCATTATCTGGCCACCCTGACCTATATTGTCAGACATAGTACATAGTTATTTACAAGTCTAATTTATAAAAGGCTGAAATCTTTGAATTATTAATCAGAAGAATTAGGCAAATTGTATCTGTAATCAAGCATGATTAATAATAACAAACGTTTGGTAAGTGAATATAGTATTTAATTTTTCAATTCAAATGTTAGGTCAACATCTAATTGATAAAACGTTCTTCCTAATTTATAAATTAACAACACTTTTTTCGGTATTAACTGTTTCACTAGAAGACTTCCTAGATAGCAAAAGTTTATGTTATAACTAGAGCCCGGATTTGGTTGGTGATCAGATATTAATCCGAAAACACCATGGTCAAATTTTATTCTGTATATTTTTGCATATTCGTAGAATATTGCATACATCTGTATATTTGAAGACTATAGAGAATTTTAAATATTTTTGATTACTTATAAAAATGAACTGGCCACTAAAATCATAAGAGGAAAAGACAAGAGTATAAAAGTTGAACTTAAACAACCTCTTTTTTGAGGCCTCCTCATTTCGAAAACTTCTGGGTGCAGTTTTTTCCTTTCCTGAAAATTTATTTTTTCTGAAGTAATAGAGTTGTAAAAATAGAGATGTTTGAAACACGAAAATAGGGTCAGTCCTCTTTCACATTTTCAACCTAATAAACTTAAGAAAAATACAGAAACTGCTCTTATTTTCTTCAGTTTCGGACTTCAATATCTTCTAAAATAGAAGGCTGGAATTTTTTCAACGGAAATTAGGTGGTAGTTTAATCCGCAGGGATGTACGAATTGTATTACAAATGGAATTTAAAAAAAACATCCCTGATAAAAATACCATATCTGGATGTTAATGGTGAAAATTAATGAAATCTTGCAAAAAATTAAGTTGTTATACAGATAATCAATGATCCTTAAGCTCAATTATTTATTTTCTATAATATTTTAATTTATATGATTTTTGTGTCACTAGAAGTTTTCCTTTTAAAAGGAATTTGAACTAGACCAAAACGTTCATGTCTGACATTCAACTTCCGTATTTTAGTACTTTTAATAGGCATATTGGAAGGTTTTGTAGTGCTGTCTGTGGTGATTAGTGACCGTTTGTCGGTGATTATTCAGAAATCGTGAAATGCGGTCTGGTGTGACGTAGGTTTCAGAAAAGTATTTTCTTTGTCGTGCCAACGTTTCGATCTTTATTGAGATCATCTTCAATTTACAAACATTGTTTTAATGTAAAAAAATACATGTGGGATGTGGAAAAAAATTGAATTTATACATTGCAAAAAATATTTTTGTTTATGTGTGGTGATTAGTGACCGTTAATCGATATTTATTTGGAAATCGTGAGATGCAGTGTGGTGCGATGTAGGTATCTGAAAAACATTTTCTTGATCGTGCCAACGTTTCGATGTTTATTGAGATCATCTTCACGGCATGGAATTTACAAACATTGTTTACATATTACAATTACATTTTGGATGTGGAAGAATGAATTTATACAATGCAAAATATATTTTATATATTCAATCAAAATTTCTGAAACCTACATCACACCAGACCGCATCTCACGATTTCCAAATAAATATTTTTTGTTTATATTCAATCAAAGTATTTCCACTCACTCAAAGTGTTTGTTTTCTGTGTAATTGTGTTCCAAATCCAACGTATATAAACTAAAAACAGCAATATCTCACTGGCACTCTGAACACGACACGCAAGAATGGCACAATTACACAGAGAACAAAACACACTTTGAGTGAGTAGAAATACTTCGATCGAATATAAACAAAAAATATTTATTTGCATTGTATAAATTCACTTTTTTCTACATCCTACATGTTTTTGTTAAATTTAAACATGTTAAAGTTAAACATGTGTAAATCCCAGGCCCTGAAGATGATCTCAATAAAGATCGAAACGTTGACACGATAAATAAAATGTTTTTGTGAAACCTACATCACACCAGACCGCATCTCACGTTTTATGAATAATCATTTTATAGTGCATATAACATTATATGTTTGAGAATATATTAGTGGATATTACATGGCATATTTGAAGATTTTTATTGCATAAAAATCTATTATCTATGATCTATTAATAACTATGTATATAAAAGTAATAATAAATAGAATTCTTACTTTAATCTTATACTATTTGTATATATAATTGAAATAAGCATGTAATAAAATACATAATAGAAATAAATAATCAAAAAATTTCTCTTCTCTTATTAAAAATTGATTAACTATAAAAACTGAATGCAGATTTTTATTACGTGGGAGTGATGTAAAATTAATTAAAATCAAATTCTGAAAAAAAATCAATAAGGTTTAGGTTTATGTTCGTGTGGATATAAAAATAACCATTTTTGAAATTGTGGTATTGCATTAAATTGTATTTGCTATCAGTCAACATGTACGAATTCATCGAACGACTTTTTACGATTTTACAATTTACTTTTAAACGAGACGATATTTATTTTCTATTATTACGAATAGAAAAGTGGTGAAAACCGATATGGAGACGTATGGTTTATCGGGATACTGTTCTTGAAAACTTAACGGCCTTCATAAATCGTCCGGTATGCAGGAAGCAGGTAGAGAGGTCCGTAAATATTTCAGAAAAACAAGGTGTTCATGAGGCGTTTCCCAAGAAGTAAGTCGTAAACTAGGGCAGAGAGGGGTAGGACAATAAAAATATAACAGGACGATCTGCCTGCCAATCTTGATTATGGTTTACAATGGGGAGACCCAATATTCAGGAGGATCCCCTCGGCCATTGTTATTCATCGCTTCCCAGGATAATAATATTAATATCTAGAAGGGGAAGATCCTACGAGAAAGGGGTTTGTTATTTAACAATTAAACCTTATTCCAACCTGTGCGAATCTATTAACGATCCTCTTTCCACTCGTTAGATTTATTTCAAGACGGATTTCTAGGCTAACACCCGAATAATCCGGGTTTAACCATCTCACGAACGCCCCTTTTATCCGTGAAATCTCATTCAATTGAAAGGAGATAAAGCGGACGGTTAACATATCGCGGCTGGCAACCATTGTCGACAGACGTGACACGAACATTGTGAATTATGATTCTCTCCCGCTTATTCCTCTAATTACATCCATCATTATGGAAAGTAATTGTATTATTTCCTCTTTAATAAATGACGCCATGGGTTGGAAGTCAACCATTTATGCATTAACAATCTCCCTCGGATAAAATAAAACCTAATAAATCGGATACCTAAAGACCAATATGAAAGGAAAAACATAAAGAACTAGGCAAATGCGCGTTGAAATATACATAAAAATATATTAGAATGAAAGAAACCCTATCCCCACTGCCCAATGCACCAAAAAAACCTAGATTCTTGCTTTTTCCTTATGTTTTCAATATTGAGCTCTAAAAAATTGTAAAAGTAAAAGCTAGTATCTTATTTTCTGTTAATAAACAAGTTTTCTCCCAGACGATATGTATCATATCATCTGTATCAAACTTTTTTTTTCAGATTGTTAATCGCTGTACGGTAATATGTGGTGGAAATAGAGTCGATCGACCGGATTTAAATTGAACCATATTTACTCCTTTATTATGTGTATGACTGCCAGTTACATGTTGTTACCCGAATAATGCCATTAACATGAAAAAGCTTCTGGTATCGCACACGTTTGAATAATGTATGTGCTACCAGTTTGGACGGCTGTCGATGGGGCCACGTGGCGGTGAAGGGAACAGACGTTAAATCGACGACTGTCCCGACATTATAATAATGCTAATTTTCACTTACGGAGGTGAGAGACTTCAAAGTTCTTCGGCACAAGCCATTCATTAGCATGAGAAGCGCGATCGAAACCCTACGGAATCCGGGCCCGCATTCCCCACATGCAACTGCGTACAATGTGGACAAAGATCGTGTTTATTTTGAAAACCGATTACTATCCCTTGTTGGGGAAGTTGCCACACGATTCGATATAAGATTTATTTAAAATTTGAAATTCTAAGCTTGAATTTTATAAAATGTACTGATTCTTACAACAAACTCAATAGCCATGAACTCTCGATATACCATATATGCTAATATTGTCAAAAAAATAAAAACTTTAGTAACTATGAACCACTGTCAAATATGCAGCAAAGAAAACCATAGATCAACATAAACAAACAGATATTGGTAGAGGCAAGGCGAAAGCCAAGACAACTTAAACTCCGAAAAAGATATTCGAATTGAAACAAAACTATAAACCCAAACCCCTAAAAGGAAAGATTTGTTAAAATTTGGTTTAAAGATGGATCTACGCAAGAAGGTCCAAGCACAAGATATTTGGTTCCAAAATTATATTATCAGAAGCCGTGGGCTTGTATACATTACTTGAATCTAAAAAGGGGATATAAAACTACAAAAATATCTAATCGTACCGCATCAGAAGCAGCTATTAGAGAAATGAGTTTGAATATCATCACATTCAATAAGTTGCTGAAATGCAACAGTACAGTAAGACAGAACAATCAATCTTCAATCGATTTCGGGATCTTCAGAAATAGAGGGAAGTAAATAAGCCAATGCCCTCGTAAGAAAAATTGACAGTCGCCAAAACATTCTGCAGGATCCACACTATCAGGAACGTCTTAGAAAATAAAATTGAGTGGGTAAACAATTGGAATTACCCGTTGAACAGGAGCAATTCAAGAATCTACCTACGGGAATTAAATTATAGAATGCACCAAACGAAACAGGAAAATACTCGGTATCTTGATCGAATTCTTGACGGAGTACTGTAGACAATGGACATCTTACAAAGATTGGGATCGATCAACTGTTATTTTATGCAAAAGAACTGAGGAAACCTAAACAACCGTTTGTATAACACAACGTTTTTGGACACAAGGATTTTGGACTTCATACAAGGTTGTCGGATTTTTTCTCTTCTTGAAAACCCTGAGCAACGGTAAAGACCATATAAACGGAAGATAAAACCGGCGTTTACAAATGTACCTGTGAATGTAACGAAGCGGTGTGATGATGATGACTAGGAGGCGGGGTTTGTGCTCCCCAGGCACTGCAGCGTTCTGGCTTATTGTACCTTCCTATTACCCTAGTTCAATGCAATCATTCTCCTCACAAGTATTAGGTCATTTTTTTGCTACAATTTCATTCCCTAGGTTTTTTCCGTACGCTTGGTTATGTCTCCGTTGAGCCATCTTGATATGGGTGGCTGTTTGTACCTCCTCATTACATTATTTGAAAAGAGAATCATCATGCCCATGTTATGTAGTCGTTTTCTCAGATGCCAGTGACTGGTCCTATCACTCCTCAGAGTCTGGCCCTCTCCAACTGCAGCAGTGAGTTTGCCAGCTTGGGATTGTTTTAGCTGGATCCGTTCTGATGGAAGATTCTGATAGATATCCCAAGTATAGGTTCAGGGCCTAGGTATTATCTTACGGACCTTCCTACGTAGCTGTACATTGGTCGGAAGAAAAATAAAATAAAAAATTGCATCCTTCTTCATGCACGTAGAATATCTTCACACTAAGTAAAAAGAAAGATTCTCTACTGGAAAGAGGCCTATGAAATTACATATGAGAAAAAATAAAAGTGAACTAACAGACCACGATTTTAAACTATTTATCCAATAGCAACATAATCCGGTAGACGACGTCAACATCGATGTTTTAAAACTGTTACCCTCCACTATTTTTATATTGGACATTTTAGGAAAAATCCCTAGACACGTAAAACTTTAACCTAATTTTTCACGAGCGAATAAGTTTTGTCACTCCAGAATATTTATTTATTCAAACGTACTCATACCCAAAATACAATATTCAATAAAAAATACAATTTTTTAAATAAAACTACAACTTAAAGAGTTTGAATAAATTGTACATAAAGAAGGAAAATTAGTTGTGAAGATTTTTACGATATCCATAGGAAAAAGTAAACTTAAATATTTTTACAACAATTACTATTACGAAATCGTGAGATGCGGTCTGGTGTGATGCAGGTTTCAGAAAAGCATTTTCTCTATCGAGCCAACATTTCGATCTTTATTGAGATCATCTTCAGGGCCTGGGATTTACAAACATTGTTTACATTTAACAAATACATGTCGGATGTGGAAAAAAGTGAATTTATACAATGCAAAATATATTTTTTATATTCAATCAAAGTATTTCTACTCACTCAAAGTTTTGTCTTCTGTGTAATTGTGCCATTCTTGCGTGTCGTGTTGAGAGACACCACATATTTTTACAACTTTACTTTAAAATAAATATTAACTTGGAATTAAAACAATTCAATCATTAAAGTTTGATTATCGGTGCAGCCACTAGTTCCAACTGATTTAACTTTTTTGGGATGCTTTTAGTACAGACAAGAAACCTGCTAGCATGAAAATATACTCTCTTTTCTGTTATTTTGTACAAAACAGAGTAGTACATCTTGTGGAGTGCCAAAAAAGTACACCGAATCTTGAAAAAATCGAGGATTCAATAATTTTTTTAGTATTATTCAAAAACCTCAAGTTTCAACAAAACAAATGTTATTTAATTTTTTTTGTCAAACATTAATTTCTTTACATTTGTATTTGTGTATTTTGTAAAAATTGAAAATTATTAACCAAAGAAATTAATTTACTATCAATTAAAATGATAAATAATTGGTTCTTGACCCCTCAAGGAGAAGTTCGAAAAGATTTCGTTTTTCCAATAAATGCAGGATATTTTTTAGGAGGATCCAGCATTGAAAAGCCGAAACCTATGTCATACCGAAACAGTGGAGTAAGAAGATGTAACCAAAAAGATCGGAAACACCAAACAAAAAGTACAGGCATTTTTTTTTACTTTACTTCATAAAACTTACAACTGTATGTTTTTTCTGATTTTAGAAGGTATTTCAATACACTGCTTGGGGAAGGCATAAACGGTTGAATCTATCGTTTTAAATTTGTTCATTGTATTAAAAATCTGTTTCCTGGTTTTTGTTGTCACCTTATCCCTTACGATCCAGTGTAAATTGATGGGTGTAGCAATTTCATACAAAACGGGGGGCGGCTTGACTCCCGGCCGTCCGCTCATTCCGCAAGAGAAGCGAGACAGTGGCAGGCATTAAATCAACACAAATCCCCCATTTTTTTGTCGCCGTGTAGGCGTAAGTTTGAAGCTGGTGTGGAAGAAGACGGCGGAGCCCATTCAGGTACTCCTAAGCCGTACAAAAGGAGTTAAAAAGAAAAAAAAGGGGCGAAAAGAAAGAAAAAACGCCGCCCTCTCTGAATGGAAAGACAGGTGTGTGACTATTAGCAACTGTTTAAGATACCATTGTCCCCACTGACGTAGGTATACTCCCTGCCCATTATTAAATATTTCGAAATATTTACTTTTACACTTCGTGCACACAGACCGATTACATAAAAAATACTGCTTATTCAATTTGAATTACCAGTCAATTGTATATTATCAACAAATAACTACTGTCAGCTCAACATGCAAAATATGCATGTCTAAATTGAGATGTTTCGAGAGAATTCAACGTTCAAGCATATTTAACCAGTCAAGACACGTATGGACTTACAAAAAATTTAAATTATTCAGAAATCGTGAGATGAGGTCTGTTGTGATGTAGGTTTCAGAAAAACATTTTCTTTATCGGTCCAACGTTTCGATCTTTATTGAGATCATCTTCAGGGCTCAAAGTGTTTGTCTTCTGTGTAATTGTAAACCTACATCACAACAGACCGCATCTCACGATTTCTGTATAATTATCGATGAACTGTCACTAATTACCACACAAAAATTTTAAATTAAAAAGGGATTTTATACGAAAGAAAATACGCCTCAATGAAATATTGCTTAAACTGAACACTTTGGACGATAAAATAAATGCTTAGATATCGAAGCTGACGTCAGTGCAATAATATAGACTATAAAACACGATCTTGTGCAAAATCATGGATTTAAATGTAAATTTGTAGAGCGGTTCGATCTTTTCTGTTCCACCGTTTAATGGACAGTCGTTTTGCCAGTTTAAGTACCCAAGTTTAATATTTGCTGGAGACTAGTGTTTCCTAACCTTTTTTGTACCATGTTCCACTTAGAATTCTGCAAATCTCATCAACACCGACATACATAATCCATAATATAGTTAAACTTAAATAGCTCACTGAATATAGTTAAACATTATTGGGAAAATCACTATAGAATTATTCATAAACACAGAAAGCAAGTTTTTTAAAACCCCATAAACCATGTTCCTCGTCTTGAGCGTTGGAACGAATGTGCGAGTTAATAAATTATTTGATCTGGTTTATTATATCATTTTATGATGTCCTTCAATTTTTAAGTTAAAGAAGTTAACGCGCCTATATAAAGAGACTACGATCAAACGAGTTAATATGGCATCAGTAAGAATCAATCTTTTTTTTTTCATTTTTACAATTATTTAGAGATCGTGAGATGAGATCTGGTGTGATGAAGATTTAAAAAACATTTTCTTTAGCGTGCCAACGTTTCGACCTTTATTGAGATCATCTTCAGGGCCTGATTTATAAACATTGTTTAAATTAGACAAATACATGAAGGATGTGAAAAAATGAATTTATACAATGATGTAGACAATATACTAGAAGTTTTAGGTTTAATCAAAGTATTTATTCTTGCTACACAGAATACACACACCTTGAGTGAGTACTAATACTTTGATTAAACCTAAAATTTCTATATTGTGTACATCATTGTATAAATTCATTTTCACTTCTTACATGTATATATATAATTTAAACAATGTTTATAAATCCTAGGCCCTGAAGATGATCTCAATAAAGATCGAAACGTTGGCATTGTGCTAGACAAAAAAGAAAATGTTTTCCTAAAACATACATCACACCAGATCGCATCTCACGATCTCCTCATAATAATCCTAATAATCATTAATTATCGGTCCCTAAACATCACACACTTTTTTTTAATAGCGGTCGTTGGCGGATGCCAAAGAGTTTGTTGGAACACGACACCTTAGATTCAAGTCCAAAGTACTTTTAAAAAGGGCATCTGGTAGATCTAAATTATACTTCGTCGTAAAATAGTTAATTTTTCGCACTTTAACAGGTGCATCGTTAAAAATATTTGCCGGGCATTAATATCCAGCTAATGTAAAACATAGTAAATTTCAGTTCAATTCGTAGACCTGATAAAACCTTATTTTCTTGAAAAGGGAAAAAACTCCCATAGATTTGGTTAAAATTTCCGAATTTAAAAAAGTATCAGATAAAATGAAGTTTTTCACATGTACGTTATAATCTTAGAAAATAATACTATTCTCGGAATGTATTTCATTCTTTTTATTTTCCTGTACAAGTCTAAATTTCTAGCACTGTATAAATACACTTTTTTCACATCCTATAAGAATTTGTATAATTTAAACAATGTTTATAAATCCCAGGCCCTGAAGATGATCTCAGTAAAGATCGAAACGTTGGCACGATACAGAAAATCTTTTTGTAAAACCTACGTCCCACCAGACCGCATCTCACGATCTCCAAGTAATCAGTTTCTTTTTTATTACTATCTTCAGGGCCTGCGAAATATAAACATTGTTTAAATTATACAAATACATGTAAGATGAGAATATGAATTTATATAATGATGTACACAATATAAAAATTTTAGGTTTAATCAAAGAATTTGTATTCACTCAAAGTCTATATTTTCCATGTAGATGTGTTGTGATTGTTTGTGAGATATTAATATTTTTTGTTCATAAATGTTTAATTTTGAAGGAGTGGGGAAAGAGAGAAGAAGTAAGGATAGAAATACATTTTTCTATGAGGATTCGGCTTCTTTAATTATATAACAGTAGTTGTGTTGGTAACATTCCTGTAGTTTGATCGTTTCCGATTTTGATCCGTCAATCCTCGCTGTTTTGGCCTGTCAGACACCCTTCGACCATTTTTAGTGGCTGATCTGTGTTATTTTATCCCAAACCCAAGGAGACAAGGCAGATCCAAAGATTAAATTTCTCAATTTTTAACATACCTTAATAGTCAAAAACGGATTATGTAAATCTGGGTTGCTTCTTCGTGAAATTAAAGTGACCCCCGCATTATTAATTACTATAGTAATGTAGTAATTGCAGTAATTGCAAAAGATTGTAGTAGTGTTGATGGTAGTAATACTATTTCTACTTATTACGTGAAGATTTTGTCGATTATCCGTAAAATTTTGCAGTGAAAATTAACTTGACATAAAAAAAAGGCGATTGCCACGTGCGAGGGCTTTATACAAAATTCAACTGAAAGTGAAAACAGGAGGAGAAAACGGACCTTATTTCACAGTTGAGCAAGTGCCCCGTAGATCCGGCTTTGCTCGGATAAAAAACGTGATAAAAGCCTCCCCTGAATGCAATTTGACCAATAACTTCTATTTAGGTTAAGCAACGATTTTTCTATTTGAGGATTTCCTAAAAATATACGAACATTATATCAATCGGCACTTATATAATTGCCTTCTGAATAAATTTAAAATTACACATAGAAAAGTGTTTATGTTCGATAAAAGTAGAAAGAATTCAGACCGTCGGTGATTGGAGTAGAAAAGAAACCAGTTAAACAATCACCGCATGGAGTGGCTAGTTTTAAATCCACATTTTCTGGTTGAACCGAACGCTCATCCCCATTGGGGCGGGGGTTGAAACGGAACAATACGTTAGCCAGACATCCTCCCAAACCTGGTATTGTCCTTTCGACAAGGGAGTTCTCACCCGCTGAATGAACCATTGTCACTGAATCCTATCCGGCACAATGGTAACCCTCTAAACAGGATGCATCAAGTATAATAGTGAAGTTCCAACTATAAAAATGACGGAAAATTAATTGTACAAAATACGGACGGCACCGCTTTCAAAGGGCGGAAAAAAGTGTCATTCCTACCTGCTGGGGACAACTTTTGAATACCGAGCCTACTACTGGAAAACGCTTGAAAAAAGTTTTACTATTTTTGCTAAGACTGCCAAACCAAACTAATGAAAAATATTGCATTTAGTTTCTTGCTTTTTCCGTGACTATACCGAGAACCACACAGTTTCAATATGGCATTTGAATTAGCACTTTAATCTCACCCCTTTGCTCTAAATTGTGTGCAATATTCACAATAAAAATATTATTGGATAATTAATAAAAATAATATTAATTAATAATATTATCATGTTATTACCGTGCTTATTCAATTCCGTATCTTAACTAGATGGATTTTGTAAAATTTTTCTTGAAGGCGGCATAATAATAAATAAAGCAGAAGGTCCTGGGTTCGAATCCCGTTCGTGACACTTACTTTTCATTTCAACCAATACCTTATATAAAGTTTAACTAATTGAAAGAAGTTATTTGGTCAATCGGACCACGAAATATAACAAATAATACAATTTTCTAAAACCTATTGAAAACATAACTTGGGTAAAATAAAGTGTATTCAATGCCTTGACGATTTGGCTACCTAGAGTCGAGTAAAAGCAAACAAAAGTTCAATTGTGCGTTTTCCGTAAAGTTTGCAAAATTGATTTTTTAAATTTATTTTATTGCAGTTCAAACGAGTCAAATGACCCAAAACTAAACAATCAAGAGTACAACAAACATTTCAGGATATATAATTTAAAATCAGATAAAAAGGATAGATAAAATCTTCAATAAATAACAATAAAACGTGTGACCAAAGAAAAAATTAAATATAAATTGAAAAAATAAAATAAAATAAATAATACAAGGCTCAATGAATCCTTTTTTAATGCTTGTGAAATCATTTTTAAAATCAGCAAGAAATCAAAGAATGGGTCCCTGACATCTCCTTATCGATTAATGTGTCGAAGTATCCGAGAATGGTAAAATTCCGACCCATAATTCGTCCTACGTTAGGGAACATAGAATAGCTCACTGAAGCGGTGTCAGTGTCGGTGGACAAGATCTCCTGGGAATCACTCGTACTGTTAAGTAACTTTCGTAACGACAAAGCGCAAGCAAAACTTTTTCTCTTCCGAAGAGTTTAATCCGACCAAATCAGTCTTCCTGTATAAGATAGCTCGCTAGTGACATGTTTAACAGCAAATATTCAGATAGCATCCTTTGTAAGTACTAAATTATGAGCTATCGCTGTTTCATACTGGCGATTAGACAATATTCGCATACTCCCAATGCAGAGGCAACGAACAAGTGATTTGTTGAAAATGTTGGTCACGAAAATTGCACTTCTTAGTAAAAATAAACTCAAGGTCGAACAAACACAACAAACAAGTCAAGTTTATTCGCGACCTTTTTCTTTGACCCCCGTTATTTAATTTTAAGATTCTTATTGTCGCACCAAGACCAGAAAACGTCCAGTTCCTCCTGCAATAAATTACATTGCCCAAATGAGCAATTTAGGCGAATGATGTTAGGTCGTCTGCGAAGAGTAAAAATTAGGAGTTGTTAATGACTTAACCAACGTCTTTGAAAAATATCAGAAACGATACACCGGAACACTGGGTCCAATATAGTGTGGTATGTGGAAGAACGAAAAGTGTAGTTGGTTCGGGAAAATTGATGGTAGAATACTATTTTACTGCGGTGAGGACACTGAAAATTGAGGTATGATAACAAAATTGGGGACTCAAATGATTCTTAAGAAGACCGTGAATAAATATTATATCAGCCATATTTCTTCTTGCAAGGAGTGAAAGTTAGTTAAAAGAAACCTTGACTTGTTGCGGAAGGACTTTAAGGAAGTTCGCTTGTAAATTTTCTAACATTTGGATGTTGATGTGGTTTGTGGAAACCAAATTGCATTGACAGATCAGAGTAGTGATTCTGTGAAATAATGAGAGGATTATAAATGAATTTTAATAGTTTGTATGCCCTTTTACGAATGGTTCGATATTAATTTCGTAACATTCCAAACTCTATCTAGTGAATGCTGCTTAACCAGAGAAAATGATTACTTAATCAAATATACATGATGAAATATTGGATAAATCTATAAATCAGGAGCTTTTTGCAGATCTGAAAAATCCTGAAGCTAACCTACAATTTGTACATTCTAATAAAATACAGATGTAGTTTATATATTTCCTTAGGTCCTGAACTAGCTAATGTGGAAAACACAAGAGAAAATCAATTACGATATTGGACACAATAGCACAAAATCTGATAATAAAATATAGGACTAATTTTATTGATGATGGGTGTTGCGAACTCATGCTGAACTGACATAGGGCCATTGTCACATAGGGTTCTGTCTTCACTCGCGGTTTGTTGAATTACTCAAGTGCGTTTCCACATTGCTTTATCTTCAGTGAGGAACTGAAAATAGAGGAAAACAGAAGATAGAGCAATGGTGAAATGCGTTTGAGTAATTCAACAAACCCGCAAGTGAAGACAGAAACAGTAAGTGACCCTATGCAGGTTCAGAATTTTTTTTTAACGAGGGTTCGCAACAGCAGAGGTTATATCAACCCTCGGGGTGCCGGTGTTTTTGATAAAAAGCCCATTTGTAAGTTTGTCGGGTTCGAATGCTGGGCCCTTTGCCTTTACATCTTTACCTTATAGTGATGACCGCCGCGTCAACGCCAAAAGCGTTGCGGCCACCGACGCCATCCAGGTTCAGAATAATTTTATTACTTACATTAATTGATTCATGGATAAAGCAGGTAATCCTTGAACACCGAAGCAGCCTGGTCGTTGCGAAAAATATTTTTAATTTCAAAAAGTTTTCAACCTGAATGAGCTTCTTTAGTACAGAAATATGAAGTTGATATCCTCGCTGTATGACTATTTTTGTTTTTCACAGTTGTATTAATTTTATGATGACTTTTTCTAAAAACTTCATATACACATATTGTTAGGCTATCCACCAACAAAATTAATATTTTACACCAATTTTCGTGATTATGTAAATTTTTATGATGGACATTATAGATAATTTTTATTATGTTATTTTTTAGGCCTATAGTTTATGTAAGGTGACCTTCCGTATCTGGTCATCCACTTGGTATGTTTCCACTTGTCTTATTGATTCATAACAAGGTTATTTTAGTTATTGTAATATATGTTGTGCATATTTAAGGTTAAAAACAAAATAAAGTCTCCCATGGCTATGGCCCAAATATTGCCGGAATGTCGTCAAAGTTATAGATTTTTTGTCAGAAATTTTGAGATATATTTTTCAACCTGCAGCCATTTGACCGTCTCAAACTGTTACCGACCCTTTGCTTTTAATGACTTAAGTTAACATCCTAAATGCTAAATTCTCATTTGGACCTCAGGCTGTCAATTACAGAATAGATAAAAAACATACCGTACACACCACCTTCTATCTAAATACATTATTCATTTAGCGTTTAGGGGCATATTTTAAGGCCTAGCTGTCTATATTTGTGACTGTTTAATAGTAACAACAACTATTCAGAAATCGTGAGATGCGGCCTGGTGTGATGTAGGTTTCAGAAAAACATTTTCTTTATCGTGCCAACGTTTCGATGTTTATTGAGATCATCTTCAGGGCTCAAAGTGTTTGGTTTCTATGTAATTATGCCATTCTTGCGTGTCGTGTTTAGAGTGCCAGTGAGATATTGCTGTTTTATAAAATATAAAAAAATATAGAAATTAAAATATAAAACAGCACTGGCACTCTCAACACGACACGCAAGAATTGCACAATTACACAGAAGACAAACACTTTGAGTGAGTAGAAATACTTTGATTGAATATAAAAAATATATTTTGCATTGTATAAATTCACTTTTTTCCACATCCTACATGTATTTATTAAATTTAAACAATTTTGTGTTTGTAAATCCCAGGCCCCGAAGTTGATCTCAATAAAGATCGAAACATTGGCTTGAAAAAGAAAACATTTTTTTGAAACCTACATCACACCAGACCGCATCTCACGATTTCTGAATAATTATTGATTAACTGTCACTAATCACCACACGTTATAGATTTTAGTATTGCAATAGTAACATACACCTTCAAAATAGCCTTAACGAAGATATAAAAAGAGGACTTTTTATTATTCAATTGTAATTATATTAGTAGTAATTATAATTATTATATGAATAGATCAATTAGTGGATAAAATAACCAGAGAAATGATTGCAAAATGAATATTTTGATGTAAAGTTATTGAAGAATCAAGCTTTTGTCGTAAAATATTATATCTGAGAAATTCTGGTTCTTTCTATTTGGAGGGTAGTTGAAATCGTAAAAATAATTGTAGAGAATACGAAAAACCTCGTATTGTTTGTATCTCTGTTCTTTATGAATGGGAGGATGAAAAGAGGCAGGTCAGCCAGAGCGGGATCGGCCGGACCCAGACTGCTTGGCCCCAGTCATCCGACAAAAAAGATCCTTTTCCTCCTTCTCTCCCCCAGCGTTAACATGTACATTCCATTCAAAGCGGCGTGTGAGGGCATTCTTGACAATTAGGCGGGGGACGGATCACCTCGGGAGGCACACCCATTGAACACAATCTCCTTTACCTGGCCATTTTCACATTTATCCGTCCTTCTGACTCCCTTTCAATGCGGGACACGGTAAATTATGGCGAATCGGAGGCGATAATTCTGCGTATTTGGCCATTGTCCTCGGATTGAGAGGCAGAAGAATGAGGATTTTTCCCTTCTTTCCGCTCAATACAGCGTAACACACGCACTATCACTTATGTCTGCTTCGACCCCAAATTTCAATTCCATTGTGACCCCTAATGTCCAAAGAAAAAAAACTGACTTTTACCAAAAGTATACCTTTTATTTTTGACAGATTACAAACATGCTATAAAACATCATGACGAAGGCTTTGTCACAGTTAAATTGCCAGATTCACAATATCGTTTTAATATAGACCAAATAGACCACCAAATTGCATAATTATAATTTATTGATGGTGGTTTATCTATGAGTGAATTACTTGTTCGTTGTTGATAGCTTGTTATTTTACGTGGCACTCTTAAGAGTACTTTACTGAAAATGGCTTGCTACTGAAACACAAATTTTAACCCAAAAAATTATCAATATAGATCAGTTCAACCAAACTTATAATTGGTGTTTTATCGAAATTTCAACCTAATCATATGTGCGACCTGAACGTTTGAATTATGAAAATATGCTTTTGAAAAAGAGTTATGACCTATCGATTTGATTTAATTTCACAATCCATACACTCTGAACATTTTTGATAGAGACACAAAACTATTACTACTAATGATAGCACAATAAAACAACCGTTGCCTCCAAGAATTGGTACAGGGGACTTAGACTCTTGCTGCCTGGCTCAAGCACGATTCTCATGTCGGGTGGCATTCATACGCGCTCTATAAATGGAATACGTTTAGGTGAAAAATTTATATGTAATTTATAGCATGTAAAACTAATAAAGTAAAATAAAATTTCTTACAAATTTATTTTCAAATAATTAAGGTTTTTAGTTGAGATAAAAAAGTCAATGGCAAGGGCGGGATTCGAACTTCGGCTTGATACGCCGCTGCTCTACCACTTGAGCTATCGTGACCTCGATAAAAACCCTAATTAATTGTAATATATTAATTGGTCAAGCGGACCACGAAATTAGTGAATTTAATGATTTAAAATGAAGTATACTTCACTAAAGCTCTCCGTGGCCATTTCTTTATCGTCGAGAATCCAATCCGATTACACGACATTTGAAAAGTGGCAAAAAGGAGGGAAAATTCACAAGGTGAGGTTGAGATGGGAAGTTGGTGTCCGAGTGGATCGAGGTCACGATAGCTCAAATGGTAGAGCAGCGGTGCATCAAGCCGAAGATCGTGTGTTCGAATCCCGCTCGTGCCATTGACTTTTTTATCTCAACTAAAAACCTTAATTAATTGTAATATATTAACTGGTCAATGGACCACCAAATTAGTGAATTTATTTTCAAGTTTAAATTTCAATTATTTTAACCTTTGGCTAGATACGCCGCTGCTCTACCACTTGAGCTATCGTGACCTCGATCCACTCGGACACTAACTTCCCATCTCAACCTCACCTTTTGAATTTTCCCTCCTTTTTGCCATTTTTTAAATGTCGTGTAATCTATTTGATTCTCGGCGACAAATGAAATCGGGTTCGAATCCCGCTCGTGACACTGACTTTTTTATCTCAACTAAAAACCTTAATTAATTGGAATTTTGTAATATTTCCATTTTCCATTTTAATTAGAATTTTACTTCAATACATAACCATTTCGGCAAATTAAATATTATCAGTTGAGAAAGAGTTATAAATTCAACAGTTTATGTCGTAGTGCAATATTGCCCTTTTCTTACTGTCAAACAGTCCCATTACACAGATAACCATTTCAACCATCTTGGTACAGTTCCTTATAGAATAAAAAGCGCGAGGTTGATCTGACTTGTTCACGAAGTTCTTCACTGAAATTGACACTCAGCTTTGTTATAATTTCCTTAAACTGTAAAGGCCACTCATTCAAGTAATTTATAGAAAATGATGAGTCACATGATAGATCCCTACACATGCTATTCCAACGTTCAAACCACAATGCACCACGACTAACGACTTCCAGTTATGCCCAGTTAAACTATAACCAATTATGCCCAGTTAATATTTCGTAGTGCAATATTGTCCTTTTCTTACTGTCAAACGGTCCCATTACACAGATAACCATTTGAATTGCGGGACAGCGTTTTTTCGTTCCAAGTTCATGCCCAGCTGCATGGATAAGGACTCGCAGTGGCTTAGTGGTTAGACTCTGGCGCATACCTAGAAAGAGACTGTGTTTCATTCGTGGCCGTGACCGTAGTACTTGCATATGACCTCCGAATTACCTCCCGACCTCGTGGGAATCG
This sequence comes from Cimex lectularius, assembly GCF_000648675.2. Lineage (NCBI taxonomy): Eukaryota > Metazoa > Arthropoda > Insecta > Hemiptera > Cimicidae > Cimex > Cimex lectularius. Next base: position 370,577 of record NW_019392780.1, read on the forward strand.
GATGGATCGGATTGCCGAGAGCGTATAGCCAGTGAGGAGCTATGACTTCGCTGACGGCATCCCCCATGGTAGACGGGGGAGTATGCTTGTCGGTGGTGGTCTTTTGAGCTGCCTTTACCACTGGCATGGTCTCCTCTAGGGGGTGGTTAGAGATTCCACTAAAATCGAAACCGCGGCCGGAGCGCATCAGGAGGTTTCGATGCTAGCGGAGCCCCTACACCCATCTCAACCCCACCTTTTGAATTTTCCCTCCTTTTTTGCCATTTTTTAAATGTCGTGTAATCTATTTGATTCCCGGCGACAAATGAAATCGGGTTCGAATCCCGCTCGTGACACTGACTTTTTTATCTCAACTAAAAACCTTAATTAATTGAAATTTTTTAATATTTCCATTTTACATGTTAATTAGAATTTTACTTCAATATATAACCTTTCGGCAAATTAAATATTATCAGTTGAGAAAGAGTTATAAATTCAACAGTTTACTTCGAGTATTATGAAAAAGAGGTATTAAAATGTAAAGAGCGTTGAACTTTTAATTTAACTGCTTGATCCAGGTATTTGTTTAAAAAATTTTTATCCCGCCTAATTTGTGTCGAAAAATACAAAAACAAACTTCACCTTTTGTCGGCGTCAGCGTAAATTATCGTCGGCCGCGTAAGAATCTCGACTCTTTTGTTTGTTTAGTTGTCTCTGCCCAAATAAACCCACGTTTAACGCAGAACCGGCACTGAATAAATAAATAAAAGAGAAACATTAGACAAATATATTCAACGTATAAATCATTCTTCTCCAGGTGTTTGTAAGAAAGTACGTGTCGCCATATTGGTCGGCTCAGCGGTTGAATGGACATTAGTTATTCGCCCCGGGAGGTCGAACCGTTCCCTAATGAAGATTTACTGTTCTAACAGTCGATTAGAACTGGGATCAGTGGAATTCTCGCCATTGAATCTCGAAGAGAGACCATGAACGAAACTTTTTCTACTTCACCCTTTTCCAAAATAATATTTCCGGATGTTTACATCTCCCTTTTGAATGAAACGGCGTATTTAACAACAGATCAATGGATCTTACTATATCCACCATGAAACAAACATTTATTTTGAAATGAATCCCGTTCTACAAGACCATCTTTTATAATTAAAAGCATTTTTTGATCATTTTATGCTCGTAATTAACAGGCAACAAACAACAAACCCCCAAAATCGCACCATAAATTGATTTTTTCAAAATCTTTACATAGTAACACTAACTCAAGTCGATTTTACCTTAAAACAAAGAAAAGTTTAAATACTAGTGACCTATAATTTTAATTTAACAAATCTTTCAGATTTGTATATAACTATACTATTTGTTCATTGTAAATTTTTACAGATGTAATTACATTAAATTACAATAATTACATTAAAAAAATAAATTGTAATTATTTCAACAAATTGTCTACACCTGCACAAAAGTATCGATTAATTTAATTTGTATTACTCCTAATTTTATTATTTTATTAGTAAATTGCTTTTTTTATATACTTTGATTTTTTTGAGGGCTGGCTTAAAAAATAAAGACAAAAATAAAATAGCCAAAAATATATACTATAATAATATAAGAAAATAATAAATATGATAAAATAATGAATATAATAAATAATAAATAAACATAATAAATAAAATAAATAATAAATAAATATAATAAAATATAATTATTCAGAAATCGTGAGATGCGGTCTGGTGTGATGTAGGTTTCAGAAAAACTTTTTCTTTATCGTGCCAACGTTTCGATCTTTATTGAGTTCATCTTCAGGGCCTGGGATTTACAAACATTGTTTACATTTAACAAATACATATAGGATGTGGAAAAAAGTGAATTTATACAATTCAAAAAAATATTTTTTTCATATTCAATCAAAGTATTCTACTCACTCAAGTGTTTGTTTTCTGCGTAAATACTTTGAGTGAGTAAAAATACTTCGATTGAATATATAAAATATTTTTTTGCATTGTATAAATTCACTTTTTTCCACATCCTACATGTTTTTGTTAAATTTATACAATGTTTGTATATCCCAGGCCCTGAAGATGATCTCAATAAAGATCGAAACGTTGGCATGATAAAGAAATGTGTTTCTGAAACCTACACACACCTGAATAATAATCGATTAACGGTCACTAACCACCTCACATAATAAAATATAATTTATATAATATAAAATAATAATATTATATATTATATATAATATAGGCAAAAATAAACCTTATTGTTATTAATAATGATAATAATTAGTTTTATATAGATTTATTTGTTTAAAAAGCCATTTAATAACTATTATTAATAATGATGATGAGAACGGAGTGGGTTCTACTCCGCCCCGAGGAAAACCGAGTACTCTGGAGAAATGAATGTGACCAGACATCTATGCTTCTATCCAGTGTTGTGTTTATTTATTGACATGAATGTAATTTATTAGAGTGAAAGGAAGGGGTTGCTTATAACCTCGCTCGCCCCGAGGAATAGCGAATAGTCTGTGGTGTGACTGTGACCAGACATCTATGTTTTTGGCGATGTATATATATGTTGCATTGTAAACATCGAGAGATCTATTTCAGAAATAGAAATAGAAATTTGACAAAAAATATGGAAGAATAAACTTTTAATATTTCTACTCATACGTCTTCAAACATGTTACGTATCATCAAATAACATGTACAAAATATACGGATTGTAATCAAATAATTATTTTAAAAAACTTGTAAATAAATGCATCAAATATGAAAACTTATAACAAAGGAAAACTTTTGAAGGATTTTTTACGTGTAGATATATTGGACACCTCAAAAACATTAAATTATGTTTACCTAAGTGTTGACGTTTTCCCCCCATTGAATAACGCACAAATTAGATATGTGAAACAAATTAGGTCCAGAAAATTTCAACAATCGCACAGAAAATCGCATTTACGCAAAATACTCCATTATTTATTTAAATGAATTTTTTTGTTGAAATCTGTACCCTAATAATTAAAAAATTAATTATTTGACAAACCGTTCCGAGTAGATTGTAAAGTCAAAGTAAGTCCTTGCTGCACTTGATGATGTGTTGGCCGATCTTCAAGGACAAAATCCATTCCCGTAGGTCAAAGTTCATAAATCGTTTGCCTTATAGCGTGTAATCCGTTCTTTGAGATCAGTTGCAATTACTGCATATTGTTTTACACAATGGACTCTTCCGATGAGTAAATATCTCGGATTTTCGGGAGTATTTTTTTTTTGTTGTGCAAAAACCGGTAAAACATACCGGCAATTCATCATTTGACCTTTCATCTGAAAAATTTTCAGCCCACGCTTTTCGCTTCGCTACGCTTACGGTGCCACTAAGCTGATTGAGGAACGAATTGGTGAAATAATGCCTAACGCAAAGAAGAACCGGCCTCTAAATAAATAAAAAAAGATCTTAAGGGATTCCGCCCTTGCTCACTTCTCCGCGCCCTTTTTTTCATTCCCACTCATCCCCTCGCGAAAAAGGTAGTACCCGCTGCCTGCCGTGGGGCGGCACGGGGGATGACGAGCGGTGTATTATCAATTTTTTTAAATAATTTTAATAATAAGTGTAACTACAAATAAATAAGCGCAAAAACTTCTGCTCTCTCGATTTTTGGTAGGCTCCTGGAAAAAATAACTTGTAGTCTACTCTTACGTTTCGTCAAAAACAATATTTTATACGCATTTTTTCTTTTAATTTGTATTCTATTTTAATGTCTATCTTTGGAGTACACTTCAACAGGGCTATATATAATTGTCTATGTGTAAATATTGTGTATTTTTAAATTTATAATCAAAATTATTTTATAATAATAATACTTTATTGCAAAAAAGAAAAGTTATAAACATTACATAATATATAATTTAAAGTAAAATTACGGCATGGAGGGTCCGTCTAACGGAGGTCGATTTTCATTTGACTTAAATTTTTGGTCGACAAAGAGAAAAAAGTACAAAAGAAAAAAAGAAATAAAAATTTTTCCTTAAATAAATATTACAATTGATAATTTAATTTTTAATAATTACATTAATTACTAACATACATTATAAACAATAATTTGTGAAAAACCTGATGTGTAAAAAAAAGATACACTCTTTGCGGATTTCCTTCCGAATTGCAATAAGTACTGATGGCAATTGTTTACAATTAATCATCAATAAAATTAGCCTTATTTTGTAGAAAAACGTTCCTCTTCCTAATGAAGTATAATATGGCATGGTTTCTTATAGTTTAAACTGAGAAAATTGTGAAAGAAGTGAAAAATTCTATCAAAACGTTGCGATTATCTTCCCCTATCTTTTTCTCTTTCTACACCATTAAAATAGTATACGACCTTCTTTCTTTCACACTTCAGCCAAAACATTTTTTTTTATTATAAAGAGATAATGTAAATTCTTTTTATATTAATAATTGATAATATTTATACTTTTGTAAACGTTTTAAACAATATGAAACTACCAAATATTAATAATTAGTTATAAACGAGAAATATCCTACCCAAGATTAAAGCCATTCATAATATATAAAGAAGCCTATAAGAAACCACTCAATGTCAAACTGATCATACTTGTGGTATAGCACCATCTGTCTGTGGTTTTTCCTGTCAAACAGCATTTGAAAATTAAGGAATTAGACGATTTGTGACTTAAAGCAAAAATTTGTAGATCAATAAAACAAACGTTTTCTCTTAGATTTAGATAGTTCATGCAACTCATTGTAGGCAGTAAATGCCTGTTGTTTGGTATTGTACGGTACAACGGTGCTTTTCTCTGCTGCTTTGTGTGTAATTCATTGTCCGCAGGCTGTCAACAAGAAGATCTGGGTTTCTTCGTACTCTGTAGAATCTGCATGTCAGAATCATAAGTCATAGGAGCAACGGTACCAATGTATATCGTAAGTAAAAAGTCCTATTTGTGAACCTTCTTATTGTTTTAGGCGATGTACTTGAAGTCCGGCGGTTTCCGATTATTCCTGACCAAAAAGTGATAGGTAAACCAGGGTGAATTGAAACCACAAAACACAAGACTAATGTTTTGGATATTAATTAACCTTTCTCGCGGAAATGAAATGCGCACAACAGTGTAAAATTCTGTTATTAATTGATCTGCGAGAGGAACATATGTTGAATTTTTCGATGTTGAACATATTTCTAGGTCCGTCCATTTTCGCAGATACGTTTCACTCACACACGTTTCAGCTTCACGCCATTTTTATTTAACAACCCCACTCTCGTCAAAATGTACGAGTAAAACATTAAAGAAGTAAGAATAGCCTCAGAAACATGATTATCATAGAATCATAGATCAGTTCAACAGGTTTGAATTGAATTCACTCATATGTTAAGCATAGAACACTAATATCAATTACAATTAATGAAGGTTTTTAGTTGAGATAAAAAAGTCAATGGCACGAGCGGGATTCGAACCCACGATCTTCAGCTAGATACGCCGCTGCTGTACCACGTGAGCTATGGTGACTTCCGGACACTAACTTCCCATCTCAACCCCACCTTTTCCCTCCTTTTTGCCATTTTTCAAATGTCGTGTAATCGGACGTGTGTGGGGTTGAGATGGGAAGTTAGTGTCCGAGTGGATCGAGGTCACGCGTGGGTTCGAATCCCGCTCGTGCCATTGACTTTTTTATCTCAACTAAAAACCTTAATTAATTGTAATATATTTATTGGTCAAGCGGACCACGAAATTAGTGAAACAAATATCAATGATTTTCCACTTTACTGCACTACAAGTTCACTGTAAATTTGCATTAGATCCAATAAATCTTTTCTTATTTTATCTAATTTCGAATAAATTGTAAGCTACAGTTCAACATAGATTTACTTCTTTCATTTTTTTTTAAATTATACTTTATTATACTTACATGATGGTTTTCATGTATATATATATATATATATATATATATATTTTTTTTTTTTTTTTTTTAAACCTGGAAGAAACGTTAATTATTTTTCAGAGATCTATTAGTTGCTGTATAATTTTCACTTTTTGTGTAAACAGTAAAGACGTTTTCCAGGAAGATGAGGTATGCGATTCAATCAATCTTGGAGGGAACCAATAATCCTCGTCGATGTTACGCGTGAGTGAAATATGGGCGAAAAGGGAGCAAATAGAATATTTGCTGGATGAGTAAAATATGATGACACAAGGAAAATAAGGACGACAAAACGGATATTAACAGTTTTAAAGAAAATTATGAAAGAATTCTATAGTATAGCTGTAAACTAAGATTTTTAAGTGTGTTTTATAGTGAACTTTCAAGACGATCGTTGCCGTCAGAAATTGTATGTTTTTTCCCGCTATGACATTAACAAACGATATGATATGCCAAACGATTTTTCATATCTGTTCGATCTAATTTATTGTCTTTCATTATTAAAATTACATATTTATCTCATTAAATTGGATGGGATTTCTCTTGGTATCTCTTTTGAGGCAGGTAAAGGCGCTAGATTTACAATGAAATGATCGCACCTGAATTTCACAGTTTTAAGAACTTACTTTATGAAAAGGAAGAATTTTGCCAGTCAGTGAACAGTTTTCAATAAATCGTAAAGTACTTGCGTGTTCCCTGTATAAATTTGACTGTCACATATTCACTTCATTTTGTTAGCAAACATTAGTTATTCATTAATTCACTACTTTCGTGGTCCGCTTGGCCAACCAATACATGACAATTAATTAAGGTTTTTAGTCGAGATGAAAAAACCTTAATTAATTGTCATTAGTTATTCATAAATCTTCCCCTCTGTAGAGGAAGTGAATCCTAAATATTTCGTGTTAACATATTATCTACACTGATTACTGATTTATATAAATTGAAATCTGCTCACGCATACATGCATGTACGAACACACACGTGTGCAGATTTGTGCCTGCCACTTCTCGCAATCCACCGGCATTCAAGGTTTTGTAATTTATTTGGTCGTCCTGAGTCAGACGTACGTCCTATCTGTCCAACCGCCGAGTTTGGGCTTCGGGGGCTACCACCAGCTAGGTCACTTCAGCTTCCAACGCACTCAGTTCCTGAAACCAAACCCATTCACTCAGTTAGGACGGTGACTCGATATTCCCCTACCACCAGTTACACCAAATGTATACATAACCTAATTGAAGGTCGTTGGTCAATACTTCGTCATCGATCCTCTTACACTACTCCTTGACGCCAATAAATACATTCACTGTCAACACACTCAGGACACAAAATAACACAACCCTGTTTCCTTCAAAAATAGGAACAGGGGACCCAGATACTCGTTGCCGTGCTTAAGCATGATTCTCATATCGGCATTCCTACACGCTCTTTATTTGTAGCCAAGGAATTGCTCCTTTTAGTAAGTGGGAAACATTGAGTCACCTTTCTCCACATGCCGGTTACAAACACGGGCTTTGGTCCAAAAGTAACTGTTCGTGTGTCCACCTAACATGGCTTATTCTTAATCGGATGTACGATGACCCTTGTTCTATGAAACAAATCCTCCAAATGCCACCCTATTGATATATGAAAGCGTGATCCGGTGGTTGGGATGTGCCGGCCTTAGCCACTTTTCGTTATCCTCCAGACCTATATGTCTCAGATAACCACCGTTTTGCGGAGACACTCCAATTTATGGTATTTCTCCACCAAAACACAATGAGCGTGTAGAGCTGTTACGAACTTGTTACGCCGTGCAGACTAAGTACCACAGCTACCCATAATTTAGTCGAATCACTATTTTAACCTGTCATCATTCTTTTATGCCATAAAACCGAGAAAGGTCTCCTTCCTTTTAATACTGTATATAAGTTTAAATTTTACTTCCACTCCAGTGAATTAGAGCTAATTGAATACCAGAAAGATAAAATGGGAAATAAAACAAGAAGTCTATAAACGCGAGACTTTAATAACTTTGACAAATCCGTTGAGGGAGGTTTTTGGAACAATTGAAAATCGACAATGGGGGCTCTCCATGCTAATCGTCAGAATATGGCGCTATTGTCCGCCTAACGGATCCATTGTACAGATATGCAGTTGTTATGACATCGTGCATGCCTTCTTCTCAAACGACCATCGGTAAATTTTCCATTGATGAACACAAGAGAGGAAGTAGAAACCTTCAACGCAGATTTAACCAAAGAGAACGATTTAAAGAGATAGCTGCCAAGTTAAAACACAAGTGTTACTAGGCAATTTTGAATGTTGACATCGATTAATTAATTATAATTACCCACCAATTAAATTTATGTGGGTTGAACAAGCTTTCAAGGAGTATATCCCATTTATTAAGACATTGAAATATACATTAATAATTTAAAAGAGTGTGGATCTATTCGAGGTTTTATACCTCTAATTTCTTCTTCTCAGGTTCAGCGTTGTGATTGCGAAAAGCGTTCACTTCTGTGATATCGACTTAAACGAACTTAGTGATGTGGAGAATCAGCACCAAGTTGTGGTGCAGGTTTGTTCCGAAAATTTTTTGGATTCGACTAAGATCCATCAAGTATCGCTTTCAAGAACAAGAATATTAAAAATTCGGATTGGATGAAAATATCTTATTCCCGTGTGAAATCGAAGAATGCAATAGCCATCAAAGAGCAAAACATTGTATAACTAAAACTAATAACAATAAAAACAAAAGTCCGAACAATAAAAGAAAAACGATATCTTTTTATTTTTCCAACAAAGACCAGAAGCATGGATCGAATAAAAGGTAAACCCTGTCAGATTGGCACAGGGCAAAGTTTGTGTGACAAAGGGAAGACCTTTTTTTTTTCTAACATCCCTGGTACAAAGGGGAACAGATGTCATACGTACCTTAGACAAGAGACACTTTTGACACATTTTATACGATTCATTTAACCTACAAGAGCTTCAAACCGGGCAGGATCCATTGCTCCGGGGGGAGGCCGAATTGGAAAACGTACTTCCTCCAATCATTTAGAAAACAAGTTGCACATCTGGGAAATCATCAATTATGTGCTAATGTGACTATTAAAGGATATACCCGATTTTAGTAGGAACGTTTGAATGTAATAGTTACATAGTTCTACTCCAAACATTTGTCATACTCTTTTCTAATAATTCTGTACTTATTAACATCGACATTACACGTACTAACATCGCACACATACACAGTATGCTTACAAGCAATTGTCTTTCCTGCATATAAAATTTAAATAGAATATGAGGCCGATATCATAATCCATTGAAAGTACTGACCGGTCAAAACAATTTTAATAAGTGTACTTGGATCGGAAACGATCAAACAGCTTTTCTGAAAAGTCGGCTAGGTCTGAAGTCCCGTTTCGGCTTAACACTATTTCCAAAAAGTGTCTAGACTGTTACTAGTTTTCTAAATCGTTTACGCCGGCATAATGTAAATGATATTTCCATGCTGAACAAAATAGGTTTTTCTCTTCGTTGATGATTGCTTGTTGATGTCAGGCAACCACACTAAAATTGTATACATTTTTAGATATAACGATAATGTTAATCACTGTTTTTCAGGTAACAAAAAGTGATCATAAATTTCCCTGGTCTTGTCTGAAATTTCCCCGATAGTGAAGTACAAATTTTGGCCATTTGTTTAAGACTGTGCAGTAATTTGCGTAGAGTTTGTGAACAAAGTAAAACTGAAAATTTGAAGTCAAGCTTTCGCTTAATGCTTTCATCAGGACTACAATCTAAAACTTATATTAAAACAGCATCACAAAATTGTTTTAATTTAGCGTACTTGTGGACTTCAGAGATGAAAATTCCATACGAAAAATCTTTCGATTCTAATAGTTATAATTTAGCTTTGAGACAGTAAAGAAAGGCATTAAAAATGCCGAAAGCTTGACTGCAATTTTTGAGGGGTTTTTTTGTTGGACTCGTCCTCGATATGTATTGTTGTATTGCACAGTTGTATTGCATCATCACATATTGCACAGTCTTAAACAAAATGGCCAAAATTTGTACTTCACTATCGGGGAAATTTCAGACTAGACCAGGGAAATTTATGATCACTTTTTGTTAACTGAAAAACAGTGATTAACATTATCGTTATATCTAAAAATGTATACAATTTTAGTGTGGTTGCCTGACATCAACAAGCAATCATCAACGAAGAGAAAAACCTATTTTGTTCAGCATGGAAACATCATTTACATTATGCCGGTGTAAACGATTTAGAAAAAAAATACAAATAACATATTAAATAAGGTATTTTTCCCATTGTCCTCTTGACTACGTCATTATGGCATTATTGTGGCGCGGGAGCCCTTGACAATGCTCTTTGTTCTGATTATTCATATGTGCGTAATTTATCGTGATGCCGAGGACGGTGGGGCGGGGGATGAAAAATGAACAGGCTTTATTGCCTGTTCAAAATTATACAACAACCCCTTTACAAAGCCGACCCTTCCATTCAATGGTTTATAATAATGATTACGTCGTGGAGCTCGGTGATAGATTCTGTAGAATTTAATTTTTAATCTGCTTTCCCCCCTTTACATTATTGCTCCAGTAAAAAAAGTATTTAGACCTGTTTATGCTGAGAATTTGGGCATATTTTGATATAGAAAACAATCCAATGCACGTGACGTGTCGGTTAGTTCATATATTGTAAAGATAACAAAAATCGAAAATGGACATAGGCCACTATTCTAGGCATCATTCCAATCTTCCCATAAAACTATATAGTTAGTAGTTAGTAGTATAGTAGTCAGAGATAGATGCCGTCCATGTTGTGCGCGACAACCATGGTAGCATCGTGAATGTCGTAAATTACCAGCAGCAAAGCGGTGCCTTGAATAAAAATGTCCGTTTTCCCAAACATCAAAATATACTCCAAGCTATTGAAAATGCAAGACATCAAGATGAACTTGTACCACCTTATTCACCCGATCTTAATTCGATAGAACATAAATGGATGCCGGCAAAACGAAAGGAAAGGGAAACGGATTGTAACATTGATGCCTTATTTTCTGTTCATAGCAACAAGTTACATACTTTATGGTATAAAAAATTGTGATACTATCAAAAAGCCACGCCAGTGGCTTGATAATCATCATATAATCTATTCCATGATTATCGCACTGATGCGATCTTAATTAAAGTACTCGAAAGTCCTATTCAATATTTAGGATGGAAAGCATTGATTAATAAACGTGGTGCGACCTGAAAAAAATTGTCTGATAAGCAAAAAGCCAATATTATCGATATATCTAGTGCTAAAGAGTTAATATTATAATATCCAGAAAATTATTAAACATTATAAACAACTAGCGATAACCGTTATCTACTCGGTTTTTCAATAGACGAATATCAACAATTTATGCACTACAGAGGCTAACTATGATTTGTCCTGTTCTTAAGCTTGCGCATCTGATATTACGCCCTCCGAAACAATGCAATTAAATTTGAAGAAAGTGCTTGCCTTTATTACCGATCTAGGCGGACACACTTTTCATACTTCAATTATGGCCAGATCGCTGGAAATTCCGGCTATTGTTGGCAGAAGTAAGCGATGAGCAACATGCGGCAGGCTTTCACCCAGATATGATCATCCAATTAGCCAGTAACTAACATAATATTATTAAAATATAGTTACTTATTTACTATTCCAGTCAATCGAAAAATTGCCATCGCTTCGCGTAAAGCTTGGGGTATAAAGATTTGTATTCTAAAAAATCGAACAAAACAACCAAATCGTATCGTGTTCTCCTTAAGACAGTTGATTTCAAAAATCACTTTAAGAAGTGTTAATTGTTCAGGAAGTTCTTACTTGAATATGCTGCTAAATGGACTAGTTTTATTTATGAGATATTGCCAAGTGGTCTGTAGCATGATGTACATATAATTTTGTCATTACCAAATTTTTGGTCCGCCTGTTCTCATCGGTTGGTCTTTTAGACGCGTTTTGGCATTTCACCATCTTCAGACATAGAACCACTGAACTCTAAGATAGGCAAGTCAAAATGACGGGAACGACAAAATCTTCTTTAGGCAAAACGGTGAAATCTCACATTTTACAAAAGGGCATGTTGAAATACTTGAAATTTCGATCGTGCTCTTTTCAGTGCAGTTTGGAGGAAGGGGTGAAATGATCTAGGCTGGGATTTACCCCCGAAGACGAATTGGACTCCATATCGTTGAAAGCAACCTCGCCGCTGTTCGTTCTGTCTAGAAATTATTGAAAAATCCTTGAAACCAGGGATCTTATCGGCAGGGATTTTCGATTTTTGGACGACAATGCCAGTACTCATAGAGTTGTTCATCCATGTTTAGAAATCTGGGAATTTTCAATCTGCTCCTTCCCCATTGCCTCCAGACCTCAATTCCTTGGGTGTGTTGACCTCAAATGTGGGATGTGTTGCAGAGAAGGCATTTCGTTCACCATCCGCAACCAGTTGAACTGCAACAACTAAGTGCACCGTTGCAACAACTATGGAGTAAAATTCCTTATGAAATTAGTTACAACCTTATTAACAGTATGTCTAACAGGTGAACAGAGGTTTTAGCTAACAGAGGACACTGGGTGTGGTGATTAATGACCCCTAGTTTATGATTATTCGGAAATCGTCAGATGCGGTCTGGTGTGACGTAGGTTTCAGAAAATCATTTTCTTTATCGTGCCAACGTTTCGATCTTTATTGAGATCATCTTCAGGGCTCAAAGTGGTTATTTTTTCAGCTTAATTTGTGCCATTCTTGCGTGTCGTGTTGAGAGTGGCCTCTCAGCCATCTTATTGCTGATCTAGCATCTCAGCCAAGTCCTCAGAGAAATGGTCAAATCTTCTCGCTATATCAGTAACCTCACTAACTTCAACCACATCATTCCTAATCTGAACGATCTGTTACGGATGTCAAAAGTTTCACACCAACCTCACCATCAACAACTATCCCTCCTGCTCGAGCCCAATCTATCGCCTAGCCAATGGTGTGAAATATTAAGGAGCAAAGAAGTCTCGAACCCGAGAACCCGCCACTACGCCTTAACCGACTATGGCCTCGAGCCTTCTTTGATTCCTTCACACCATTGGCTGGTTTCTCTTGCCAGGTGTCCTTAAGATGCAGCTCAGTCATTAGTGGTAGCGCTGGTTTATATCACATTTGTAATATGCATTAACATGTACGGGGTAGAAATAAAATTGATATTCGTTAACGGAGAATGCTGACAATAAAACAAGGAATTCCTTAAAATCAACAACACCATATAATTACAACTGGGGAAGAAAATAAACTACAAAACTAGTCAGCTTCACTTACTCGTTCAAATTTGTATAATTAGTATGACGGAAAAGTATTCAATTATGATAAGAAATATGTTAGATTCGCGAGGAGCAGTCAAGAATGGGTAGTTCAAGAAAATATTCACACCACACCAATATGATACCACAAGAATAGCACCACACTTTAAGCTTTAAGAAGACCCAAATAAAGGTCTAAACGTCGGCAAAAAAATGAAAAAGGTGTTTTTTCAAGGTTATTCAATCCGTCACTAAAAAAACATACAGATGATAAGAAAGAAGAATAAAATTTATTCGTAAATGGCCCTGTTTACCTTAAATCAATGCAGCTATGTATGGATAATTTTTGATTATTCCGATACATTAGCTGGTTTAGCTGATTTAATAATAAAAAAAGGTTACGCAATATTATTACATTCAATTAATTGGTCAAGCGGAACCACGAAAAATACTGAATATTATTACAAGAGAAGAAGAATTTAAAAAGAAGAAGCAAAATGAATTCTCGATTCTTTGTTGATACATCTTTTCTAAAAAATTCATGAATGAAAACGAATTTATCGAATGAAGTATAAAGTTTATTTTATAAACAATGTTTTCGTAGAAGAGGTTAGAATAACACATACTCAAAACAGGTGAAGATTCTCAATTAAATATATATGATAAAAACAAGTATGGTAAAAAGTTAAATGAATTAACGTTAGAACTATACAGCGAAATGTTGAAAAGTTTAATAAGTATAACTAATACAGAAAAACGATGTGAAAAATGAAAAATATCAATAAGAAAAATATAAACATAGACATAACAAAATAATTTCAAACTCTTAAATGAAATATCTAAACCTGTTCGGTTTAGGGTCACGAGGAATATTTCGATTTACGACAAAACTGTAGAAGGGAATTCAAATATAACAAGACCAAATGTAAGTTTACACTTAAAAGATTTCACATTAAACCTCATTAACTATACACCAACATGTTAAACACTTTACAAAAGACAGAATGATAATAGGTGTGCAATGAACAAAAGACAGTAACAATAAAAATAATTGACGATAACAATATAATTGAAAAAAGATTAAAAACATATATTTAAAATCTCGATGCAGGAAGAACTAGAGAAGTTATTGCATAAAGGCACTAGTTATGCTAGTTTAGTTAATAAAGTTTTAACGATTATGAAGAGGCAAGTATGCTTTATATCTATAGAACCAACGTGTGTGATAGCAATGACCAATGGTAAAGAAAATCTTCTTGTTTTTTTTTTACTGAAGTCCCTTTCTACTGGAAGAATATTTTCGATGAAGAAAGAGACACTAGTAGAAGTGGTTGCAAAGAATTCGAGGATGAAATCGTAACGGTCAAGTGACCAGACTGTGAGAGCGTCGTGGGTAGGTGGGATCATTTTTTAATTAAGACCGGATCCGTGTGAATCTTCCTCCTCATATTTCATAAGCCGATTCCGGGGGTGTAGTAACTGTTGCTACTGTCCACCCTCTCATCCCACAATTCCCCTATTTCGGTCAGGGAGTATCAAAACATTGAAACCGGTAATCGGTACTGCTGTTACCATTGACCCTCTTTCCCCCCCTTTTTATTTATTTGAGCAAAGAACATAATAGACAACGGTGGTAACAATAAAATAGGTACTTTGTTACGCTTCGAAATCCACCACCCTAACTGGTATCCTTAAACCGTATTTCGAGGGTGACTGCTGTGGGATGAGACATGAGGACGCCTTCCAGACGATAAAGGGTTGCAAAAAGCCGGACGTTTGCTACTTCCGAAAAGATTGCCTCACTCTGCTACCGGCCCAAAACTCCTTGACTAATTCGATTTTGTCGGATCTCTTACGCACTTACCAAATACGTAAGTTAACTTAAGAAGTTAACTGTAATTCCTGTAATATATCGTGACAGTTCTTCGTTAACGTTCTTTTTTTAAATTAATCTCAACTAAAATTCGAAGGGTATCCTGGCAATCGACCTCTGGATCGCTAGAATATGTAGAATCGGACGCTGTAATGACTCGGCATACGCGATCCCTGGAGTATATACAGGGTGTCACGAGAGCAGACATCAATACTTCAAGAGGGAATCTTACATGTCAAATAGAACTAAAACGTCCGTATTGTTGAAATCTGATCTCAGTTGTATTCGATATATTTCTTTTTTCTGGTAACTTCGAGCTTTCACAACTTTATACCATAAAGTCCCTCGTGTTTCGTAAAATGTTATTTCTACAGTAAATTTCATTCATTAATTAAACCTTATTATGTATGCTAGGTTAAGTAACCTTAACTTTTGTAGAAAATCGATTAAAAGTGGTCTTTTGTGGATGAAACCCAAAAGGGGGGAAACAAGGGATGACAAAAAAAAGAAAATAAAACTGTTATAGTGTGGTGTATATTGGCGGTTAGCCAATGATTATTTGGAGATCGTGAGGTGCGGTCTGGTATGACATAGGTTTTAGAAAAACATTTTTTTTATCGTGCCAACGTTTCGATCTTTATTGAGATCATCTTCAGGGCCTGGGATTTATAAACATTGTTTAAATTTTACAAATACATGTAGGATGTGAAAAGAAATGAATTTATACAATGCTAAAATATTTAGATTAAAAAAATGAATTTATTCAATGTTAGAAAATTTTGTATAAAAAATGAATCTATACAATGCTAGAAAATTTTGATTTAAAAAAATGAATTTATACAATGCTAGAAAATTGCAGGTTAAAAAAATGAATTTATACAATGCTAGAAAATTTTTAGAATTTTTTTTCCTTTCCCCAGAAAGGAGCCGACTCCTCGTATAAAAATGTCTTTCTATCCCGACTTCCTTCCCCACCCCTTCAAAATCCAACGTATATATACGTAAAACAGCAATATCTCACTAGCACTCTAACATGACAGAAAAAAAATGGCACATCTACACGAAAAACAAACACTTTGAGTGAGTACAAACACTTAGATTGAATCTAAAATTTTGTAGCATTGTAAAAATTCATTTTTTCATCTAAAAATTTTCTAGCATTGTATAAATTCATTTTTTTCATCTAAAAATTTTCTAGCATCGTATAAATTCACTTTTTTAATCTAAAATTTTCTAGCATTGTATAAATTCATTGTTTCTCATCTAAAATTTTCTAGAATTGTATATTTTCTAGCATTGTGTAAATTAAGTTTTTTTAATCTAAAATTTTCTAGCTTTGTATAAATTCATTTTTTTAGTCTAAAAATGTTCTAGCATTGTATAAATTCATTTTTTTCTCATCCTATGTGTATTTGTAAAATTTAGACACTGTTTATATATCCCAGGCCATGAAGATGATCTCAATAAAGATCGAAACGTTGCATGATAAAAAAATTATTTTTCTAAAACCTACGTCACACCAGACTGTCACGATGTCCAAATAATATGTCATGTTTTTTTATTGTCACCTTAAGTAAAGAGAACACTACTAACCTCTTGAAATAACACAAATTCACTTGTAAGAAACACGTTTACAAGTTTCATTCCATGAAATAATATATTTAGTGGACTTCCTCTAATATTTGAATACTAGAATCTTGAATATTTGCCAAATCTACATCATAGTATTTTTTCATGTGGTTCTTTTGTAAAGTTTAATTAAGGTTTTCTAGATTCTCTAAATTCTGATAGAATGGCACTTACAAAAAGGTGCTCCTATAGATGAGCTGTAAACAGGCTAAAAATTTGGGTTTTCTGTTACAAACGGTTAAAAAGTTGACCATTAAAATTTTGGAGCTACTGTTAAAAAATAATGAAAATAATACAAACTATAAAAAAAACAGGCCCCTTGGTACAAAATTGAACATGAAGATACAAAAAAGTCGAGAGCGGTACAATGTGGGAATTATGTCAGGTTTGTGTTCATCAAGAGTGGACATGTTGACCATTTAATTTTTCGTAGCTTTTTTTTATGTTCAATTTAGTACCCAATAGACTTTTTTGATTTTTCCTTTGTATTACATTCATTATTTTGAATAAAAGCTTCATTTTTAATGAGTTTTTTTATTTTGTATGTATTAATTAAGTCCAAGTGTCACGAGCGGGATTCGAACCCACGACCTTCGCCTATCGTGACTTCGATCCACTCTGACAACAACTCTCAACCTACCGAATCTCGCTCGTGACACTGACTTTTTCATTCCAACCAATACCTTAAACACAGATGAATTAATTGAAAGATATTAATTATGGTTGAAATAACTTGAAGAGTGAAATATTTCGACTACAATTGAGAAACAGACTTTGAATAATATAGACATTTTAGTTCAATTTGACTTCTTGCAGAAAACTTACAAGAAATAATGTCGGCTCAAGGGACACACTGTATATAATAAGGAACCGCGCAGCCTGAGTTTACGGCGTCCGACTCTACTTTTTGCACGCTAGAGGTTTTGTGTTCGATTCCTGGCATAGCCTTCGAATTTTTTTATAAAAATAATCGGATAATCGAGAATCTTCAATTTAGTCAAATTGACGTCAAGGTCACTGTGCACTTATTGGACCCGTCCCCTCTCGCTGTTTTACGTATCCCTATACGCTTCTCCGTCCAGGTCTCTTAAGGTGTAAGAAGTATATGATGTACCTGAAACGTATTGAATTTTTTACTTTATTGTTATTCTTCCATTAGACAATTACATTGCTTAATGTTTCTTTTCATTACACAAGTATATAACCATTGTTATCACTAACATTTGGTTTAGATAATATAGGTAAAGTTGACACATTTTTGACGATAATTTAATCTTAAACGCTTATTGTGTATGCTAGATTAAGTAATGTTCACATTTGAAGAAAAACAATTATCAATAGTCTTTTGTGAAAGAAACCGGAAAGTGGGGAAACAAAGGGATGACAAAAAAAGACAAAAATATGTCAGGCTTTTTGGCTGGGTTAAGTGGCTGGTAGAAGATGAGAATGGAATCCTCCGGCTTTCCTTTGTAGTTGTTTTCAAAGGTGGTGGATTGTGAATGTTGGTAGATTGTGAGGGGAGAGTGGGACCTGTGTTGCATTCTTGTCCTCGGGAGACAGCTTGGGGCCGACCTCATGCTGGGAGCCGGCACCTTCTTAGTCACCCTCATCATCTTTATACATATGAAAGGAGTTTCATATCCTCTTTTTTTCTCTTTCTCTTCTTTTTTAACATTTTCCTTCCCGCTTCGACTGGCCCTCGGGCCGGTTTTATGCACGGGATTTATTTCTCACTATGAAATTATTTCATCCTTTTCAAAAATAACTCTCTTTTACAATTTTCTGCATAAATAAAGTTAAATAATACCTAAATGTTTATCGAATTGTCAAATTCTTTCAAAGTTTAGGCTTTTCAAGATTGTAACGAAATTTTTCCACTAAATAAGTTTTACGATTATTAAATTCACTAGTTTTCGTGGTACGCTTGACCAATCTTTCAATTAATTAAGGATTTTAGTTGAGATAAAAATGTCAGTGTCACGAGCGGGATTCGAACCCACGATCTTCGGCTAGATACGCCGCGCTTTACCACTTGAGCCCCACATTTTGGAAAATCCATTTATACTTTAACACTCTATACCCATAGAATACAATATAAAAAGACAGCGAAATTTTTCGATGAAGTTTGTAAAACGTCTCATTGATCAATTTTTGCAAGTAAACAATTTGAGGAGTGGTATATTTACACTGAATTGTTATAAAACATGATGAAAGCCCTCTTCTATGTTAGAGTTTTAGATTGCATAAAACTTCCTAGTGCTGAACTTTGACATCTGAAAAATGCAGCTGTAACACTGATGAGTAGAAAATCTGTTTATAAAATGGAATTTTAATGAAAGTACTTTCGCCGTTTTTCCCATTTTGGTCTGAATATCCCAGGTGTTTTTTGGTTTTTCTTCAACTTAGGTGGTCAGTTTGATGGATGCTAATTCCCAGTTTGTGAAATTTTAGGTGATCATTACTAGGTGATACTAGTCGGGTCAGATCATCGAAATTCACAACTTAAGATGACTAAAAGCCGAAACGCGTCAGACAGGCCAAACCCCCGAGGATAGACAGCACAAAATTGATGGGAACGACCTGTTCGTCATCTTACATAACTAAAAAAGAAATCTCACAATTTCTACTTCACTATTTCTAATCGAAAATGTTACCTTTTCTCTCATGTTACGATTTTCCAGGGTCACTTTAGTCTCTCTTTCTTCCACTGAGATCTAAAAGTTCTTTTGTGGAATTCACCCTTCTTTACTTATTACCTTTTCATTCCTCTGAAAGATATGTAAAAGAAATTCGAAGAAATAAAATTGATTAAAAAGAAAATTTTTACTAGAAAGATAGTTAAATGTATAAGATATGTTAATCTTATCTCTCTTAGGATATTTCAAAGCAGAATATACAGTGTTTGGGAGTATTGACTATTTTTTTTACTGTTTCTTGTATACATTTAAAATATTTTTCTAAAAATACATTTTTCTAATGTATTCCAGGCTTACTTTGTCTTGCTAATTTTGAGGAAAAAATTCAGCTTGAACGAAATATTATACTATTTAGTATGTTAGGTGAATTATATGAAAATAATGGAAAATAGGAAAATTATGTATAACGCCCGCATTGATGTATACAAAAGGTAAGAAAGCTATTAAAAATAATAAAAAGGATAAACTGGCTATAAAACTTCCATACTATTCTAGAACAGAACGATTTTAAGAAGGTTAAGAGTTAAAAAGTGAAAATTCAAGTGGGGATTTCAAAAAAATAGGCTGAGCCAAAAGGCACCAAAATGAACTATAATGATGAGCGTACAATCATAAAAGACATAGACACACGGTTTTTAAAAACAAAAATAATTTTTCTTTGTAAACTACAATTATACATAATATATTTAACTCAAATCCCGGTCTAATTTAATTTCTTTACTATAAAAGCTATTTACCTGGAAAATAAGATTGTTGGCTTAAGTCGATAGTTGTTTTATTATATAGAATAGTTTTATATATATTGGAATATTGGTTTTATTGCAAGATCAACGTTCTGCTTTTGTACGGGACATTTTTTAATTTAAAATTGTTTATGAACTTAGAAGCTTGCTTCATTAAGCTCAATTGCATTTATCACAACATAATTTTGCTCACATAGTATTAAGGAATTACATTAAAATTATGTAAAAACAAATATAATTTATGTAAATTAATGTAAAAAAATCATATTCCAGGCGTTGCCTTGGAAAAGAATGAAAACCATTCGACACATTGGAAAATTAAAGAATGAGCACTACGCACATCCCACGACCCAACATCGTTGAATGTAGCATATAACCATCCCTAAACATAAATCAAAGATAATTTGCACATAAATAAAAGATAATTTACACACTTTCGTAAATTAAGAGTCAATTTTAATGAAATCCTGAAAAAGTCGCGGTATAAAACGAAGTTGAAGCTTGAATTTATAAAATAAAAATGATAAATCTTTGCTGGATGAATTCCTGGAAAGTTTATACTTCCAAGTCCCTGTTTAGATGGTTCGTTTGCTATTCGTAATATTTTTGTTTAAAACGCTTGCCTTATTTTGAATTTAGTTCGCTACTACCATACTACAGTTGCTACCATAAGCGGCGGTCGGAAAATGACTGTATACAGCAGCATGCGTTTAGTTTTTAATTTTGACTTACTGTTAGGGGGAGTCAGTGGCCGCAACGGTTTAGGCCTTCAAACGGCGCTCGTCAGTCTAAGGTAAAGGTCCCAGGGTTCGAATCCAACGAACAAAACCACCAACAAAACCATTTAATAAATATCGAAAAAACCACTTTCTGCTGGTAATAGGGTAGGTAATATTCAGTCTTGCATATGCTTTGATTGATTTTTTTATTTATGTGAAAACGGAAGGTCAAGCGACGATGCAAATACTTACTAGATACTTACTCACTATTATATAACTATGTATTTTGGTCCATTTTTGTATCTAGTTGTGGTGGTTCACTAGGTTGACTAATGCACTTGTCAGTGTTTAAGATATTCGACTATTAACTGCAGATTTTCTGGGCGTATTTTTGTACCCTAATAAAATGCGAACAGCGCTGTTGAAGGTTGGTCTATTTTTGTATCTAGTTGTGGTGGTTCACTAGGTTGACTAATGCACTTGTCAGTGTTTAAAGATATTCGACTATTAGCTGCAGATTTTCTGGGCGTATTTTTGTACCCTAATAAAATGCGAACAGCGCTGTTGAAACTGGGCTGTTACAAGGGTTATCATGGAGATTTAAATAGGACCGTATTATTCCAAATATAAAGCTTGGAAATACGGTTTTTTAAATTTATTCATCAATCCCTAATGCCTCACCATCAAGGGCTTGTTGAAAGTCTAAAAATGGAGCCACCACGTACCCTTTTCGAAATATATCTTATAATTTTTCCAAACTTTCATATATTTTAAAAACTGCTGTAGCTCTTTGGCCTAGCATAGGCAGTACGTCCAATAAATAAACCAATTTGCAGTCAAATGTAAACGTATTAATATGAATTAAGTCTATTGTAGACAACTTCGATCACATCAATATTTTTACAACTGTGTGGTGTTTAGTGACAGTTAATTAATGATTATTCGAAGATCGGGATATGCGGTCTGGTGTGAAGTAGGTTTACAAAAACGTTTTCTTCTTATATGTTAGTGAGATATTGAGGTTTTATGTTTATTTAATATATAAACATAAAACCTAAACATCTTACTGGCACTCTCAACACTACACCCAATTTCACATCTACACATAAAACAGACACTTTGAGCCCTGAAGATGTTCTCAATAAAGATCGAAACGTTGGCACGATAAAGAAAATGTTTTTCTAAAACCTACGTCACACCAAATCACCATCTCCAAATAATCATTTTACAACTGTTAGTCGATCCTACCAAGAATTTACATGTCTATTTAAATTCAATATCCTTTGTTCTAAATTCTTTCAATATCCCAATTATTTTGTTGTAATTTGTAATAAAGCCCCTATCAACAGACTACAGTCTATTCTTCCATTATTGTCCACATGTAAATTTGAAGGGCTAAGTCTTCTGTCTTCCATCTGCACGCATATGATAAAAATATTTGGAAAAAAAATGGGATACAAAGAAGAAATCGCATTAGAATGCTGCGATAGTTTAGAGATCCTCGCCTATTTTATTGAAAATAATAAGATAATTAGTATTGGGTTTGTGTCCGTTGAGGGGACAAAACGTTCTTTCTCTACCTGCGCATTGTGATGGAAATCGCAGTGTCCTCCTTTGTCTTGTGGCCCGCACAGCTGGTCCACCCTCCCAAAAGAAGGAAAAGGTGCTAAAAATCACTCCTTTAGAAAACTCGCATCCCCGTCCTTTTGTCCTTTTGTACGGCTCAGGCATTCTTTTGAAACTCTCGAAGGGAAAACCTGGCACCTCCGCCGGGATGCAGTTTCTCTTTCAAACTGTTCGAAAGAATGAGAATGTTTTGTGAGATGTGATAATTAGCCAAAATATCTCTTAAGCCTTGCCCTGTAATTTCAAAGGTGGAGTTTCCCTTTTATTATATAAATCGGTGTACTGCTACCAAAGAAAAAATAAGTCGAAACTCTTTCTTTATGAAAACATGGAGAACAAATTAAAAGACGACAATGAACAATATGTCTGCATATTTGATGGCAGTCCCGACAAAGCGTTGGAATTCGAATATACACAACAATACCACGACTTCTGTATATGTGTTTTATGACCTATAAAAGAAAATAACTTCTTCTTTTTATTTAATTGTAACAAACAAATGTTTTGAGGGAATTAAAATCAAAAGAAGTGGGTATCACACCAGATATTTCATAACGGTGAAGTGTCTGAAAAATTTAGTAGTGAGATTTTGCATAGTTAGTGTAAACGGTAACGCTAAGTTGAATGAAGTAGTTCAGTAGATAGATAGATAATGATAAAAATAGATAACAATAAAAATTATTTTACATAAACTATTCAATACATAAAACATTCTAGACAATAGCCCACAGGCTGTCTGTCGAGTTGCCAAAAGAAAAAAAAACAGAATAATATTAGTAATGTTAATAATAAGAATACTAATACTAATAGTCATAATTTACACAATACTTTATTAATAATTGAAATTATCGATTACGAGCGCTCTGTATTTTAGGGAGTACAAAACAATTGTACCAGTTCTGCCCATTCAAAAATGAAGTTACTTTATTTTTTCCAAAAACAATTTGCCAAACCACCTAAGTCTGAATTCCTTCAATACAGGGCACACCGCCAAAAAATGGATGCCATCCTCATACACACCAAAATTACAAAAAGCACAACGGTACGCCTCCTCACTCTGTGAACCGAGTAGTTAAGAGGCAGCAGCTGACCTCTTGCCTTCATTATCACATTTATCATATTCAAATTATAATTTTTATTTAAATAATGATGATATTCTCCTAATTTCAGATTCAGCTCATTGTATAAACCATGGAAGACGTAACGTCGTGCTCTTAATTTTAGATGATTTTAATGTCAGTTCTCAAAACATTTACCAGGCTTTCCACACTATTTTTATTTAAGTCGGACTAACTCAAGAGGGGTAAACCATGTTGTAGACACAAATTTTCAAATTATTTTGCCCATAATATTTTCTTGTCTGATATTTTCAAGGCCAAAATTCTGGGAAGTCTAGCAGAAGACAATAAATCTTATTGGATGTATGTCAGATGCAGGCTTAATGTTGAAAAGCAATGAATCCCTGTTTCTAAATATAAGAGATAATCAGGTGTATCCTTTCTTAAGAAAAACAACCTTTGGACGAAATATTTATTCAATTTCTCCACATGTCATACCATTTATAGGCCCAAACCTGAGCGTCATATAACTACCGCCTTGGAAACAGAGTTAAATACATTATATTTTGCTGAAATGGGAACATCACTATTCGACAAGAGAGACTTCCAAAAAGAAACAATACCAAATTTGGCTACATTTAATTTTTCTTTAAGATGTCTTTCCATTTCAAGCTGCGGTGTGAGATATATACCAAGATATTTATAATGGTTCACAATCTCAATACTTTGTCCAACATAGTTCCAAACCTCTTTTCTCCCAAGCCCACCCCCTCTGCGGAAGGCTATTATTTTTTGACTCGTTTAAGTTAACAAACAAATTCCATAACTGACAATACTCGTAAAGCTTATTTGTCATTTTCTGCAGCGTACTGAGCTCCGTTGCTAATAATGCAGTGTCATCTGCATAGAGCAAACAACGAACATTCAACCATCTATATGCAATCCACCCCCAAGTAGTTCAGTATTTTCATGTTGAACAAAATGTGCTTGAATTGGTATACTTATTTGCTACGTTGAGTACAATTTGAAGTTTTAAGTATGTTTTTTCCATGCTTTCATGAAGTTATGGTTTATCTGTAGTGCTGTAGAACTTCGGAACTCTAATTCATCGTGATTTAAATATACCATAAGCCGCCGAAGAGATGAAAGAAGCATGTGCGAAATTGTATCATTGCAAACGAATAACATCTTCACTGATTTTGACCAGTCGTTGCTGCCGACACGTGAACTTACGGGGGTGATAAGGAGACATCAAGCTGACCTTACTGTTTTTACATAACGGCAGTTAAAAATATACACGTTTCTGAGAAGAGCCAATGGGTTGAATCCTCATTACATATTTTATGTCAATTAGCGTTAATGCTACTGTATATATTTTTCATTTTTGCAAAAATGTAGATGACTATAATTCAATAAAGTTATCTACATTACAAATAAAAAATGAAATATTCGTATTTTGTGACTGCAGAGTTTTGTTAGAAATAAACCAGTTACAAAATGCAATGATGAAATGATATAAGAAGATGCATGTAAAATTTTTTAGAAACAAGGGATTTTCTGTCGTATTTCACTAGTTTTCGTGGTCCGCTTGGCCAATTAATATCTTTTAATTAATTAGGGTTTTTAGTTGAGATAAAAAGTCAGTGTCACGAGTGGGATTCGAACCCACTATCTTCGGCTAGATACGCTGCTGCTCTACCACTTGAGCTATCGCGACCTCGATCCACTCGGACACTAACTTCCCATCTCAACCACACTGTTTGAATTTTCCCTCCTTTTTGCCATTTTTCAATTCCCCTCTAAATCTAGTTATGATTTTATATTATTTAGTTGTTTATACCTACGTAAATTGCGGTATATGATTTCAAGAGTAACTAATTTATCATATCTACGCTAAAAATGTTTGTATACATGTAATTTAAATATAGCTGAATAGTATAAACATATGGCAAGCTAAGGATCGTTAACAAATAAATTAGATATGCAGAAATATTAGATGGTAAATTAAATGGTTTTTTGATTTTTTTTTAAATACAGCTTAATTCCTCATATTTCAGATTCCATTTATATAATGTTTCCCTAGCTAAAATTTTCTTTGATAAAGTAAAACTGTAAGTAATGTAACATCAAGGGAAATATCATGTAACCCCAGACTATAAAAACAATTATTTCCATTTTAAATGTATCAATTAACGACTCTTTCACCGTCCCTAAGTTATTTTGGTTCTTCTTTCATGGCTAGATACGCCGCTGCTCTACCACTTGAGCTATCGCGACCTCGATCCACACGGACAATAACTTCCATCTCAACCCCACCTTTTGAATTTTCTCTCCTTTTTGCCATTTTTCAAATGAAAAAAATTGAAAAATGTCATAAAGGAGGGAAAATTTAAAAGGTGTGGTTGAGATGGGAAGTTAGTGCCCGAGTGGATCGAGGGCACGATAGTTCAGGGGGTAGAATGAATAGCGGCGTATCAAGCCGAAGGTCGTGGGTTCGAATACCGCTCGTGACTGACTTTTTTATCTCAACTAAAAACTTTAATTAATTGAAACTTATTCAGAATATTATCAATCGGATTTTGTTAACAGGTAATGAAGGTAAGGATTTTGTTAATAGGTAAACTTTTTCTCAAAAGCTTGTGTTTTTCTTCAGTAAATTTAAAATAAGGATATAACGTAAGCAGATAATTGTTACGTTCCCAACTTTTTTTCTACCACCGGTCGTTTGCACTTGTCAACATTTCACTTACACGTACTAATGAACATGTTTGTATGTTTGTAAGCCCTGTTCCGCGATGTTCCTTGGATTTGCAGTTGAGAGGTCGCCCCCTTATTTATCCAAGGGTGCACCATTAGCACTCAAGATGACACGGTCGTGTTTGTTAATGATGGCTAGTATTATTTGTGACGGGCTTGGGGAGAATCAACGTCACCAGCAGAACAAGCCGCACCCGGACGAAAGAGAGACAGAGAGGGGTCGAGGGAAACGGTAGTAGGTGGTTTTGTTGGTTCGAGAGGCGGGACAAAAATGCCATTGTCGAGGAAAAAAATGTGGGGATGAGAGAAGTGGACAAGGGTTGGCATTGTCGAAGGTGGGATATGCAAAGAGGGATCGTCCGCATAATAGTACAGGAGAACGACGGACACTCTTATCATCTGCAAAATTTCCCACCCTGTCCGCGCCCCGCCCGATCTATGCTAAAAAGCATCCATTGATCATTGTACTAGGAACTCTAAAATAATGATGAATGCTTATGTTATTCAGACGAGTAGGCATTCTCCACAAACCGGAATTTAATCACGTTCAATAAATACATACTTACAGTTTACATTTGTTTTGACCGTCTCAACTAAACTACAAAAATGATACACAAATTTATTGTGTAACATTCATAACAGTATTTGCCTATTAACGACAATATTGTTTTATTGAAAATGAAAATTCCAGACCAATAAATACCTTTACCGACTATCAAGGGAAAATTATGGATAAACTAAAAAAATATATTTGTGTCTTATAGAAAGAATCTGTACTTGGATCATGGAACGTGACGAATCCCTAAATCCTGTCTTATATTTTCCTACTAAACGGTCACTTTCATCACATTCTGTTCCCATCTCAAATAAGCTTTAAAGGAATATCATCCCTTAAGACCAAAATCACTCGTACAAACATTTTGGTAAAGCATAGATTGAAAAATTGCTCAAACAGCTTGAAAAAAGACGAAAACAACAAGTCAAGATTGATCATAGAGGAAGGAACTAAGGAGGAAAGACCTCATCCGTATATTATGGCCCAATAAATATGACATAAACCAGTATTAATAATAAATAGCACTCTCAAAAACACAGACAAGAATGACACATGTACACAGAAAACAAACACTTTGAGCCCTGAAGATGATCTCAACAATGATCGAAACGTTGGCACGATAAAGAAAATGTTTTCTAAAACCACGACACACCAGACCGCATCTCACGACCTCCAAATAATTAATAATAAATTATTATCTCCTTCTTACTATCGGGCGTATGGAATCATATGCTAATGGATCGTAAGGAGTTTGGTTTCTTCCAGAGCTCTGGACAGTCGAAATTTGTCCACATCCGAATGGCACTCAGCCGCGATTATTATTGTGTTAAACCTATGACCATTTTTCGCATATAGTCTTTTGATCGATACTTCTTTTAAAGTTCAAGTCCTTGCATTGTACATAGTTCGGACCATACTAACATTTGACTAGTTTACACTGCGCTAAGATAGACAGGCTAAAGTCGCAAAACAGGTTTTTGAATTTTGTAAAAGCTTGGCTCGATTTTGCAATTCGGGGCTTGATCTCCAATGGGGATCCCTTCACCACTCTCCCAATGTTAGTTACTTCTGCTATTTGCTGTCCGTTTAGTGCAGTCCAACCTACTGGTTTGCTGTTGTATTTTTGTTTTCTGAACTTCCAGCTGTAATCACAGCATATAATCCGTGGTATTTATTGTCTCAGCTAAGACTCTTTTCAAAATACGGATGAAATAGCAAAGGGAACACAATGCATCCTTGCAGGACACGTTAAGGATTTTTTTTATTTTTTATTATTTTTTTTTAAGCAGATTTAACTCCCGGGGTGCCGGTGTTTTTACAAAAGGCCCGTTCGAATGCTGGGCCGATGGATTCGAACCCAGGAATTTCTTTATTCGGAGATAAAATTATCAACAAAAATATTTTTTTTATCTTCTGTTGAACACATTTTGAGCTCTCCAGTCACACTCATTGCGCAAATAAATTGTGACAGTACAGTATGAAGTCATTGTAATTTTTATATGTTATAAAAATAATAATTTGAACGTGAGAAACAACAAGACCCCATAAGAGATGTAAAATGTCCATTAAATAACATTTCGTTATACTAGGATATGTTACTCATCATGAAAAATAATAAATCACGCAATACGTTCTACTACATGTTTTAAAAAATAATGAATAAAGTGTCAATTTTTGTAAAAACAAAAAGAATAAACTTATCCTAATATCAGACATGATCAATTGGGTACGAATATTATTTTTGCTTTTAAATAATTTCCAATCAATTAATTTTTACATAAAACACATGTTTACACAAAACAAAGCCATTTAAATGTGGGTTGATATTGGCAAAACGCTTTTTCAATTTAATAAATTGTACCGTGATTTAAAATGCCAGAGATAATAGATTAGCTGTGCCTCATTCCACAGATATCCCATTTCACGCTAGACATTCATTTCCTTGAGTGTTGTTTGTGGAGGAAAGGGATTGTTCGAGGTTTTCATTAACGCCTGTGTTGACTTAGAGGCTGATTGGATTTGTGTTAGCCCATTGTCTCCGTAGGTGGCCGTGGAACGACTAATAGGCTGTCATGGGCAGACCGCGATATAAAAATCCGGTTGCGATTGCGTTGTACGCCACAACAATGCCGGCCATTAGGCAAATAAAAGCAGCCGGCACCAACGCTTGCTCAAACACTCGGGACAAATTAAACAGACTTTGCTCCAGCCACTCAGGTTTCTCCGCATCTGGCATTGCACCGATTCATAACGGCTAACTATACTCACCGAGCCCTTTCCCATCAACGCATGGGAAATTCTTCTCCATTTCCCAGTAAGCAAAACAAGCCTAACTTGTCATTGTAAAGGGTCATCCTTTCCCAACCAACCATTCGTTCACTTTATTTATGGAAAGAAATGGAGACAGAAATATTGTATGAATTGGCAAATTAAATATTTTCCGGGGGTATGTACAATTTTCCGGTGTATTTTTTAAATTTTTATTATTAGATTCGATTATGACAATAGTCCTCCTCCAGTCTTCTCTTAACGTTTTAACATTTAATTCACTAGTTTGCGTGGTTCGCTTGACCATTCTTTCAATTAATTAAGGTTTTTAGTTGAGATAAAAAAGTCAGTGTCACGAGCGAGATTCGAACCCACGACTTTCGGCTAGATACTCCGCTGCTCTACCACTTGAGCTACCATGACTTCGATCCACTCGGACACTAATTTCCCATCTCAACCCCACCTTTTGAATTTTCTCTCCTTTTTGCCATTTTTCAAATGGTCAAGCCGACCACGAAAACTAGTAAATTTAATAAGTTACAATGAAGTATATCTTCACTAAAGCTGTACGTGGCCATTTCATTTGTCGCCAAGAAACAAATAGTTTACACGACATTTCAAAAATGGCAAAAAGGAGAGAAAATTCAAAAGGTGGGGTTGAGATGGGAAGTTAGTGTCCGCGTGGATCGAAGTCACGATAACTCAACTGGTAGAGTGGCGGAGTATCTAACCGGAGGTCGTGGGTTCGAAGGCTGCTCGTGACACTGACTTTTTTATCTCAACTCAAAACTTTAATTAACTGAAAAGTTTTAATATTCGTTTAACATATTTATCAATATGTTGAACTATTGCATCATGTACAAATTCAGATTTTATTTTACCCATTTTTCTTTTCCATGCTCAGTGTTTTAAGTTTTTTTTTATGTATATGTACGTATGTATAATCTAACTTACTAACGCATTCTAACAACAATAATAAGGTAGGCCCTTATTGGGCAATTAAGTTCATGTTAGGCAGGGTTAACTTTCGGATTCTTCTCAGGAAGCTAGTGTGTTTTAATCTCACAGGGTTGTGTATAATGGTTTCATCTCATTCTTTTTTCAAATTCTGTCCGAGGTTCCTCAGGGCTCTCAACTTGGGCCGATACTTTTTTAAATAATTTTCAACGACGTTGCACCGATTTTTCGTTTTTCTTCGTATTCACTTTTAACTGACGACCTAAAGTTTTCAATATTTCTTCCATTGGCAGAATGGAAATTACGTCAATTAGATTTAAAAGCTCTGGTGTTGTGATAATGATTTGTGCGTCAATTAATCAAAATGCAAGTACATTAAATTCAATGTGTCTGCATTCTACCACATCGGTTGTCTTCCCGGTACAGAGTAGATGAAAAAATGTCATAGGCATCATGTAATTTTCGTGATCACATCTCCAAGATTCTTGCAGATTGTGATTTTTTTCTCAGATTCTTTAAATACTTTTAAAAAGAAGAAACCTGATGCTTAACGTGCTTACCTGTTGTTTCTATAGATGAACGTTCTTAACGTTCTAGTCTTTCTTTTTTATCATATAACGTCTTACTTTTATATTATTTATTTACTTATATTTTTGATTATGTTTTGTTAGCTTATTTCTGCCCCTTTTTGCGCCTTGCATGAAATGCTTATGTTTTAAATAAATAAATAAGTGCACATAATGTCTTCCGGTTTTTTACACTTTTCCCTGGAGGAACTGGTGGCGTTAGTCTTCCTTTCGTCCACTGCGATAGTGGTGAATTGACCCTTCTTTACATTCATACCTCAGACCATGGTCAACTACCGTAAGGGTAAATTGTGACATTTTTCAAAGTTGCCTGGGAGGTGATGAACGTTTGGACGATTCCGATCATTTAGCTGGATGTAGAAGATGGCGAAATGAAAATTAGTTCTGACAGACCAACCCAGCGAGGATAGACAATCGAAAATGATCGGTAAAGACCAAATTACTTTAAGGGTGGATGAGTATTTTTCCTCTTCGCTTATTTCCCTATGCTTTACAATTAACTAATGCTTTCCAGTCACATAAGATATGTTCCGATGTCTCTGATGTTTCATGTCAGTTTTTCCAATATTAGTGAACGGTAGGAAATAATTGGGCAATAGCCGGTATAAAGGCCTATTATTTCACTTAATTTTCGCCTGTTGAGCAAGAGAGAAAGAGAGGGAGAGCGAGAGAGAGAGAGAGTGAGAGAGAGATAAATTGTGGTTTTCTTGGTTGAGATGATGAAAAACTTCTCTTGTCATTTTATCCTTACCCACCATCCTGGTCTAGGTTGGATTCAATTCCGGTTTTAGTATGCAATAGGCTGTCGCTACGTCAAAATTTTTGGTCTTTGGTTCATTTTCAATTTTAGAATAGGTTTGAAAAAAATGGGTTTGTTCAAAGTTCAATATAATTGTGAGATTTCCTCTTGCCAAGGAAGTATGAAGCTTGTTGAGACTGCTATCCTAGTTGTTTTGTCGGTCAGACGCATTTTGGTTTCCCGACACATTCTGACAGGCCAAGATAGATAAGATAACAGAATACTATTCGCAAATGGCTAAACTACAGTTTGAAAGATTAAAGGAAGACTCGCAATTTTCCAGACAAGATGATGTCAAAATGTGTCGGGCGTTTTTGGAGTTCAGGTATTGATTATGCTTAACATATTATATAATAAATTATTGCTCTTTAACTCGAATATTTATTCTCTTGGCGACTTTGTTGTGAATTTAATTTAGACAAAATATGCAGCAAATCTACAAGGAAATCTATAATATTGTGAACTATAATGACGTACACTTTACTATCATCGAAATACATTGAGGAAGAATGAATAATGTACTTTCTAATACAATCTTATTAACCTGAATTTATACAAAAATAATTTTTAGCGTGCTTGGGGGTGCAGTGTGCCATCGTGACCCAGCACACACTTTAGAGTTATTCGGTTGCGTTTCTTAGGAATTGGAGATGTGTTAGGCAATCCCAGATCAGCTTTGAGTTGAACTAGGAGGGGTGTAAAACGTTCAAAGCTGTTTGGCTGTCTGAGAATATGTATATCGTGCCATCTTTTCGTTTCTTTTTGAGAATTTATTGGACATAATTATTCAGAAATCGTGAGGTTTCAGAAAAACATTTACTTTGTCGTGCCAACGTTTCGATCTTTATTGAGACCATCTTCAGGGCTCACAGTGTTTGTCTTCTTTGTAATTGTGCCATTCTTGCGTGTCGTGTTGAGAGTGCCAGTGAGATATTGCTGCTTTATGTTTATCTCTTTTGATTGGACATAGTATGGAGGCCATCATAAGTCAAAATTTGTGCGATTGATTTCTGCTCAACTTTTTGTTCCATTTTCAGTTTTAGAATAGGTTTAAAATTTTGTTCAAAATAATTGAGAGATTTTGCCTTCCCTGTGAAGTAATGAAACCTGGTCGTTTCCCAACAATTGGATCTATTTTGGTCCTCAAACGTATTTTTTCTGCAGCAGGTCAATTCTTCCATTGAATAAGTAATGATTTATATGCAATTACAATAAAAACAGACAAAACAAAATTGTGAATATTAAGTGGGCAGATCAGCCTGCACGTGCACTTAAACGTTTTTAATTTTCAATACCTTCTCTAATAGGTTTATCATTGTCTGTTTTTCCGTTTGGCCGAACGCTCCGTTGCAGGAGGCAAACACGCGTAACACTTAAGACGGTGCATGTTTCGGAAGAAACCTTTGATCCGATGTGAAAGGAACGGGGATCGGAAAGAAGAGGGTAAAGGTGCGGCCATCTACTTCCAGAATAACTTGTTCTTCTACTCATCCCTAAGTCTCTTATTTGCAGGAGAGGACAAGGGAATAGAACTGGATCTTTCCAAGAGGGATTAGCATGTGCTCGCCGAGCCGAGTGATGGAATTAGGGGATTACCGTTTACTTGTATATTCGCCGAATTGATAAAGGATCTAGAGCGGTGGGCCGATAATCCATTTATGGGGGAGGGGGTTTGGACCTTTTGTACGACCCTTTACGAAACCCCCAACGTAACAAACGGAAAATATAAACTATTCAATTCTATTAACCACCCTCGTTTTATTCCATTACACAGATCAGAGGATAACTGTTCGGTAATTCTTGTTTACGCCAATGCCGGCCTTTGTATTCGAAAACTCTAATCCTTATATGTCTAACGTGTTTCGTACATTTGTCAAAGCCCCATAACAACTTCTGGCTTTTAAGTCTTTTATTAAAAAAACTATTTGCATATCAAAGAAATATCAGCTTTCATAATTTTGCCTGGATTTGTTTTTGAAAGTAATCTCCTATTATTAAACTCGTTTTTCTGGTTCTATTTTGAATTGGTGTGCTTGTAAGGAGTGATGTGAGAGGACGGGATCTTTATTGGAGGATATGATAGCAGTACATCCGCAAAAGTGTGAATGGATATGTGAAGATAGGTAAGGAGGCCAGCAGTACACTTTCAATAAAAGATGGGACCAAGGATTCCACCCTGTGAGACTCCAGCTTTACCAGGATAGTAGTCAGTCTGACATTTGGTATCGTTGCATGGGATTCAGCTAACAAAACTGCGACGTTACACAAAACACTACAATAAAAATTATTCTTAGATAAATAACGAATTCTGTTTAATATAGGACATTTTTTTTACTTTCTCTTTGTAGTCCTTATATTTAAAACTAATATACGTTACACAAATACAATATATTTAACTTGGTTTAATAAACATTTTATCTTATCCTAAAAACCCATGTAACCGACTGCTGCGTCAGAGTGAGGTGCGGCGCCGAGTCCTTGCAGATCAGAGCGATGCAAGCCGGCGTCCAACAAGGGAACATTCTTGGTCCTTTCCTTTACATCATATACACTGCTGACCTATTTGAACATCCCAATACCATCATCACAACATATGCGAACGGTATCGCAATTCTCTTCTCTAACTCGAATCCTTCCTACCTACCTCCAATACCCAAGAACCCTTGAGCTTACC
Organism: Cimex lectularius; assembly: GCF_000648675.2. Taxonomy (NCBI): domain Eukaryota; kingdom Metazoa; phylum Arthropoda; class Insecta; order Hemiptera; family Cimicidae; genus Cimex; species Cimex lectularius. Next base: position 404,777 of record NW_019392780.1, read on the forward strand.
GAAGATTGGTGCAAAAAGTGTAGGACAAGACTGAATGAAAGAAAATGCACTCAGTGTACGTTCAGATTGAAAAAAAACCATCTTGCTGTCTACTGTACATCAACAACAAAGAGATACCAACTTCCATTCAAGTAAAATACCTAGGACTATAACTAAACAACTGACTGACGAAGAATCCTTACGCAAGACTTAAAAGATAACAGCTTAACTGAAGACGGGGCAGCTATGAAGATTCCTAGGACCAAAATCCATCTTGACCGTCAAGACTGCACTTCGACCACTTTGGACCTAAAGAGTAGAACTGTGAAGTTCTGCCGAGCCGTCTGAATCCAACGCATCCCCTTCCTTCCAATAAAAAGTCCTCGGACAAATCGTCAATGCTCTTGCTATGTCACTAACCTCACTATCCGCAACGACCTCAACGTTCCTAACGTCTACGAACTGAACCGTTCCTTCAAACGTTTCACTCCAACCTCTCGATCCACCCTAACCCTACAGCTCGAGACCTCTGTACACATTCCCATCCCAAGGACCCGCCTCGTAGCCTTAATCGACAATGGCTTCGAGACCTCCTTGCCCCTTAATCCCTCACACTGAATGCATGCGTTGGGGAGCTTCTCATAGCATGTGTCCTTCCGGGTGCTACGGAAATAAATAAACATAAATAAAAGAAAAGGTTAATTAAAAAAGTTAATTTCAAGTTACCGTAGAATTAATTAAGATTAGAGTTAATTAAGAATTAGAACTGACTTTTACTATTCGCACAAAAAAATAATTTCAAGTTTCTCTTATTTTAAGTCCAGTAAAAAATTTAAAAACTGTACTTCTAAAATTATAAAAATGAAACAATTACCTAATTTTGAAGGTTTTAAATAGTTTGATAATTACTTATATTACTTAACTTATAGATAATAATTATTACCTATTGTATATGTAAAGAGTGTATAATTGTATACTTTCAAGCTTTCTCTGATTTCATATAAATTTTTGTTCATTTCAATGAAATTATTATTTTATAATTTAAACTCCAGCCTTCCACATAAAAGAAATCCTTTTAGAGCGCTTGCCCGAAAGGTGGAAATAAAAAGATAAATAAAATATATTTATGTAATATACCACTTGATTATAGTTACACCGTACAGAAAATTGATTTTAATTTCGTTCAAAAGCCATTGTTGGACGAAAATAAAGAGGGTAGGCGAATTGTCCGTTCCCTCATTTAAGGTTTAAAATTTATTTTCTCCAGCAGAGTTGCTATAATTGATCGTCTTGAAGTCTTGTTAAGTGTTGTTTTCCGCAGCTTCAACGTTATTTCGGACAGTATTTTATTGCAGTGTTTGACAACGCATAAATCGATTAGGCAGATGAAATGGTTTATAGATACATTATCATAAATATAAACAAAGCAGTATTATTACTCAATTAAGCATTCACAATTTGTTCGAAATGAAAAATTTGTCACAGGCGGGATTCGAACCCACGACTTTCGGCTAAATACGACGCTGCTCTACCACTTGAGCTACGGTGACTTCGATCGCCCATGCCATAAACTTCCCATTTCGACTCCCCGTTTTATTCCAATTGTTAGCCAATCCTGGCTTCATATAAAAACACTGTTATTTATTACAGTGTTATTGTACTATATTAGCGGGACTGTATACGATTCACGGGTCTGATTCTCGATTAATACTAACTTTTTAATTATCTTTATCAGCTTAATTGAGTCATTATATAATTACTCAATTATGTGTGGTGATTAGTGACCGTTAGTCGATGATTATTCGGAAATTGTGAGATGCGGTCTGGTGTGACGTAGGTTTCAGAAAAACATTTTCTTTATCGTGAGAACGTTTCGATCATTAATGAGATCATCTTCAGGGCCTGGGATTTACAAACATTGTTTAAATTTAAATACATGTAGGATGTGGAAAACAATATTTTTTATATTCAATCAAAGTATTTCTACTCACTCAAAGTGTTTGTTTTCTACGTACGCGTGACTGGAAACACGGTAGCTAAAGTGGTAGAGCGTATTTATCCGAAAGTCATGGGTTCGAATCCCGACTGTGACACAAATTTTTCATTTCGAAAAAAATGTGTATACTTAATTGAGCAATTATATAATTAAGAATAAGCTGATCAAAATAATTAAAAAGCAATATTATATTCAGTAAAATTTAATATGTAGGTAGTTTCTTTGGCAAGTTTCGTTACCCGTGTTTGCTCACAATAGTAGCGTGGTCAGCGTTTCATGTGGTTTGGTACATCATCCAACAAATTAAATTTCTATCGACAAATGTGTACAAATAAGCTCAATACATCGGACACTTTAAAAAATAACATGTTTTATTGGAAAAAAGTAATAAGTGAGTACACCAGTGGGTATTGACTTTCTTATTGCTGTAAGGCCACAAAAGCAAGGGCTATTGTAGAGTACGCTTTGTTATCAAACTCCTGATTGTCATCGATTTTCAGAATGCCCAATTTGTGCACGCGACTCGAGGACCCATTCTACGCTCTATTACTTGTAACCGTCTCCCCTTTTGTCCACATGTCGATAACTTCGCCTGGGTAATTCTTTGATAAATTGAATTCCAGTTTTTCTTTTTCCTCCCATTGGGAAACTGGCTGCTGTTAATCAAAATATACCAAACATGTTCATGAAGGGAACACCTTAAAAAATTACCCGTGGGCAGTGTCTTGAGATAAGCCTATTTGACCCAGACCTTTTAAGTTTACCTCTTTTATTTTATTTAGTAAGATTGCTCTAATGATCTGTACAATGATTAGTAGACTTCACTCAGTTAAATTCTTCTTTTTATCTAGCTTTAATTTATTATTTCATTTATTCAAATTTTTAATGAAAAATATTCGTTTTTCTGATTAAAAGTTTCTGTTTATTTTTTTAATATATTTTTGTGCAGTAAATATATTCAGCATTGTATTTCATATTTGCTTATAAAATAAATGCCTTTAATAATTAGTTTTATCCTTCTTGTCTTTAAAGCAAAATATAGTTATTATTTTACTTTTTACTTAAAGTCTTGGTTGAGATGAAAAAGTTAGTGTCACGAGCGGGATTCGAACACACGACTTTCGGCTAAATACGCCGCTGTTCTAGCCACTTGAGCTTCGATCAACTCGGACACCAATTTCCCATCTCAACCTTTCTAATTTTCCGTCTTTTTGCCATATTTTCAAATGTCGTGTAATCGGGATTCGATTCACAGGGAGTTGGTGTCCGAGTGAATCGAAGTCACGATAGCTCAAGTGGTTAGACGAGGGACATATTTCGAATTCCTCATGTGACAATAAACTTTTCATCTCAAACAAGACTTTAGATAAAAAGTATAATTAATTGAGATAATTAATAGGTCCATTATGACCGCTACCGTCAAATATGTGAGGATTAATATAATGTGTGGTGATTGGTGACCGTTAGTCGATGATTATTCAGAAATCGTGAGATGCGGTCTGGTGTGATTTCAGAAAAAAAATTTCTTTATCATGCCAACGCTTCGATCTTTATTGAGAACATCTTCAGGGCCTGGGATTTACAAACATTGTTTAAATTTAACAAAAACATGTAGGTTGTGGAAAAAAGTGAATTTATACAATGCAAAAAAATATTTTTTTATATTCAATCAAAGTATTTCTACTCACTCAAAGTGTTTACGCAGAAAACAAACGCTTTAAGTGAGTAGAAATACTTTGATTGAATATAAAAAAATATTGTTTTGCAAATTGGGAAAATTGGGGACGTGTATGGTGTAGAAACATTAGTTGTTTTCTTCCGTTAGTGGTTTTCGTGGTTCAGAAGTGAACATTTAATTTGGAAGACTAAAATAGATCACGACGTCCTTTAACCGTTAATGAAAAAATTCTGTGCTTTTGTCACAAATAACCCTCAAGACACAAGACATCCTAGAGAAGCATAACCTATCTCATACGAGAGTTTCAACGCGTCTGAGAGCACTGTTTGTCGGAGTAATACATGGGGTCCTCAGAAGTTGACTGAGAAGAATTTATTGGACCCCGATATGAGATTCCCCCTAAAACGCAATATAATCCAGCCATTTGAAAAAGATTGACAACTAGGATTGAAAAGTTAGTTCTTCACAACGATGTTCAGAGAGGTAAATCTTGGGGAAAACGCAGCGATCCACCGTTAACAACTCCAAAAGCAAAATTACATTCCTAGAAGGTAGTCGTGTGCATTTGGTGATATTTGGATGGGGATGCTTTATTATGAGCTTCTTCAATCAAATCAGTAATTTCGAGTAATTGGCAAAAATCCACCCGCGCACGTTAACATCAACAGGATCGTTTTCTGACCCGATAACATTCGTCCCAGGTGTTTTTGCAGACGCACCAGAAATTGTTGGATCTTGGGCCATCCCATTCAACGAATTTCCCTGACATTGCCCTTTTATATTTTCACTTATTCTGGGCTCTTCAAAACGCTATTGATGCTTTTGAAACTTTTTTAACCCGTTATGGCCTAATGATGTATTAGATCAAGACTAACTAACTACAACCCGAAATTTGTGTAATTTTGTTGATAGACTTTTTGGAAATCCTAGGTCTAGGCTAGTTAGGTGTGTATTGTGTGAATGAATAGCGGTCACTGGCAAATGACTGTATTTATTAGCGAAATTGATGATGAATGTATGGGTGTTAATGTTGCAGTATACTATAATTTGTCTTTTGTCGAGTGCCATCGGAATATACTGTAGCCCAGCATGTAGATTTAACCGATAGTATGTTCTGGTATCGATGAAGTCAGATCGAAGGAAATGATAAATGTAATTCCTCGCCGTCTTGTCAAAAAATATGTGTAGTATTGTTAGTATGCGAAGAGGCGGATGAAGTACCGCAGATAAAGTAAGTTAAAGAGATAAAGAGTAGTTTCTTTCCTTTCAATTCCGTAGATGGATTCTTGAATTGACTGAGTGCTCGATTTTATCTTTCAATGCGGCTCTAGTATGAATCCCTACTCTGCAGAAGGGTTTAAACATTGTCAACAATGTTGCAGTCATGTTACAATGGCATCCGCTTTTTCATTTACCTCTTCTTTTGTATGCTCTAGGAACCTGTGAAAATTGGCTCTGTTTTGCATATCTAATTTGTTTAGTTTTCTAATTTGGTCGATCATTCTGGTCAGTCAATCCTCGTGTACTGGTCTGTGAGATGCGTTTTGGCATTTTGTCTTCATCAGCGTTGAGCGTCATTTTACTACTATTTAAAACTTTATACAGATTAAAATAGAAAAGACCGACAATAACAATGACCGACTAGACTAATTCAACCTCAGGCTTAATCCTTCAAAGACAGATAAGATTAATTTACTCCTTTTTTACAAAAGAGACACCACAGTAAACCACATAACAGTCTTTCCCCTATACTTCCTGAAAAGGACAATGTGGATCTTTAACGTCCGCACCTAGCCTATTCGGACTGATCGGACATTTTGATTCTCAAGATGAGAGCTGACGCACCTCCGCATACGACAGGATGGTGTTACTGCCGCAGCATTGGTGTGGAGGCAGCACAGCCCCGAAGGGCCAAGACAACCTCGCTGCCCGCTTGCCCATTCCGAGTGGTCGGGTCTGCATTAAGCTTCAGACCGTATGCGCATAGGGCTACCTAATCCGAAATACATCAGCCTGGTCTCCCGTGCACTCCCTAGATAGAGAAGGCCACTCTATCTCCCAGAGAATTGGGCTTCCCTATCGCAGAAACTGCTGGATCCGCTCCGGCCGCGGTTTTGTTTAAAGTGCAATTGCTAACCACCTCCTAGAGGAGACCGCCTACGGTAAAGCTTCCAATCGAGATCAGCCTACAGATACGTGCAAAGCATGCTCGAGTAGGAGCAACCGATTCACTACCCGTTCCCATCCGAAACAGCTTACGCATTCGAGGGACTTTTCAGCATAATCAAAGCGTCCTCAACGCTTATACGCTGCCGTCCGATCCGCCTTATCTCGTGAGGCCGGGTGTATAGTGATCATACGCAAGTTTCGTGAGAAGGTCACAGGTAGAAGACATCTCTAAGTTCCCGCCAGGGGCGTCATCACGTACCACTACGAATCCATTCCCAGTGTAACAGGGGATGAATTTTGGAAAATTTCTGTTACCCGTAGTACACATGAGTAAACCACATAACAACCACTGGATATAGAAAAATGCAAAAACGTGAAGAAAGGCGGACTACGGTGATCGGTACCGAATAATTTACAGGTTTATCACCCCGCGGATAACTCAAAGAAACGATTTATTTAGTTTTGTTTTTGTCAGTAACGTTTTAGCTAACTACATTTGATTTTAGTGCTCGGATGTTCTGACGCTCTGACATAACAGTCTTTCTTTTTTTATGCCCTTTCAGATTAAATTGAGTACACCTTCAGCATGAAAGATCCTGGAGTACATGCTAATGGGCACTGAGTAAATTTGGAAACCAAATTCTCTTCCCCATTTGCGTCCTAAATCCCTGTGAGTTGTAGCAGATTATACCTTTCCTCGCCGTGGAGTTCACATTGCTTTCTTCTTCATAGATTGGTCTGGAATTTTTTTTATTGAATTTAAATATCTTATTTATGTCGTTTTATAGGCCGAAAGTATCAGATGTTCCCATAATTTGGTTGCTTTTATCCTCGTTTTTAAATTTTAATAACTCCGGAGATTCCCAGTTGGGAATGAAAGCGATCTGTTTCTGATTGTTGTAAAAACTTTCTAATATGTACAGGAATAGGTACACCCCTAAATGAGAAAAATACAATAATATCACATAAAAAAACATTCTTCTTGCAGCAAGTAATCTCAAGCCAGCATCTCAGTTTAAATTCTGAAAATAAATAATAAATTCTGAACTTAGTATCAACAAATCTGGTATAAGATTAAGTTTAAGAAGATTTTGAATTGAAATAGTATCGTCAGTTAACCAACCGGAACATGAGATATTAAAGGTAAGGTAAGTAGAGTATTTTTTGGACCACCTGACCCACTCGAGGACAATGGCCAACGGTGTTGAGCCCCTCGAGGCACGACAATGGAACAGTTTCTAACAATAAGTACACTGCATTGTCCTTCCCGCCTACTCAGCACGGTTTCTTTTAGCTTTTCCACATTATTCTCTTTGAAATATCTTAACTACCTGTCTAGGAACTCCGACACCTCAAAAGTCTCATTGCACCCAGGCACAAAAGGGTATTTGGACATTCGAGACCGGGCCCCGGCCCTTTTCCCATTGTCGGCCCTTGTATCGACAACACATCTCCCATTCACTCGCGACGAAATCCTAACAGTTAACGGGAGCGAGCTCTTTCACGGCCGGGGGATTTTTCGGAATTTTTTTCTACATTTAAAACAAATCCCTTTGCAAAAGAACTTGGGCGTTCATGCCGGCAGAGGCTCAGGGAACAATCTCAAAATTTCACACCCCCTCCCCCCCAAAAAAATATTCTTATCCACTTCTAACAAAAAAGTCTGTGTATGAACAATAAAAAAGCATTAAGTATAAACATGTTTGTTTACGAAAAAAAATTATCGTAGGGATGAATAACACTTTTAACATCGTAAATACGTTAAGAGGAAAACGAAGAAAAATACCTCTATCTCTACCACAAAGTTCAACAAAGCATAAGATATGTAAAAACATGAAAAACGGGATGTTATAAGAACGTCTGGACTGTAAGTTTATTTGGTTCAATATATTATTATCCGTTTTCATCTAAAAACAAATGATCTACGATAAATTAATTCAATTCTAAGCAGCCCAGGTTTTGGAAGGGACACAGTGATGTAATAGAAAGTTTCACATCATTCTTAACACTAGCTGAAGGGAACAATAGAGTCTAGTTCAATAATGGAGAAATAGAAAAAAATCTAATATATTTTTCTTACGGAGAAAAAAATGCCTGGCTATAAGTTATAATATAAACGCAAAACTCCGAAATTGGCCATATCAAAGAACTTATTAAATATTTGCATAAATTTAAATACCTAAAAAAACGATTACTCAAGTTACTTAAAAATGCAAAAATCAAAACCAGATAAAGCTTATATCCTTTTTTAATTGATTTGTTAATTTTATGCAAAGTGTAGTTAAGTTGGAAAAAAAATATAGCCAAGAGCGGGACTCGACCCCACGACATCCGGTCGAGGATCGTGGGTTCAAGTCTCGCTCGTGACATTAATTTTCTAATTCTCAATTCAACCATACTACATAAAAATAATCTTAATTCTATTTAAAATAATTACTTTGGTTAAGGAAACCAACTAAAACATATTCATGTGTGCAAATCAAAGTTTCAAGTACTCAACTACCTAAATCATCATGTTGTAAAGAAATTGATTGGAAAATCAAAGGAGATTATTAACCATGTCGTGAAATACAATGAAGGTAGATTGTAGAATCATTTCAGGCTTTTTAGCCTCCTGTAAAATTTCCTATAGATCAGAGGAGCCGTTTCAAAGATATCATCATTTTTGTAATTGTCGAAAAAATACGCTCTGTAGGATTTTCTCAAAAATTAGTATTCAAGGTTTTTTGGGGGGTACAGTAAACAGATATAAATTTTGTTTCTTCCGACAAAAAAGGATTTAATTTACTTTGTAAAAACTGGAAAAACTTCAGTTCGAACAAATTCGTACCATTGCCCATAAAAAAAATCCGACCGCCTGGTTTTTGTATGACCAACTCTGAAAATGCATATTTTCTCAGCCTTTGAAATCACAGACCTGCGCTAGGTCTCATTTTTTAAAAATTTTTATGTTGAACAAAATAGCTTTTTAAATGTTTTCTTCGCTTTAGACATTCATCAGTAAATTCAAAAATTCGAGAAAGTGTTAATTTTTGCACTTTTTACTAAACTTCAAATTGAGCTGTGGAGCCAGGGAATCGTCCTGGAGCGGCACCCTATAGCAATCGATAGGAAATTTTAATAATATTTTAATTGGACACCTTTCACTTTGCCTTATTTGTCAACAGTTTTCGAATTATTCGCGATTTTTGGGCAAAAAACGTGATTTTTTTATGTGCTCATGGCCAATCGATCACCTATTTAAATTCAATACAATATTATTTTTTGACCAACCGTAGGAAAGTAGGATTAATTGATTTCTTATTGAAATCAGTAATCTGAGGCCTATTTATTGTACCCTATATTTTGATTTTCTTCATAAGTTTTGATAATGATGATGACGAAAGTAGCCTGTGAAGTGGGGGTCTCCACTAGTCTCCAATAGTCTCCAAGCACTACCGTCTTCTGGCTTATTGTGCTTTCCTAGTTCCTTAGTTCAGTTTATCTATCTTCTATTAAGATTAACAAGGGCTACGTCATTGACTGCAGTTGCTGCAAATCCTTTTCCTGAGTTTTCTTTCTATCCCAGGTTATGTCTTCATTGAGCGCTTGCTTCATATTCAAAGATGATATCGGTGACTGACTGGTTCTTCTTCCTCATTGCATAACCTTACAAATAGGGTCATAATTGAATATTCCCATGTTGTGAAGATGTTTTCTCAGATGCCAATGATGGTTAAATTGTTTTGACACTCCTCTCATTGTAACAGAGAATTTACCAGTCTTGATGAGGATTGATTTAGCACAAGTTCACTGTTTCCAGCTTCATTTATTTTGGAAAGCAAGGTCCCTAAACTGCTGATTTCAAAAACCTTTTAAGAAGGATTATTCAAAAATCATGAGATGCGGTCTGGTGTGATGTAGGTTTCAGAAAAACATTATCGTGCCAACGTTTCGATCTTTATTGAGATCATCTTCAGGGCCTGGGATTTACAAATATTGTTTAAATTTAACAAATACATGTGTGGAAAAAAGTGAATTTATACAATGCAAAAATATATTTTTTATATTCAATCAAAGCATTTCTACTCACTCAAAGTGTTTGTTTTCTTCCACCACACACTTTTAAGAAGGGTTAATCGCTGAATAAGATCTGCCTCCAATATAATTCTGTTAAGAAACTCAATTATTGGGTTGTGAGATTTTCAGTGATGTGCGGTGTGATGAACCTGTTATTTTATTGTAACGGATCATTTTGGTCCGCTTCCGTCCATTCTCCCAGGCTTGGTATGTCAGAAGCGTTTCGCCTTGTCGACATCTTCAGTGGTGGCGTTGTCTTAGCACATTTATAAGCCTGACCCACGACCCAATATGGCGAAAAGCTTAAACACATCTGACAGAACAAACCCCATTAAGAAATCTCATAACGCAAAAGTTAATGTTTTAAATATACCGCAAAAAAGCATTATGCTATAAATATTTTGTTATTACTTCGAATTGATGCAAATCTATATCAGCCAATGTTTGGCATAATTTTATTTTTAAAAACGGTTTAGTTTTTAGCTTGCCTATGTTAGCACCCAAAATGAGTGGGTTCAGAAGATCGAATTCGAAATCGTAGGGATCAAAAGGTGTTTTTAGGTCTTAATAGTATCTGACAGATTGTGATTAAACCGAAGAGTTTCTATTACACGATGTCGTTATCTACAATTCAACCGACCTATTTTCACATCATAATCCATATCTAGCTTCAATATCGTGTAGATAGTTGACATTTATTCGGTGAATCATACAATTCGTTTACAAACTATTGCTTACGAACTCTTTTCCAGTTTTTTTAAGACCACAAACCATCATAAAACAACAGCTACAAATGTTTAAAAGGGTACATTTCTATGTTTCAGAAGTCCTGATGCTAAAATTTAACTCCTTTAAAACTTTTATAGATTAAAATAGAAGAGGACCGTGGATAGGAATTGGACAATAGAACTGACCAAAAGAGCCAGACTTAATCCTTCAAAGAAGCCGTCAGACGAGTCCAATTCCTTTGACATTTCACAAAGAACTTACAAAAGGGACCCCGACTAAACAGTAAACCACGCTAACCCACCAGTAGGGATGGCGAAAGGCCGAAATGCTTCTGACAGACCAAAACAGTAAGAACAAACGGAAGAAAATAATCGGACCAAAACAGATCACCCTAAAAAACTCAAAAATAAGTCTCACAAGAAAAATACTGGTTAATGAATATGACAAAGTCTGATAGGTAAAAGTTTTCAAAGTAAAGGGCGTATCTAAGTGGTAGAATTCAAGAAAATTGAAGGCAAAATTCTCCTTTATTTTAATCTGTCGAGCAATGCAACCAGCAATGGAATCTGCGCCTACATAGACCCTTCACAAAAACATAAAACTTGTTCTGCGGTCACCTCGTCTTCCTGGCTGTATGTGGTCAGTGTCTGAACTGCGGTACCTGCGCCTCTTAGGCGGTAGTGCCCTGTCAGGAGTCCTAACGCTTCCCCTTTTGAGAATTTCTTGTCGCATGTCTTGTGCATTGTTCCACCAGCTTGTGCACTCATTAAGGATCCATTTTTGAATGTATACCTTTTTGTTGCAAGGTGGGCAACCCACAATATGGTAGGGTTCCTAGAGAATTCATATTGGCTCCTTTTTTGGCCAACATACCCACCCTCGCATTGTCTCTATGTACCAAATGCTCAGGGAATGCCACGGTCAGGTCATATTAGAGAACTAAGTAAGTAGTAGTAAGGAGAAGTAAAATTATACTGATTTGGGGGGGGGGGTTAGTGGGAAGTTGGTTTCCGAGTGGATCGAGGTCACGATAGCTCAAGTGGTAGAGCAGCGGCGTATCTAGCCGAAGATCGTGGGTTCGAATCCCGCTCGTGCCATTGACTTTTTTATCTCAACTAAAAAAAAACCTTAATTAATTGTGATATATTAATTGGTCAAGCGGACCAGGAAATTAGTGAATTTAATTATACTGGTTTATTCATACTAGTGATAATATAGAGATATGTTTTATAGCATAATAGTCTCTGATTAGTTTCTTGTTCGGTGCATCCGCTGAAGTTAAACTGATTGGACGAAATTGCTAAATTGCATTTGACAGACAAAAAGTAGAAAGGTATAACAAGGTGATCGAGACCTCAAACTTAATTAGGGATTTTCTTAAGTTTTCAACATATATAGATATTTCAAAAGAAGGTTTAGAGATGGAATTTAAAATGAAACTAATTTTCCTATAAAGTACTGCATACTTAAAATAGTTGTTATTTGTTTAACTAAATCACCTCATCAGGTAAGAAGTGCGGACTCATTCGCAATAATGCCTGAAGACCTTGAGGTCGTACAACGACATTCAATACCGCGACGATAGTTTTCGTTACCGTGACAGATCTTTATTAAACTTTTCAATTTTGTCAAAAGTCCAAACAATGATTCTTTTCTAAAATGAACTCGCATATTCCAACTGATTCGGAAATGAAATTGCACTCTGAATGAAACAGCTTTCGTTCTACCCCTCCCGGCCGACCCAGTCGTCTAAACGGTCGGCTAAGTTCCGTCGATACCTGGTCGAGATGCTTCGTCGATACGGATCTGAATGAGATGTAAGCCGGATACTTTGCATGACAAAAAACTGTGTCATAATAATAATAATAGACGCGTTATAAGAAGACACCCCTTGACAGGACATTTGGAATATTAAGGGCAGTTTCATCCCTCCGCCATTGAAATGTAGATCTTTTAACTCCCACCCCCCGAAACTCCATCCTAAACATGTAATTTAATCCAAGCCCTGTTTCTCACCCACACCGCTCTGTCAGCTCTACGATTTTTTATTGACCAGTCACACCTGCTTAGCGGTTACTTGTATTTCCTGCTCAACTTTTGTTTTTACTACCTAAATGTCTGGACGAATACCTAATGGATACTTAGTGAATAAACTACATCAACTGCCTTTCTTTCTTTCTTAATAATGTGGCATAAAAAAATCCAACTTATTTATCAATAACTAAAACTTACTAGTTTTCGTGGTCCGCTTGATCAATTAATATCTCTCAATTAATTAAGGTTTTTTAGTTGAGATAAAAAAGTCAGTGTCACGAGCGGGATTCGAACCCACGATCTTTTGCTAGATACGCCGCTGCTCTACCACTTGAGCTATCGTGACTTCCATCCACTCGGACACTAATTTCCCATCTCAACCCCACCTTTTGAATTTTCCCTCCTTTTTGCAATTTTTCAAATGTCGTGTAATCTATTTGATTCTCGGCGACAAATGAAATGGCCATGGAGAGCTTCAGTGAAGGTATACTTCATTTTAACTTATTAAATTCACTAGTTTTCGAGGCCCGCTTGACCGATTAATATCTTTCAATTAATTAATGTGTTTTTTTTTTAGTTGAGATAAAAATTGAAAAATGGCAAAAAGAAGATCGTGGGTTCGAATCCCTCTCGTGACACTAAATTTTTTATCTGAACTAAAAACCTTAATTAATTGAAATAACTAAAACCCTGAGACGAGATGAGTGATGATATAGTGCCATTATAAATTGATATACATTAAAACACATAGTTGGGCACATTAGAAAACCCAGTTGATTATTGTAGTTGTAATTTTTGTCGAACTTTGTAATTATTGTATTTTCTTACAAAAGGAACAATACGCAGAATTGAAATCGCAATTATTTGTCCCTTCAACCACTAATCCCATATCACAGTGCATATTTCTAAGATACTAAGTTCTAATAGAGTTTTATAATTAAGTGGAGTGGAGTTCTGTTGAGTGATTCGGGTTATTAGAGTTGCTATTGCTGTAAGATAGACTGTCTACTCTGGGGGAATACGAATTTATATCACTATTCCCACCATATATGCATTCAATAGGTGAATCTCCCCCTGAAAGGTTGTGTCCCACATACTGGAAACATGTCATGCCTTGGCTCCCTACAGTGAGCGTGTAGGCTTGCCATGCAATCTGAAAATGGTACTCGAGCACTGCAGTTTCTGGGTCCCCTGATCCGCTTTTTAGGGGAAATTGTTTTTTTTTTTATTGTATATAATAAGTCTTGTGTATTGTGTGTCTATGTTTTGTCTGAGTGCATGTATTTATTAGCGTGAATGGCGAGGGGTGAGGGTGAAATATAACATCATCATCGCCCCTCCAACGTTGAGAGCATATGAGTGTGTGTTCGGGGTCGAAGGCGGAATATTTATAAAAGTACTCCATCGACCCCAATCTAGATTAGTTTGAGTATAGGTCGGTGGAGGAATATCAAATACTCCACAGACCAAACGGAATGAGTGTACTGTATGGATGTATTTATGCATATGAATTTATGTATTTGTATAAATGTAGGGTTTGAAAGAGTAAATAGAATAATTATTCAGATATCGTGAGATGCGGTCTGGTGTGATATAGGTTTCAGAAAAACATTTTCTTTATCGTGCCAACGTTTCGATCTTTATTGAGATCATCTTCAGGTCTCAAAGTGTCTTCTGTGTAACTGTGCCATTCTTGCTTGTCGAGTTGAGAGTGGCACTGAAATCAAACACTTTGAGCCCTGACCGCAATCTCACGATATCTGAATAACTATCGACTAACGGTCACTAATGACCACACATTTCTACACGGGGTAAATAGAATATAGACTTAGTTAGGAGCTGAAATGACCAAGATGTCGGAAGCCCGTAAAAAAAGTAGACATTGTTATTTTTCTTTTTATTATTTTATTTATTGATGACTTTTATAACAAGTTTCGTAAAAATGCAATAGGGCTAATAATCATGAATATAGATTGATTTACGATAGTACAGTTGATCTCGGCGACTTCGGTAATAGGGGATTAAGAGATGATAGCGTCCTCGATCTACACGGTGGAAATTCCAAAACAGTACTAAAAGACATAATTCAAAATCCATGTAAAACTATTTATTGGATATGTAGACATTTTATTTCCCGAAAAAAAAATTCCTTGGGAACATTTTCATTTGACCTGTTCTATAAACTCATAATATTTGTAATAAAATATAGAAATGAAAAAAATTTCAAATAGTAATCCAACTTTCAAAAAAAAGTTGATACAGTCCTGGTCAAAGAAATTGCATCACCTATTTTTTTTTGTTTTAATCCTAAACGATGTTATAATTCAACGGTTTTGTTTATGTTTACTTATAAGGATTAGCCCAAACTCAAACAATGACTCTTAGTCCGGTTTTAACTACTGAGACGTATAAGACAATTTTATTGGCTCAAAATGTCGAATTTTAAACAGCTTTCTGTAACTGAAAAAACGCGAATTGTAACACTAGCTGAGGTTTCGTTATTTTCTTTACGAGAAATAGCGAAAAGGGTAAACCAATCCACAGTGGTAAGAGTTTTAAAGAAAAATCTTTCTCAGGATAGCCTAGAGCGGAAAAAAGGCACTGGGAGAAAAAGAAAAACAAATGAGAGATTGGAGCGGATGATGGTACGATTGTCGATAGAAGATCGATTCAAAACTGCCAAGGAAATATCAAGAGATCTAGCAGATAGGAATTTAGTTAGTATTAGTAGAGAAACTGTCGGCCGACGGTTGAGAGAAAGGGGTTTATGGGCAAAAAACCAGCCAAAAAACCATTTCTCAATAAAAAGATGAAGGAATCTCGTCTAGATTGGGCGAAACAGTACGAAAAGTGGACATCAGAAGACTGGAGAAAAGTGATGTTTTCTGATGAAAGCAAATTTAACATCTTTAGATCTGTGTTTTATACGTCTCAGTGGTTATAAGTAAACATAAACAATACCTTCATAGAATCCCATGTTCTTCGTTCTTCTCGTGTAGAAATGTGTGGTGATTAGTGACCGTTAATCGATATTTATTTAGAAATGGTGAAATGCGGTCTGGTGTGATGTAGGTATCATAAAAACATTTTCTTTATCGTGCCAACGTTTCGATTTTTATTGAGATCATCTTCAGGGCTCAAAGTGTTTGTCTTCTCTGTAATTGTGCCATTCTTGCGTGTCGTGTCGAGAGTGCCACTTTGAGCCCTGAAGATGATCTCAATAAAGATCGAAACGTTGGCACGATAAAGAAAATGTTTTTCTAAAACCTACATCACACCAGACCGCATCTCACCATTTCTAAATAAATAAACAATACCGTTGAATTATAACATCGTTTAGGATTAAAGCTTTAAAAAAATAGGTGATGCAATTTCTTTGACCACGACTGTATGTTCAAAATGGCGGAGTTGACCTATCGTCAATGGTTCTAAGAAAGGATTTTTAAGCCTGTAAAGTAATTTAACCTATTAGTTTAGTTATTACAAAAAAACTCGTTCTTCAACCTACCGACAAAGTGAGCAAAAGTTTGATGCGTCCGAGTCGTAAAGAACATTTCAAAAAGTCATACAACGACGACGGTACTTCCTCGTATTTCTAGTGAGGTAAAACTTGAAAACTTGAAGCCGTAAATCTTTTCTGAACACTCATTGCCCCCCCCCTCAAACTGAGTCGGCCGGGTCAAAACAGCCAGACTATCCTCGGGGTCATATTTACAACAGACGTCGAACAATAAAACGTAGAGATTTGGCCGTTTTGTTTGAGGGGATTTATTGTTTTATTGTTGTCGACCTGGTCTGTTTTCAAACATGTCAACCCACTCTTTTGATCCCACCGCGATTTGCATCGGTCTGTCGTAAATATGAGTGTAGCCAACGGGAACGTCGTAAAACGCCCTAAACTGAATTTCTTTTCACTCCTTTGTTCAATGAAATAGGGCAAATTAAAGTAAGTGGAAGGGTTATTTTTATAGCAGCCTTAAGAAAAAGAAAAGTTTTTATTTACAAAATATATCAACTTTACAAATTATTTTAAATCTTAGATGTCATAAACTGTAACAAAAAATATCAATATTTAAGAAGGTCATTTTAAAATTATCCAAATGTTTATTTAGAAATCGTGAGATGCGGTCTGGTGTGATGTAGGTTTCAGAAAAACATTTTCTTTATCGTGCCAACGTTTCGATCTTTATTGAGATCATCTTCAGGGCCTGGGATTTACAAACATTGTTTACATATTACAATTACATGTTGGATGTTGAAAAG
Source organism: Cimex lectularius (assembly GCF_000648675.2). Taxonomy (NCBI): domain Eukaryota; kingdom Metazoa; phylum Arthropoda; class Insecta; order Hemiptera; family Cimicidae; genus Cimex; species Cimex lectularius. Next base: position 421,684 of record NW_019392780.1, read on the forward strand.
TGAATTTATACATTGCAATAAAGAAAATGTTTTTCTGAAACCTACATCACACCAGACCGCATCTCACGATTTCTAAATAAATATCGATTAACGGTCACTAATCACCACACATTATCCAAATGAATGATTAGAAGAAAAAATATTTAAAAACCTAATAATTCAATGTTTATTTTTCGGAAAAAATTAACAAGAAATTTATTAAAATTATGTACTATATATCTAAAGTTTATAGACTTTTGAACTACTGTGCTTCACTTCAAGTTAATTTTTATCGACCCTGATCCTTGAACTCCCTGATTACTGAGATATTTCGGTTTTCTTCAATGATCATCAGGGTGACACACGTCAACACAAATTACACAGCGATTATTATCAGACCAGGATGATCATAGCAGAACATACAAGTTTTTGAGGGAATTAAGTTAACAATAAAACTTTAACAAAAACATTTAATCGTTATATTTTTATCTTATGATAACTCTGAAACTGCAATAATTTCAATCAAAGAATTTAATATTTCGACAAGGTACAATTAAGTTTAATTAAATTTAATTCTTTTGTATACACCTGTGAGAAAGAGCTATTTATTGTTTATTTAAAATGTTTATCTAACAATGAAAAGCCTTTTTTTTGTAAATGTTTAATGCCGTCTGAGAAGAATTTTATGGTGTGGGGGATGCTTCGTTATTACACTTTCCTGGAAATATTAAAACCTTTTTGCCTCGCTTGAGCACAGTGTAAATCGACACAAAACGACTCGCGTAAAATTAAACTTCATTAACGAGTTATTCAAAAGGGTTTCAAGAGGCTTCTTCGCGCCTTAAGCCATGCAGGAAAAGGCAGAGGACTAAAAAGGGATGAGGCAGGGAATTAACAAACGCCCAAGAAGAGGTTTTGTAATTAAGCTAAGAAAGGGTAGAATGGCAAAAGAAGGAGAGAGAGAAAAGCGAAAAAGAAGAATTTTTGAAAAGATCGCCGGCATAAAAGAATTGAGGAGGCCCAATTAAATGGCACCCCTTCATTAAATTACCACCCATGAGCAATTAGAAAAGCCGAGCCTGCCCGTGAGTGCTCTAAGTGTCCTCGGTCACCGGCATTTATGTGTCGTACATTTTATACCTGGCTTGGCATAACTGGCCACTTACAATCAAAATACTTTGATCTTCTTGGAATCTTTAAAGATATCTTTATAAGTGGACCGTCTGAAGAATTCTTTAAATGAATATCAATTCAAAACTCTTTGATGTTGTGAAAGTGGGTGGATCTTTCACCACATTACTCTGTATAAATTCTTTCTATAAAATATGCTCCCTTTACTTTAAATAATAATTGACCAAGTACACATGGTTATAGATTTAGTTTTATAATTTTATGTGGGACGTTTTATACTTTTACAAAATATTGCTTAGATCCACTAAGCTATAACCGAATGTTCAAATTTCTGTAGTTGTTATATTATATATATTAAATTTACCCATTCTCTTGCACTTTTTTCAACTATTCATACCTCTGTCTGTTTGTATCTGTCCGTCTAGTTGTTTGTCTACTTCCCTGCCAGTTTGTCTGTCTGCCTGCTTGTCTATCTGTCTCTCTCTCTCTCTCCTCTCTCTCTCTCCCTCTCTCTCTCTCTCTCTCCTCTCTCTCTCCCTCTCCCTCTCTCTCTCTCTCTCTCTAAATATATATATATATATCTCAGTTTGACCAATCACGTGGTTGGGTGGTTGGTTCAGAATTCAAAAGTCATACTATCTACTGTATGGTCAGGCTTTTATGCAAGTTTTTGTAACAAACACCAAAATTGATTTGATAAAAGTATACTTGAAAAAAGTAGCTCCAATTTTTCGTTTCTAATTAAGCGTTTTTAAGAATATTGCGAATACCTCCTAAACAAGCCCAAAAATGATAATGCAATAAAAATGTCCAAATACGGAAACCGAGAATGGTCCGTGCTCAAAGGATAGAGCGCTAAGCACTTGATGGGGTGTGGAGTGTGAGGGGCCAATCAGGTGTCCTTTAAAAGAAAGCTTTTTGAGTTTTTAAGGAATAATATGGATGTTACCCTTGAATTGTAATGAATTTTGATCTTTGATTTTCCATATTTCTATGTATTCCATGTATATTCCATGTATATTTTCGACTCTTGTTTACTTTGTTTGTTTGTTTACTATTTGTTTACTTTTTGTGCACTGTTTTTTACATAATGTATTATTATTATTATATTTTGACTGTACTATTTTGGGGCAGCTTCCCAGGTTGAACTACGTAATAAATGAATGAATAAATGAATAAATATTTTTGAGATGAGAAGGACTAAGCTAATCCAATTATCAAGTTAGTGGCGAATGAAATATGATATTGATTGCGACCATGTGTAAATAGTAAAATATGTTCAAACCCCAAAATTTGGGGGTGATACTATAAACAATATCGGTGTTCTATTGTATAATCCCACGTCCTTCGGATGCCACTGTTTTTCTATGTAAAATAACTTTCACATTTCATACCGACCTCAATATTCAAATTTTCAAGATATAGCCAGAACACGATACATCAAATTCCACCCCATTTGCAATTACAATAATGCTCTTTTAATTCAGATGACCGGCATGGTTCTTCTTGATATGGTAAAGGCTTTCGACACCGTCTGGCAAGACGGCATAGTGTACTGGCTGATAAGATACAAATTTCCAGGATACCTCGTCAAGCTAGTGTACTCATACCTTAGCAATCGGTCTTTCCGAGTCACGCTCGACGAAGAGATTTCTCCACCTTTTAGTATAGCAGCAGGCGTGCCACAGGGATCAATCTTAGAACCATGTCTTTTACAATCTTTCTAAATGCCATGCCCACAATTAAATCGTGTCAAGCAGCACTTTACGCAGATGACATAGCGCTTCTATCATCTTCCTGGAGGCTGAACAGCAAAATAAAAAAAATAAATCGCTTCTGTCTCAGGTGGAAACTATTGATTAACGTTCCTAAATGTGAAGCGATCCTATTCACAAAGAGGCGCCCCATAATAAGCGCAACAGTCAACATTAATGGAACTGTCATCCCATGGTCAGAAAAGGTAACCTATTGTAGAGAAGACTTCACTTTGGCCCTCACATAATGAATAGAATCGCAAAAGCCAAATTAGCCATTAGAATTCTATTCCCACTATTGGCTAAGGAATCAGGATTGTCAATGCACAACAGGCGACTTATTTACAAGGCGGTTGTCAAACCCATGCTGCTCTACGCCTGTCCAGTATGGAGTTTTACATGCAAGTCGAATTTGCTAAAAATACAAAGGATGCAGAACAAATTCCTAAGACTAGTCACATCATCTCGCAGACGGACCAGGCTAGATCAACTCCACAGTGAAACTGACATATCTTGGATTTACGATGCGGTTAAGGCACAAATCTTAAATCTTCACTGTAAACTCGCCTCAAACAAGGGTTTTTTTTTAAATCAGTTTTTCCCCGCTAAACGCAATAACAGTCTACATAACTAATACAAAATGATTACAATATTAAGGTTGTAGAAGGTTATAAAGCCCAGTGTCTTTCGCACTACTAACGCAAATGTAAAAAGAGTCAGGTTGCAATCTGCACATATGTAAATATTTGGTCAAATATACTAGTTTTTCTTCTCTTCTCTAATTCAGATGGCTTCCTCCACACTTCCTAACAATCCTTTTAAAAGCCTGGAATAAGAAAATTCGCGCTTTTTTTTAAATACTGTGTAGTGATGGGCAGTGTAGTACTGTTTACCGGAGTATTCCCATTGGGTTAAAAGGATTTATCGTTTATTTATTGTTTTATATTTTTTATTATATAATATTTTTATTAGCAGGCCTAATGATTAAACAAGTGTTTTCTCGATGTTTATTGTAGAAATGGTTCAAACTATTCCTAACTGCAGTTAATAATAATTAAGCACAGCAGGCAATAGTATCCAGTTGTTGTTTGCACTATTTTCCTAGTTCCAAATAATTAATTATTCTTTCTAAGGTCTTGGTTGTGACAAAAAAGGCAGTGTCATGACGGGATTCGAACCCACGACCTTCGGCTAAATACGCCGCTGCTCTAACACTTGAGCTATCGTGACTTCAATCCTCTCGGACACCGATTCTCCATCCCAACTTACAACCGTTCGCATTTTCCCTCTTTTTGCCATTTTCAAATGTCGTGTAATCGGATTGGATTCTAAGCGAGTTATGAAGTGGCCACGGGGAGCTGTTTCGTGAAGAGATATTTGTTTTACGTTTAAAATATTAATCCATTTACGTTTTCGTAGTCAATTGACTAAGTTACTTCCTTAGATAAGGTCTTGGTCGAGATTAATTGATTGAAAGAAGTAAGTTAGTCAATTGACTACGAAAACGTTAATGGATTAATATTTTCTAATTGTCCTTATAATTCTTTAATATTGGTTTTCAATAATAGAAGAATCGACCACTTTTTCACTCATGATCACTTACACAGTTAGGACTGAGTCGGACATCAAGGAATTTTGAGATCGCCTGTAAAAAAATTAACTATGCCAATATGTACACATACTTCAGATTGTTTTGCCCTGATGGTGGTAAAATGGATTAAAAGCTTGGCAGTAACAACTAAATTTGCCATTTTCTTCAAGACTCAAAAACTTCAGGTTGAACTAACTTAGTGCCATGGCTGAGGGACCTAAGCCGAACAATCGGAAGATGTAGTCAATGATCAAACTTTAAATGAAGGGTCAATTTTAAACGAACGGGCACATAAATTATCGTCGAGTTGTTTAGGGAGGAAAAGACAATTTCCAAACGGCCGGTAGTTTATTGGGCACCCCGTCCAATAAGTCTAGAACAAGTTGTCGCTGTAAATTCAGGCCGCTTCTGGTCTTGTTAAATACCTCTTGGATCAAAGATGCTAGGCGAGCCGGTGGGCGGCTAGCGGACTGCCCGCGGGCCGAGAAGGAGAGACCCAACATAATTTATGTTTCAAACCTGCCTAAAAGGAATAGTGGGGACTCGGCCCAGTGACATAACTCAGGATTTAGCCAGCCCATTCACTGCCACTCCCTCGTTAAAATGTAAATAAGCCTCCTTTCCAGGGAGTAGCTCGCTTCCAAACCGCCGGGACGGCCGGGCGCACCGACAGACTTTGGAGAAAAACAAATCCGATCACTTTTTCTTAATTGTTCGACCTTTTAGATTTCTTGGCCATATTTGCAGAGAAAATTGACCGATTTTTCACATACGACAAAAATACAGTTCATAAATCTTCCCTCAACTTTTGGAATCGTCTCAAGTGAAAAAAAAGGAAAAAATTAGCAACATAGTTTTAGAGAATCTTGTCTTTAAAGAAAAAACCGCTAACCTTAAGCAGGCATAAACGCCAGTTGGAAAAGATCTTTTAGAAAAGCTACAATAGCAGGCAAAATAAACGATGTAGTTTTCTGTCAATATGCTTCAGCCCAACGATAAACTTTATAAACAGCTGTTACTTATTGCAAGTAATAATCTGTCCTCGATTTATTGATATTTCCTAGATGATCTGATAAGCAATATTGTACAGAGCAAGAGATAGTTTAAATTGCCATAATCTCAACAACCATCCAATCATGACCAATAACTGAAAGTCTTGTTTAAACGACATATTCTAAAAAACTAACTCTTTTTTCATCCTATGCAGGAATGCCGGGAAGCGGGGTTTTGTTCGCCCCAAAAGCACTTCTTGTAGTTCCCTAGTTCAGTACGATCGACTCGATCCTTAGGTTAAGATGTACAGTCATTGTCTCACTGTCACAATTTTTTTCCCGTTGTTTTCCTGATATTCTAAGTTGTGTTGTCATTGAGAGGTTTCTTTGTATTCTAAGATGATATGGGTGGTAGTTTCCGCCTCCTTATTGCATAATCTACAAATTATTGAATATACCCATGTTCTGTAGGTGTTGAATCAGATGCCAGTGATCGGTAGTCCAATTTCCCAGAGTTTATAGCAGTAGCAATGTGATTGCCAGTTTTGGTAATGGTTCTTTAATCATAAGGTTTTTTGTGTGTGGCAACTATGCAATTCTTCCATTCCTCCTTTTATTTTGTATGACCCATTCTGAGAAGGAAGATTCTGTGTGTGCTCTCGTTATCCCAGTATAGATTCTGGGCGTATATACTTTCTGGCCTGTTTGGCTCTTGATTTTTTTTCATTTCGCCCAGCACCTTTGTGTCCTGGGCACTCAAGGTATTGTCATGTTGTTTTACCAAGTTTTATAAATCCTGTTTTAAATGTCTTTTTATGTTTTTTGTCTGCATGGCTGACTGATGTGAGGTATCTGAGAATTTTTCGCCAAGTAGCCTTATTCAAGCTTTTCTAGGACACAAGCTTTGATCGTACGCTTTCAGCTTGTAAGACCGAGGTGTACATCCCTATTGATTTTGGTTGCTCATATTTTGGGCTTGCACAGAATATATGTGCAAGCCCAAAATATATCAGTACCTTCATTTGTTTGGCAGTTCTGCTTGCCATATCATTATATTTAATTTATTCTTCTCCTTTGTAGTCTATTGAGATTTTTAGGATGTTGTAAAGCATGTTTCCGGAATCATATTGTCAATCTCCATTTCTAGGTGTCAGATTTTATTTATTGTTGCTGCCAGAAATGTTTAGACCCTATCAGATTTAATCGGTTTTGGAGACTGAATGAGCTTTTCCTGCCTTTTCTTTGAATAACGTTGGACGAAGGAATAGAGATGTTTAAAAGTAAAGTCGATAGGAAATTAAGCGAACCCAGAGTTTTCTTTAGTTGTAAATTACTATCTACCTCTCCCATTTCATTCAGACTATATTTTAATCCATGAACTAAGAAGAAGTAACATTATCATTTATTAAGGTTTTTAGTTGAGATAAAATAGTCAGAGTCACAAGCGAGATTCGAACCCACAACATTCGGCTAGATACGCCGCTGCTCTACCACTTGAGCTATCGTGTCCTCGATCCACTCGCACACCAACCTCCTATTCACCTTTCGAACCTTCCCTCCGTTTTGCCATTTTTCATATGTCGTGTAATCTATTTGATTCTCGGCGACAAATGAAATGGCCACGGAGAGCTTGAAAAATGGCAAAAAAGGAGGGAAAATTCAAAAGGCGGGGTTGAGATGGGAAGTTACTGTCCGAGTGGATCGAAGTCACGATAGCTCACTTGGCAGTGTAGCGGCGTATCTAGCCGAAGGTCCTGGGTTCGAATCCCGTTCGTGACACTGACTTTTTTATCTCAACTAAAAACCTTAATTAATTGAAAGATATTAATTAATAAACGAACCACGAAAACTAGTGAATTATCATTTATAGGCTATATATGGTATATAAATTAATTGGAACGCTACTCGAACATATTTTAGACTGGAACTATCAAGAATAACTTTTATGAAGCAAAAACATATAAATAAATTAAATGGATTTAGTAAACCAAAATTAACTTTTTTAGCGACAGTTTAGACGTTGACCCGGCGCTCATCACTGTAAGGTAAAGGTCCCCGGTTCCAATCCAGCGGCCCTGTATTCAAAGACATACTTACAAATGGGCTTTTTTTCAAAAACACCGGCACCCTGAGGGTTTATATGACCTCTGCTGTTGCGAACCCTCGTAAGAAAAAAAAATAACATACTAACAATACAATGACTAATTTATGTTATTTTGAATTTTGATTTGTTCACATGACCTTAATTGAAATATTATCAAGTGTTTACAAGTAAACTATCATTTTCATCATTAAAGGAGATGGGGTTAAAATTTAGTTTTGATACTATTCTACTTATTTTACAGTTTTTGTAAGAGACTCTGCTCACTAATCATTCATTTCACATAAAATATTATTTCCACAACGTACAATTATAGTGACCTCAAAATAGGGAATAATGACAGCTTATATTTAAAATAAGAGGTTAGGTTATATACATTTTAATACACAAGAGTCAAGTTTTAGCACCCCAAGAAAACGTATTGATACTGTTCTAATTATACTTGTCAAAATCCAACATTAAAATTTTATAAAACTAATATTTCCACGTACACTTATAGCTACTTAAAATTTAATGATAATGACCGTTTATATTTACAACAAGAGGTTAAGGTTAAATAAATTTTATAAGAAGATAATGTTTACATTGAAATATTTCTATAATGCAAATTATAGTGTCCTAATTTTTTTTTCAAAATTAAACCTGCACGAAATATATCCCTGTTAAACTTAGACAAGAAAAATACACAAATGACGACGGAAAAGAATTCCAAAGCGCAACATTAAAAGATGAGAAGATATGAATGGATAATTAAAGCTATTCAGTTCTGAAAAGGCGATCTGCGATCTGATGTATAGGGTAGATAATTGAAGTAACATGTCCCTGATGGCTGATGGTACACTTTTGTGAAATGATACTTGATTGATGGTACGCTGATGAGTTGAAGGGGGACCAGTCCGTATCATAACCGGCCACCCCTTGGTTTTAAACTCGATTTCAGTGGACTTACAATACGTTTACGTCGGGTTATCTCATTAATAAACGATACACAAAAATCACAGGCATGTGAATATAGGTTTTAAACATTAAAATTAGAATTCTTTGTTCTTAAAAATCTAGTTTTCTTCGTTTTCCTTCATACATATTAACATTTAACTATTTATCATTAATCTAAATTTATATTTCAAGCCAATGCTTACGTGATTAACTTGTTAAATTGTTGGTCTTTTTTTGGCATTTATTAACACTTCATTATAATTTGGATTTGTTTATTATGAAATCAAATATACAAATAATGTAATATCATTAAGCCAAATAGTATTGATTATGTTCAATAAAATATTTTCCGGAAGACAAAACAGAAATGAATCAGACTTGATTAAGCGTGTAATTTTTCCGTTTTGTTTTTGAGATTTAATAGACACTTTTGTTGGATTTTCCTCGTACATCCCCCCCAATTCATTAATCATCTTGTTTCTTTATTTAAAACGCGTGCTCACCCCTTTGTCTACCCCTATCGGGGGCTATTTATCACAAAATCGGATTCCACAAGGAGCGGGGATCAAATACTCCTACGCATCATTACCTAAACACAAATTAAAATCATCAATCATTGAGGGGTAACGACACTCAACCACTTCAACTTTTAATTGTACACAACGGAAAAAAATCTAAGCTGCAACAAATCATTTTAGCTGAACACGAAGAGATCTAATGTGAAAAATCTTTAAGAAAATCATAAATTATATTGAAATCTTATAAACCACAATGGTATTAAACTCTTAGAGAAAATTCGCTAGTTTTCGTGGTCCACTTGACCAATTAATATCTTTCAATTAATTAAGGTTTTCAGTTGAGATAAAAAAGTCAGTGTCACGAGCCTGATTCGAATTGAGTGGATCGAGGTCACGATTGCTCAAGTGGGAGAGCAGTGGCGTATCTAGCCGAAGGTCGTGGGTTCGAATCCCGCTCGTGACGCTGACTTTTTATCTCATCTAAAAACCTTAATTAATTGAGAGATATTAATTGGTCAAGCGGACCACGAAAACTACTGAAGTTATTTAAAGACTTTTTGCCTCTAATGCTAAGTTTCCTGAAGCATTTATATTAGTCCTGGTTATAGTCGTATGTTGCAAGTATTACATCTTGTAAACAAAGGCATGGATTTTATAGATTTTCTCTTGATAGCTGACGATAGTTTGGCAAATGCTGAGGACCTGATAGTTCCTGATAGGAATAATGTACAAAGTAAACATTCATTACCGGGCGATTCGGAGCAAGTCCAGTTTAAATGAAATTAAGGACGAAAATTGTCCAAAACTCTTAAGAAAAAATTCTTCAGTTTAGCTTAGCAATTTTAGGAAAAAAGGTTAAAATATGACAGTGCATTGTTGAGGGATAGACCACACAAAAGTGTGTAGAAAATCAGGTGCTGGTCACTTGAATAAGACAATAATCACTTTTGTCCAGTTATCGGAGACATATTTTCTCCTTCTTCAGGACCTACGTTTATGTACTTTAATTTCAGATAATTATCATTTTAAAAGTTATCATAACGTTACAGTCTAATTACTTACTTAGGAATTCCTATCTACCTTTATAATTAATATGAAGATTTTATCTCTTACTACATAAAGTCTACATGTGGGTTTTGTGACAAGTATTTAAATATTAATAAATTAATGTCAGGTATTAGGTCTAAATAAGACACATAAACTTACAAAATCTTAAAGGCTATTAGCACAAGTTTATCCAATATAAAGATTTTTTTAAAATTTGTTTTACAGTGCAGTTAACTATATACATACTCATTATAACCACATTCTATACCTGTGTCTTAGAATTTTAGTTTTTAAATTGTATTTAGGCGGTACAGCCAACGGGACTATTTTATAATAATTGCTGTGGGCATATTGAACGAAAGATGTTTAAAGTTGATATTTCTAGCTAACTGATTGTCATACTTATATGCGAATAAAACAGGTGAATATTTTAATGTCAGAACGCCATGGAACACCATATGCATGCATTCCTAGAAGCTCAGGATTCATGAAATGTCCAAATTGAAACTATTAACTATAAAATAAATTTAAATTGGACACTATCTCAAAAGGCTACTTTGTTGACTTTAACGTCATCGGATAACAACCACGCTATTGTAAGACAATTTTCCGATAGCGTTCCGTTAAATCTGGTATGTGTACTACATCAATTTAGCGTTACCGTACATGCTAACGTTTGGGAAAATCTCCCCATTATTAGGCACTCAGCTCAGATTTGACGATCAATAAAATAATAACAGGTCAATGTGGCTACTGACTTTTTTATCTCAACTAAAAAGTCTTTAAATAACTAAATTCACTAATTTCGTGGCCTTGACAAATTAATATATTACAATTAATTAAGGTGTTTAGTTGAGATAAAAAATGGCAAAAAGGAGGGAAAATTCCAAACGTGGGGTTGAGATGCGAAGTTAGTGTCCGAGTGGATCGAGATCATGAGAGCTCAAGTGGTAGAGCAGCGGCGTATCTAGCCGAAGATCGTGGGTTCGAATCCCGCTCGTGCCATTGACTTTTTTATCTCAACTAAAAATCTTTAAATAACGTCAACTTATTTGAAAGACGTTAAATATGTCGGTGACTTTGGCATCGGAGAAGCTTTATGCGAAATCTCTATATTGCCTTGCTGTTATTGTAAGTTTTGTTAGTTTTACTTAACAATTTTTTCTTAATAAATATTTTTAACGAATTTGGCATAGGAGAAACTTTATGCGAAATCTCTATATTGCCTTGTTGTTATTGTAAGTTTTGTTACTTTTACTTAACAATTTTTCCTTAAAAAATATTTTTAAAAAACTTAAAAAAGTCTGCCTGTCATGTTAAGTAATTTCGTTTATCGAAGAAGTAGATCGAAGAGATCTAATGTGAAAAATCTTTAAGAAAATCATAAATTATATTGAAATCTTATAAACCGCAATGGTATTAAACTTTTAGAGAAAATTCACTAGTTTCCGTGGTCCACTTGACCAATTAATATCTTTCAATTAATTAAGGTTTTCAGTTGAGATAAAAAAGTCAGTGTTCAGTTGTTATTGTAAGTTTTGTTACTTTTACTTAACAATTTTTCCTTAAAAAATATTTTTAAAAACTTATAAAAATGAAAAAAAAAAGTCGTGCCTGTCATGTTAAGTAAATTTCGTTTATCGAAGAAGTAGATCGAAGAGATCTAATGTGAAAAATCTTTAAGAAAGTCATAAATTATATTGAAATCTTATAAACCGCAATGGTATTAAACTTTTAGAGAAAATTCACTAGTTTCCGTGGTCCACTTGACCAATTAATATCTTTCAATTAATCAAGGTTTTCAGTTGAGATAAAAAAGTCAGTGTTCAGTTGTTATTGTAAGTTTTGTTACTTTTACTTAACAATTTTTCCTTAAAAAATATTTTTTTAAAACTTATAAAAATGAAAAAAAAAGTCGTGCCTGTCATGTTATGTAAATTTCGTTTATCGAAGAAGTAGATCGAAGAGATCTAATGTGAAAAATCTTTAAGAAAATCATAAATTATATTGAAATCTTATAAACCGCAATGGTATTAAACTCTTAGAGAAAATTCACTAGTTTCCGTGGTCCACTTGACCAATTAATATCTTTCAATTAATTAAGGTTTTCAGTTGAGATAAAAAAGTCAGTGTTCAGTTGTTATTGTAAGTTTTGTTACTTTTACTTAACAATTTTTCCTTAAAAAATATTTTTAAAANGAGAGTATGGGAAATTATTTTGATTAAAGAACATTGCTTTAAAGTAACTAGTTTCTTTTTTTTTGTTTAATACCAAAATCCTGCATTATTTTCCGGACAACCCAATAGAAAAAATTGCACTTTCATTCGTACACAATATATCCAAATGCACAAGAAAAAAAAATTCTCATTTCGAATCCAAAGGATTGTGACTTCCACTCCCACTGTAAACGTTGAGTAATAATAAATATAAATTTAGAAAGATTAACCGTTGGACAATCCCAAAGCTTGTCTGAAGTTTTACAGGTCCGTGGCGATTCTGACTGTTAATCCGGTTGATCTCTGTCCTGCTTAATGGCGAGCTTTGTTGATCCAACAGCTTTACCTGTTAATACAGCCCACTCGGACAGTTATTCAAACATATCAGTTAGGCTTTTCTTTAAGTCAAACTTTCAACAGATCCTAGTTGATATTAAGTGTGCTTTTTTACGGATATAAGACGTTTGTTTCGCTAAGAGAAAGAAATTCAAAAATCACTGTTTTCCGTTCGGAAGAAAAGATCGTTTTTCTCTTTTCTTTTATTCCGGAGGCGAACTAAATTGATTACGAGGATTAGAGATTGGGAGGAGTATGTGATCGATTGAGATGAACAAGTGGTATTGTTTGAAAGGCGGGTAAACGGAAAGGGCGGCGGGGCCGGCGGAATGAGTTGTATTAGTGTTCTCCCATTGTCCAGCTCTCCCCCCGTATCCCATGGGATCACAAAGGGCTTCATTTAGTCCCAGTTTAGAGGGACAGGGTCCCAAGGGATAACAGAGTCTACTTCATCAATCCTCCTTCCACCGGTGAAGGTTCACGTTTAACATCTACCTGGAGCAACTCTGTCAAAAGTAAAAGAGGACCTGTCAAAAAAACATTCATACAGACTGTAACTGTTTTCCGCTAATTTTTATGTACAATAAGTACTGCCTTATTGTAAAGGACGATCCAGGTAAAATTGAGTGGGTATTTTTTGTAAAAAAATTTACGTTGAAATAACAGCCACTGACGATAGAATTAAGAAATATATAGCGTACATTCGACCCTAATTAATTTTTTCAGCTTTAAGCTTTAAGCTTTAAAGTGTATGTTTTTGCAGTGAAATACAGTTCAAATAATAATGTGCTGACATAACAATTATACTGTAATTACCTTTCAAATGAGTTATTCTGGTATTTAGAGGTCTAAGTACGAAACTACCAAAGTTCCTACTTACGAGAAACGGGTGAAATGAATATTTTTCTTAATTTTGAACTCTACTTTGACATAACCAAATCTATAAAATATTTTATTATATTATTCAAAAAATGAAGGTTTTTAGTTGAGATAAAAAAGTCAGTGTCACGAGCGGGATTCGAACCCACGGGTTCTTATTAAATTCACTAGTTTAATAACATAAAATGAAGCTTATCTTCACTAAAGCTCTCCGTGGCCATTTCAATTCTCGCCGAGAATCAAATAGATTACACGACATTTGAAAAATGGCAAAAAGGAGGGAAAATTCTAAAGGTGGGGTTCAGATGGGAAGTTAGTGTCCGAGTGGATCGAAGTCACGATAGCTCAAGTGGTAGAGTAGTGGCGTATCTAACTGAAGGTCTTGGGTTCGAATCCCGCTCGTGACACTGACTTTTTATCTCAACTAAAATCCTTAATTAATTGGAAGATATTAATTGGTCACGCGGACTACGAAAACTAGTGAATATTATATTATGTTATATTTCATTTAATACACTGGGAAGAAAAATATTTGCTACCCTTAATATTTTTAATTATCTCTTAGACAATTCGCCATGGATTATCTTACAATAATATTTGGTCCGTTTTCCAGGATTAGAGGTAAATGAAACACAGATAAAATCTCCCATTTGTGTTTTAAAATTGGTTTTTGTTAACAAATCTTTGAATACATGTGGAACTGGCTTAAGGTTACTTATTGGGTCTGTCTCCACTCGCCTTTTTTTTTTTTTTTTTGAGTTATTCAAACTCGATTCTGTATTGCGCCATCTTCAGTGAGTAAGTGTCTTGTCATTTTGTTAGTAACTCGATGCTGGTTCAACATGAGTTCACCGACTCGCAGACCGATACCAATCAATAAATCTTTGAATAGTCAACCTCAGGGTGATGGTTTTAAGTGAAACAGATTCGGCTAGAATCATAGCATTGTTGAAAGAAGAAAGAAGTCGAGCGTATGTGGCCAGGGTGCTTAAAATTCCAAGAAAAACTGTCCGAACATCTTTCATTGCTGCCAAGGTAGAAGGTTAGAATTCGAAAGTTACTCAAGAAAGCCAGGATCAGGTCGCCATGTCGTCACATCTCAGAAAGATGATCGTTTTACTGTTTCGAATATAATATTTCTTTTAGAGATTATTTAGAGAACGTGAGATGCGGACACGTCCTCTAAATAATCATTACTTGAAAGTCAATAAACAGTACACATTTCTTTTAAAGTTTGTACCTCTTTGAGATGGAACCACATGACATATTATTGTTTAGGTAAATTCAAAAAAATTTCATTCCGGTAGATTTTCTTTATTTATGAAAGGCGGCATTCATTCACCTTGTGAGCACCATCAGCCTTAAGTTAAAACAAACAGAATAGAAATAACACAAAAACGAACTGTTCTTTTCAAACTGTCAACATTGAAACGGTCGTAGCCGGCGCAATAGACTCAACTCTGTCCCAGCATCTAGATATTGGTACATTCGTGGGAACTCGCATACAGTAAAAGGCTGCCCTTATTTCCTGAGGGCATACTGGTGTACCATTGAGTGTACCAAGTGAAGACGAAACTTGCTGTCGGGACAAATTGCCCGCCAAGCGTCCATCCTCCGCACATCCAGATACTATGGTCCTTCTGTCCTCCTGTAAATCTTTGATACTGCTATTCACAAGGTCGCAGAACTTCACCCCCTCGGAAGTGTTCCACCTCTGATGAGGAGTAGCCTAGACCTAATGCCCTGCAAGTACCTTAAGACTCATTAGCTCTCCTTACTCGCTGCGTGGTTAATACCCATGCATAGTTTCTATCTTTTGTATTTGGCACAGGTTCGGTTCTACCTAAGCTTTCGTTCATACTTCTGTACAGAATGAAGGGGCATATTGTTTTGAAGTCCCCTCCTTCCGAGGAATAACATAATATCTAAGTCTCCGGAGGCGGAGTGATACCGTCCACGCGCATCCCCAGCAACGAGCCTTTCTGATTTTCCTTTTTGTTATTTTTTCTTCTCGTGCTGTCTTCTCTTTCTCCTTCTTTCAGCTTTTTTCTGCTGCTGACACTGGTGATATCGGAACGTATGGTTCTGGATGAAATTCTTCAAGGAGCAAATTTCTCTTCTCTGGGAAGAAACGAGCTTCAATTGTTCCTCTAAAGTCGTGTTTTACGATGCATCCGCCACCATTTGCACCGCTGATGTGAGGCTCCGGAGCAGCGAATCCTGTGGCAGCCTTTACCACAGGTTCGGCCAGCATATTTCTGAACACTTGGAGCATGTTGTTTCACTAGGGCCAAATGTTCCACTCTCGTGACATTGCAGTAGCGTGATGACTGCCCCGAGGCCTGCTCGCGCACCCCTGTTTGCTGCCGATACTGAGGACCTTCCCCCTGCACCGATCTTTTTGTCAGGGTGTCTTCCCTTAGCCTTTTATACCTACGGCCAGATTGGGAGAAACATTGAGGGGAAATAGAAGAAAGGAAAGGGAGGATGAGAAGGAAAGCTAAAAAGGAAAGGAGTTGAAACATAGGAAAATAAAATTAATTCGATTAAAAGAAGGAGGTCACTCCTCACCGGGATAAAAGTGAAGAAGAGGCTGAAAGTGGCTTTCTTAGGTCAGGCAGAGAATTCGTGGGCATTTTCTTCTACCCCGGTACCCACACGTGTCAAACTTTTTAAATTCGAACAGTCCCACTTCCTTTCCTTTTTTTAAATTTTCAATTTTTCTTTCAAGTTTTCTATGTATTTTAAATTGCAAATAGCTAATTTTTCCCAATAATTTGTTTTAAGAAAATTAAAAATAACGTTGGAATATGTCCCACATAATTTTGATTTTAATTTAGCAAATGAAGAAAATATTATAATTGGAGCCTAAGTTGAATATACCTTTGCAAAATATAGCACGGGTAGATCAAAGAAAAGATTCCTTTTCAGATTATCATTTATGATGTCCGAATAACATTGTGACATTGATGAGCAGGTGCGTTAGATTTCCACTAGAACAACCAGTCGGAAACGAAAAATAATAAATTGATGGCAACACTTCATCAATCTAATTTAAGATCTTCCCATCATTGAAACAACTTCGTACCGATTCGTTTATTTGTACGTGTCAATTTTACATAACAAGAAAATTAAGGTTGTCGAAGCTTTTTTCATTTACTTTATTTTTTTATTGTTTTTTATTCGGATTATTGATACTTCAGATATGAAATATAAACGAAAAACTTGTCCCTGAAAGAGCGGTGACACCCCTGTGGCGAGGGTAACCGAGTAGCGCCAGGCTAATCATGAAATATTGCTTAGCGTGTTCGACCAGATTTTAATTTATAAACAGTGTTTTCTTTGAGAAACCTTGATTATTTATAAATTATAATCCTTGATTGTGAACACCATGCAATGAAACAGCGTGAGTGCAACACCCAACATACACGATAGACAATAAAAGGAAGCTTGCTTTTAAGCACTTCGTATTTGTAATCAGAATAGTAAAACTATATAAATGTTTTTGTAATAATCATCTTGACTGTTTATAATTAAACAGTATTCAGTTAAACAAATGTGTTTATTATATTTCTGAGTGCTTGTCATTTCATCTTATTTACCTACCTAATATAACATAACTACTCTTTCATTTACCAGCTTTTCTACTTATCTTTATATGTATCTTTTCTTGTCACTACGCATCTTTCTATGTATTGAATTTATTTATGCCTCCTTAATGATCCCACACTGATCTAGCCCACAATCTACCAGCCTTCGTAACTACGATCCACTTGATTGCCTCTTGGAGGATCTCGTTATAGAGATGCCGCAGAAGAGAGGTGAATCGTTCTCGCTAAGCTAAAATGTGGAGAAGGGTAAAATTGAATAAACAGGTGGGATGCGTTGGGGTAAGGGCATCTCGAAAATTCCATTTTTTCTCAATCCAAATCCTGGGACTGTGCAGTAGTGGGTGCTCCTAGGAGACGCCAGCAGACTCTTCCCAACCCTTGGTTGCAGGGGGGGGGGTTTCGAGGAACAAGACAATGGTGCAGCCTTGAGAACATAACGCACTCTCTAAAGCACAAGCTGGCCGTGTTTCCTGGAGCGCATGATCGCCTTAAAGCATCCGCTGCGTGCATTTCGATGATAGGACCAAGGAAGTACATAGTATGCGAGGATGCAAAGACTACGTCTACCTAGTCCTTAGAGATGCGTTAAGGGAACAACTCCTTAGGGGCTTAAGAACTGGCCTATGACGGCGGTTTAGGTTTCGAGATCCTGTCTGAATAGACGGGGAGGGTGCATAACCATCTGAACTACCGGGCAGCGAAATATCGTCCCAAGTTCCCAGCTGCGTGGGAATGGACTCGTAGTGGCTTAGTGGCGAGACCCCTAGCGGGTATCTAGAGAAGAGGCTGATGTTTCATCCGTGGTCTTCTAACTAAGCCCTTGCGTATGACCTACGTAGAACCCCCCGACCTCGCGAGAGACGGAGGGATCGGACTACCGAAGCGTACAGCCAATGAGGATGCTAAGACTACGCTGACGGAGTCCCTCGAATGCGTGAGGAATGGTGGATGGAGGCGGGTGTTTTTCTGTGGTGCCCGCATGGGCTTCCTCTACCGGAAGCATGGTCTCCTCTAGGGGTGGTTAGAAATTCCACTTAAATCGAAACCGTAGCCAGAGGGAATCCACAGGTTTCGACGCTATCGGAGCCCCTACACCCAGGGAGATAGAGTTATCGTTTCTATCTAGGGAGTGAGTAGGAGACCGGCTGATCCATTTTGGCTCTATCGGGTTTCCCTTTACGCGGCGCACTACTTAAGAACACAATGTTAGCCCACCTCCTCGGAAGGGGCAAGCGGGAGAAATCGCCATGTTTGTTTGGTTACTCTATTTATTTGCGGGCTTCTACATCGAACCTCTCGGTCTTACAGCCTACCGTGCGCGGACAACCAGAGAACTTGAATATCTAAACGTGTCATAAGGCCTATGTGCCAGGTGCGCACGCTAAAGAACCGCAATGTCATAAGACATTGCGACCCCCAGTGGGATAGCGCAGTGTCCTTAAGTTACAAGCCCTAAGTGGGAATGGATTCGTCGTGGGCCGTAGGTTAGGCCCCTGGCAGACACTTAGAGAAGAGCCAGCCTGTTGTTCTGTGTTATCCCTATGGGCTTCCTTTACCGAAGGCAAGTTCCTCTAGGGGGTGGTTAGAAATTTCACTTTAAACAATCCGGTAGTTTGACGTAAGCGGGCCCCTACACTCAAGGAGATCTTCTCTATCCAGGAAGTGCGGTTGGAGACCGGTGATGCATTTCAGCCCTTTCGGTTATCCCTTTACCGCGCGGCACGTGGTTGAATGCAAAATGTTAAGCCTTTGGACGAGACAAGCGGGAGAAGTCGACATGTCTGTATGATTTTTCTGTGAGGTGGCTTCTACACCGAACTTCACGGGATTCACCCTATCCCCTCGTGAGCATAGGTGGGTCGTTCCTATCTTGAACATCTAAATGTGTGATAAGGCCGGGTGCCAGGTGTGCACGTTAAAGAACAAGTCAAATTCCGACAGATGGAATATTTCAAGTAGCATAGTTTTAAAAACTTTAATAAATATAAAATCAGATTAAAGTAAAGATGTTCTTTTAATATGAATATCTTATTTGTATGGTAGCAAAAAATAAGTACGTATCAAAGTTTACACATCCTATTTTTATGGTCACATGAGAAGATGAACATGTATATCGTCTATCTACTAAATTGAATTTTACATAAAATCTGATTACAAATAAGATGATGAAATGATCTTATCTTTATTCCACCAAGGCATTGTACGCTATCAAAAATGTTGGTATACAAAGTTGTTTTTCCAATGATTGGTTAATTACAAAGAGAAAAAAGAAACGGGACGCTTTAGTTGCCGTTGGGAACATCGTTATCTACTTGTTTGCTAGTGGTTTAACAAATAACAAGCCTAACAAGTTAACCAATTATCCAGAGGCTCTGGAGCAATGCAAAGGGAGAGTTTTGATAAATTGTCGCAAATACGAATGACGAGTTTTGTAGGTTGAGGGGGGTGGAGGGAGGACAGGTAATTATCGGCCCGGTAGCTTTGTTATGCTCACGAGCAGACTCCCCTTTTGTTGCACCACTCTCCCGACAATGCTCGGCGCATATTTAGCAACAATGACCCCTCTCAAATCCAGGACGCGCATACAGTTGTAATTCAAACCTATACCTCCGCTCCAGCTTTGTTTCTTCGTTCCCTTTTGACGGATTCGAGCACCCTGTCATAATTGTCATTCATATCCTTTGGAAATGTTCGAGTGAGTTTGACCCGGGTCTTGAAAACAAGGAACTTCTTGATTTCGTATCAATAGCCGACTCTGAGTTTAATTCTTTGATTATCCGGGCGTTATTAAAGACAAAGATCAAAAAGTCGTTATACATCCGTCAATACGGCGGCACTTGAAATATAACAAAACGCTATTGGAGTTGTGCTTTTGTTTGGAAAAGATTAAAATCTAGCTTTAATTAAAACTGCTGTTTGTTCCATTTCAAAAAAGGAAAACAGAAAGTACATACTCGTTCCTTTTTTAGACCAAACACAAAAGCGGCCCATACACACAGCCTATAAGTCTGTCAGCTTTATCCTAGAAAACAATGCTTTTCAATTATAAATATGAATGACGCTCTACAATATATGATTTTACTCAGCTTACCATCGATCGTAGCATAATTCCGAGAGTCCCTTACACTAAAAATGAAGGGACAATGCAGTTTTAGGAGGGTAACGTACTGGGCACACCGTCAAAGGACTTCAAACTGCTTGGAGTCTATGGAATACAGTCAGCGGTAAAACAAATATGAATTGTAGTCTGGTATATACCCATCGACCCCAATTTAGATTAGTTTATTTTAGTGAACAGGTAGATGGAGGAATATCGAGTACTCCATCTACCAAATGTATTTATTGGTGTGAATGGAGAGAGGCTAATGGGGAAGTAGCATCTCGATCGCCCCTCATGTTGCGTGAGAGACTTGGGTCTACGGCGGAAAACTTTTAAAGTACCCATCGACCCAAAATTAGAGTAGTCTATTATAGAGAACAAGTAGATGGAGGAGTATCGAGTACTCCAACTACCAAACAGTATGAGTGCGATCAATGTAAATAGGTATATACATAAGTGTATATCGTACGGTCACTAATCACCACATATGTATATCGTATGTGTGCGTATCGAGCGTGTTGCGATATTTTGCTAGTGCTTCGGGGCTAAAATGACCAAGCTGTCGGATGCCCATGTCAAAAAAAAAATTGTAGTCTGGTTATTGTCAGCTGTGTTTCGGCAATTCACCAGATTCATTTATGAGTCAGGAGTTCGTCAACAAGTTGATTTCTTTCCAAAGTCAATACAAATTCTAATAAGTTGAGTCTTCAAACATTGGCCTACATTTTTTCACTGGTGTGAACTTTTTCAGCATTAGCGATATTTAGTGGTGGATTAGATGATCGAAGAGGGCCAAACAGCAGCTTCATAACCTCCCAAGCTCAAAATCTTTCTAACTATAAATTATGGTTTCGTCGTTTCTCATTATATTCACTAGTTTCGTGGTCCGCTTGACCAATTAATATCTTACAATTAATTAAGGTTTTTAGTTGAGATAAAAAAGTCAATGGCACGAGCGGGATTCGAACCCACGATCTTCGGCTAGATACGGCGCTACTCTACCACTTGAGCTATCGTGACCTGGATCCACTCGGACACCAACTTCCCATCTCATAGCGGCGTATCAAGACGAAGATCGTGGGTTCGAATCCCGCTCGTGCCATTGACTTTTTTATCTTAACTAAAAACCTTAATTAATTATAAGATATTAATTGGTCAAGCGGACTACGAAACTAGTGAATTTAATCAGTTTAAAATGAAGTATACCTTCACTAAAGCTCTCCGTAGCCATTTCATTTGTCGCCGTGAATCAAATAGATTACACGACATTTGAAAAATGGCAAAAAGGAGGGAAAATTCAAAAGGTGTGGTTGAGATGGGAAGTTGGTGTCCGAGTGGATGGAGGTCACGATAGCTCAAGTAGTAGAGCAGCGGCTGAAGGTCATGGGTTCGAATCCCGCTTGTAACACTGACTTTTTTATCTCAACTAAAAACCTTAATTAATTGTAAGTTTCTCATTATCTTGGTCTGTGTTTTTTTCTAGTTTGAACTGTCAGACATTTTTCAGAATTAAGCAATATCCAGCAATTTTTTTATTGTTACGATTTCTTCGTTAAAACGAATGATTTGATGAAACTTCAATAAAACATTAGTTCCCTAGAAACGAGAAAACTTTCGAACGACTGTAATGAAATATGTTACATTTTTGAGATTAGATTTGAGTATTATTCTAATCTCATAGATTCGCTTGTATAAAAATTATTTAGTGTTGGTTTTTCCTATCAGTTGATGGGCCTTTAATGTCAGACAAAAATATGACGTAAACATTACATAACTTTTTTAATGCAAAAGTTTAACAGCTTTATCTACTTTATACTTTTCCCTGATCAATTTATCGCCGAATCAAAAGCGCTTGTATTGTACAAGAACATTAAATGTAATTGCTGGGTGATTCGAAACACATTAGCAGCGTTCGTGTGACGTTCCGGCTAACATTGTGTCTGACGGGCAGGAGAGAAAGGTAGCACACAGATAAGAGAAAAAATAATTTGATGACGAAGCTAGAAAAGTGTTTACGGCTTCATTAGTTGAAAGTATCAGTGCGCAGAGTCGTGGGACGGACTTTAATGCTTCCTCATTCTCGGTCGTAGGGTTTTTTCTTAGGAGATTTTTGAGCAGGCGAACAGTCATCGTGGTCCATTATTGTATTGTCCACTGTGGATCAATTGAGAAACACAATCCTCAGAGCTTGTATCTCTACTTCATAAATTTCAAAAAGAAATGGGATTAAAACTGGAGGTGGTAATAAAACGAGATCTAAGTAATTTTTTAACGTTTGAGTGACGTTTTTAATTACATGTATCAAGTTATGAAATGTTTTGTTTTTGCAAGAACTATGTTGTCAATTGATGAGAATATTCGCCCAGTATTATGTTCCAACAGAAAGAAAATGGAAAGTTTTGAGGTACGCTTCAAAACTGAAAAAACCAGGAGTTGTATCACAGAGGATTTGGATAAGGAAACTCAAGAACCGCGAAAGGAGTTAATTAAAATTCAACTGGAATTGAGAGAATCTGGTCAAACTGGTAAGCTGAGGAGAAATGGCCTTGCTATTAATGGCAGATTCCGTCACGTCAAGAAATTGATGAAAAGGTAGGATAGAAAAGGTGCGGAAGGTGAAGAGAAGGAAGGCAAATCGTCTTAAGAAGTGGATAAAGCTACGTCTTTAGAAGCTGTCTCCATTACCACATTTACACCGACAGCGATGCGATGCGGTGCTGAAGGAAAAGCAGATTCCTGATTGCTATAACGAACTATATTGCCTTAGGTATAAGAAAAATATCTAAAATTATTTAAAAGTCACTTCACTCAGAGGAAGAGGACTCCATTTAATAGAAATGATTTGAAGTGGGGTGAATATATCAATTCACTTTTTGAAAAAGATAGTTCTACTCACATAAGTTTTAGGCAGCTAAACTAAAACACACGCTAACTTCAAACCTAAATTAACAACATTCTTGAGATTAATTAATGTTTTTAGTTCAGATAAAAAAGTCAATGTCACGAGCGGGATTCGAGCCCACGATCTTCTGCTAGATACCCCGCTACTGTACCACTTGAGCTATCGTGTCTTCGATCCCCTCGGACACTAACTTCCCATCTCAACCCTACCTTTTGAATTTTTCCTCCTTTTTGCCATTTTTCAAATGTCGTATAATCTATTTGATTCTCGGCGTCAAATGAAATGGCCACGGAGAGCTTTAATGAAGGTATACTTCATTTTAACTTATTAAATTCACTAGTTTTCCTGGTTCGCTTGCCCATTTAATATCTTTCCATTAATTAAGGGTTTTAGTTGAAATAAAAAAGCAGTGTCACGAGCGGGATTCGAACCCTCGATCTTCGGCTAGATACGCCGCTGCTCTACCACTAGAGATGTCGTGACCTCGATCAAGTCGGACACTAACTTCCCATCTCAACCCCACCATTTGAATTTTCCATCCAATTTTGCCATTATCTCAACTAAAAGCCTTAATCAATTGAAAGATATTAGTTGGTCAAGCGGACCACGAAAACTAGTGAATTTGATATTCTTTATAATTGATTAAACAGTGAAAAAACATACAACATACATACATATAAATAACAACTGTGTTTTAGAGTCATTTGACGTTACTAATTTATTTACAAATAACCCTGTTAAAGAATGTACTAAAAACTAACACAATAAAAACTTATGCCGTACTCCTTTAACGAATCTGTAAAAAATGATCATATACCTATTATCTAATTATTTTAAATTCATTAATCAATTTTATGAAATGAAAGTGTTACCAACAGGGGTCCTTTTCACCATTTTCCCCCTCGTGACACTGACTTTTTCATCTCAACTAAAAATCTTAATTAATTGTCCAAGCGGACCACGAAAACTAGTGAATTTAATAAGTTAAAATGAACTTATCTTCACAAAAGTTCTCCGTGGCCATTTAAATTGGTGGCCAATCAAATATATCACACGACATTTAAAAAATGGCAAAAAGGAGGGAAAATTCAAAAGGTGGGGTTGAGATGGGAAGTTAGTGTCCGGGTGTACGGGTCGGCGTACATCGATAATTATCATGATTAAATAAAATAAATTGATGAGACAGAGAAAATCTCAAATGATAATTTGTTCTTTGTGATGTCGTTCAGCATAACAGTTAAAAATTAGATATAACGTCCTATTCATAGGCTAAAAACCATTTTCTTGATTTTTTGTTAAAGAGTGAAATTTACAAAAAAAACGTAGTAATTGGCATTTGGACCCGTCAGAACTCTGTTGTTGAAACTCGGACGGATTGAAAGGCAGGGGTTGTTGGCGAACACCATTGCCATCTGTTACAATTAGCAGGCTTGAATCAGAGTCGTCATTACTATTTTCGGAAAACTGGCTCATTTTTCAATCGC
Source organism: Cimex lectularius (assembly GCF_000648675.2). Lineage (NCBI taxonomy): Eukaryota > Metazoa > Arthropoda > Insecta > Hemiptera > Cimicidae > Cimex > Cimex lectularius. The sequence continues at coordinate 446,262 of NW_019392780.1, forward strand.
CCTCGCACAGGGGTCTTTCCACACACTGCTCTCCCACTGTGCGATTTCCGTCCTTTCATTGTTCTTGGATTTTAAATGCGACCCTTTCAGCGCGCGGCCTTCTTTGTTTGCGACGCCCTCCGCCCTTTTATACTTTTCACCCGGTCCGCCGGCCCTTTCCAAAGAGCCACTACTTTGATCGTTCCTAAGGCGTTTTAATTAATTATTGTTGTTAACACCTCTATTGTAAAAGGGGTATAACCCCCGGGAAATAATCCTAACCCCGGCTGCTGTCAATTTGAGAAAAATAACATTCACGATGTTAAAAGGTTCATTGATTGACCCCGCTTCGTTATAGAAGTGTACTATAAATAAATAATATGGTCTTTCTTAGAGCACGTCCGTCCACAATATTGTATTCAGAATGCTTTATTTTGACGTACTTTCTCTTGAACAACCAAAAGCAAAGGCCGGAAAGAATGGACATTGTTATTTGAATAGATGTGGACAGAGATATTTATTGTATCTCGCCCTTTTGGGACGCCTTAGTATACAATCGATGTAATAATCAATAATAAAAAAAATACATTAACAATGCGATTATCCTCAAGAACCTTAACAAAAGACCCAAAAACTAATGGACAATACAATTAATTAAGGTTTTTAGTTGAGATGAAAAATGGCAAAAATGAAGGAAAACTCATAAGGTGGTGATGAGATAGGAAGTGGATCGAGGTCACGATAGCTCAAGTGGTAGAGCAGCGGCGTATCTAGCCGAAGATCGTGGGTTCGAATCCCGCTCGTGCCATTAACTTTTTTTTCATCTCAACTAAAAACCTTAATTAATTGTAATGTACTAATTGGTCAAGCGGACCACGAAATTAGTGAATCTAATGGACAATCGTGAAGCGTTTGTCATCCTTCCTTACTTCGTAAAAAGTAAGACAAAACCCCTGATCCAAATATTTTTTTAAATTTGCACTTTAATCTTTAAAACAGTAAAACATAATAATAATATGTAAAAGAAATAGTACTTGGGGGCGTCGGTGGCCGCAACGGTTTAGGCGTTGACACGGCGCTCATCACTATAAGGTAAAGGTCCTGGGTTCGAATCCAGCGGCCCTGCATTCGAACCCGACATACTTACAAATGGGCTTTTTTTCAAAAACACCGGCACCCCGAGGGTTGATATAACCTCTGCTGTTGCGAACCCTCGTAAAATAAAATAAAAAATAAAAAAATAAAAATAAAAAAATTTGCACTGATATAGTCACTATATCACGAGACAGAATATAATTAAGCGTATGCATTATAAACAAAATTTGTACCCTTATATGAAAATGAAAAATACGTAGATACAAACATTTAATTGGAACAAATGGAAATAAAATAAAAATTTACAATCTACAGATCCTACTATATGAACATCGATATATAGGAAGTGAGAAAAAATGAGATCATATTACATTCTTAATCAATATTTCATGAAATATTTAATTCGTTGTATATGAGAAAGACATATTAGGTCATATCCTATCATGAAGATTTTACCGTTGGTTATTCTTTCTATTAGTTACACCTTCTATGAATTTTGGACAATACACTCATCCAAATACTTTTAAATCGTATTCAAAATAATTGTTATTACAGAGAATTCACAGTTTCGTGATCCGCTTGACCAATTAATACATTCAATTAATTAAGGTTTTTAGTTGAGATAAAAAAGTCAGTGTCACGAGCGGGATTCGAACCCACGATCTTCGGCTAGATAAGCTGCTCTACCACTTGAGCTATCTGACCTCGATCCACTCAATTCGAATCCCGCTCGTGACACTGACTTTTTTATCTCAACTAAAAACCTTAATTAATTGAAAGATGAGAATAGTGTTGAATTTACAAATATTTTTGGGGGATGTTAAAAGATTGTTTCTCAGTTGGAGTATGTAAAAGCCCAATTACGTGAGTTCCTATTAAAAAAACATACCTATTCAAGTTTTCAAATGGCCAGATTTGGTTTACAATTTAGACCTTTTCTAAATTCCTTTGCCAATCCCTGATATAAAGTAATCATTTTTTATTGCGTAAAACGATTAATAATTTATTATAAATTCTTTTAACAATTTGTTTACTAAGTCGAATTTTAATCGTTTGGTGTAAATCAAGAAATGCACACAAAAAAAGCAAAAAGTAGGGAAAATTCAAAAAGTGGAGTTGAGTTGGGAAGTTAGTGCCTGAGTGGATCGAAGTCACGATAGCTCAAGTGGTAGAGTAGCGGCATATCAAGCCGAAGGTCGTGGGTTCGAATCCCGCTCGTGACACTGACTTTTTTATCTAAACTAAAAACCTTAATTAATTGAATGTTATTACAGAGAATTGAACATATCCTTATATGAGGATGAGAACTACTTAGACACAAACACTTACAAATCTAATCAACAGATCGACAAACTGGAAGTGTGCGGAAGAAGAAAAATTCTTGCTTAGAATATAATAAGTATATAATATAATATATAAGTATCGAATAAAATATTTTACGTTATATCTAAAAAAATAGATTTGGATTTTTTCAATTCGGAAGATTAACGTTAGGTCATATTTGGTGTGTAATTTCGGTGAATGTCGGACAAAACATTTCATTCCAAATTACCAATTTGCACACTGATGAAGAATCCAACTAATATTGATGTTATTCAGCATAGAGGTAGAAAGTAAATTGCAAAATGCATAGCATGTTAAACATAATGATGAAAAAATAATGTTCAAACTTGCAATCGATAATTGTTGATAATAATGTTTTGTTGAGGCGAGAAGAGGTGTCTGACGACCAGTCGAATATGAAGAACTGTTCTTCAGAAATGGAAGATGCTTTGGAAAGATGGGAATAAAATGTTTGCTTGATTTGTCAGTGATTAGAAACAGTTTTAAAAAGAAACAATAGAACAGTTTTAAGCAGTACAAAAAATTGAAACAAATTTTAAACAAATTATTAGAAGGTCACAAAGGGAAAGAAAAATGATAAAAATAACCATTCAAGTAATTATTTCATTTCATGCTAATTTAATTATAGTTAAATAATAGCAAAAATAAAACCTGGGATCCATAACGTCAAAAGAACGAACAGTTAAAATAGCATATTCTATGACTCTATGTGGTATAGCATTCGTAAATTATAACTTCAGTTATAACTTAATTATAACTTATAATTAAAATGGTCAATTAGACTACTAAACATAAATAGGTACATTATAACCTTTCGTGTACCATGCAACTTGGCATATAAGTTATATTTATTAATGGTTAACACTTTTTTTTAAGTTTTAAGTCAAAACAACTGATGAAAAGGAGTGGGCAGCATCCATAAATCGATATTTGTAATAAAATAAATAAATACTATTTATGTGTATTTTTTGTTGTCTCCGTCTGTAGACTAGAGTAGGTAGGAAGATTTTTAAAAATGGGAGATTTTTTCTTACTTTCTGTTGGATGGCAGTCATGCAATTTGCCGTTTCCGATCATCTTGATCCGTCGTTCCTCGCTGTTTCGGTCTGTCATAGTAAGACCCACCGAAGACGGAGAAGTGCCCAAACGCGTCTCAAATTGGGCAAAATTCTAACACTTACGTACATTCAAAAAATGTAAACAATCTTAAGATTAAAGTAATACTTTACTGTAATACTTTTAATACAATTTGAAAAAAAAATATAGTGCATTATTTGAAAATGATGCATTGTTTTTAAACAATTGGGCGTAAATTTCCGTTGGCCTTCAATAATAACAATTTTACTAGCATTGGTTAATTTTAACGAACTTACAGACAATCAAGTCAAAAAGTTAAGTATCAAACACAAAAAGAAAAATGTTTTACGTTAAAGTTCGATTGAGGAAAAAAGTTAGGTTAAACTTATTCAATTATTCATTAATGTTTCAATTATTTTTTTATTATTATTATTATTATTTTTTGTGGCAAATGTTACTTCAACTTAGAAATAAGAGTTTGTGAGCGGAAAAACTGAACCCAACAGCGGAAACACTTTTACAGTCGTTGTTATTCCAAAGGGGAGTTTAGAAAAGAATAAAAATAAACAATATTCAGATAAGAAATAGGAAAAAAACTGTTTATAAAGTAGATACGGACTTTTGAAAAAATAATTATGTGATTTGAACACTTTGCCGCCCTTTAAAACTTTACGATATCAAATCTCACCGTTATCGAAAGTTATGCAAGTCAATATTTCAACAGATAACGCCTCACCCTCCCTGAAAATAATATTTTCATGGAATGTAGTTTAACATTCAGGGAAATGTTAACAAACTACCAGGAAACCATAAAAGTTTGTGCGGTTTTCGTTTGCCATTGTTTTAATTCCGTTAACTATTTTTTCTATTTACAAAGGGGAAATTATTTGTTTACATCACACAATAAAGAACACACTAGTATATACAGAAAAAGTGGCATGAACAGTTCACTGTAAATAATCAAATATTTTCTTTCCCATGGCTTCAAAACCGATCATTTGTGTATGATTATTGTATGAATTTAAGGTCGGTACGAAAGTACATTTCGTAAAATGTGCACTGCGTTCTGTGATAAAACAATAAGTGTCGGCACTGCTTAAAATTGATTCAAAAAGTTTAAAAAACCACTCCACTAAACGCAAAGCATTTTGTTGATAAACTGAACAGGGTCATTCGATGACAGCCAATGGTATGACCTCTCGGTGCTACTGAATTAATTTTTCGTTACATGTGACAATCCGAACAAAAAACTTCTCTACTTTTTGCCGTGAAAGGCAGGTTTAAACGCTGGATTGTCTGTCGGTACACTAAGCACCCCATGCAAACTCGACGAACCCCCGTACCAAGGGAGGACTTGATGTCCAAGGTCGAAAGTGCAGGTGGTGGGCGAAGGTCAGAAAAAGCAATCGGCCAAAAGCTTCGTGCCACCGCGGCCGCTGACAAAAACGACGAGGGGCAAAGTCCCGTTTCACATCTTCGCACGGTGGGGTACTTGACCTCATAAATTTTTTCTTTCTGATATTTTTCTTGACAATTTTTTAACATATTTTAATTTTCTTCCACATCGAAAACACGAATCTTTTTTTTCTATACGTCTCAAGATATGTCAAGGTGGTATTTATTTTGTCTTCAATAAAACTAATCTGTATAATTCTAGTGTGCAATAAAAAATAAAATAACATTCCTTGAGTTTTCATAATTCATCTTTATTTATAACAATAAAGTATTGTAAATAATAAGTACATTTTTTTTAAATTTCAATAACAATTAATATTCACATCTTAACTTGTTTAAGTTTTTAAATCACAGAAAATTATTATTTTATCCCTAATTTTTAAGGTGTTAAAACTAAATTAAAACAAAAATTTATGATTGGTTTGAAAAACGCTATATAATATAATTAATAACTTGATTGTTGCAAAATTGAGAACTTACTAAATGTAAACATTGTTACTTTAATGGGGTTTGTTTCTTTTGAAACCAATGGAATTAATGGGGTTTGTTGGCATAATCCACAATTCAATATGAATGTAAAGAAGCTAATTTTATTATTGAATTGAAGATGGTCGTATGTTATATATTTGTTATAAGTTTTCTACTCGTGAAGGTGGTTGAAAAGCAAAAGAGACTAGTTAAATTTGAAACAGAACAAGTTTTATTTTACAAATTATACATAGACGATATGACAAACTAGATAATATTTACAGTAATAAATACTTAGGCGATTCTCAGATTCGAATACATTATATACAGCAATAACTTTACAATATAATATTAACAATATTTATAAATTAAAAATGGTTTATCAAATTTTTAAACACTTTAGTCAGGGTAGTTTAATAACAATAATTCATAATTACATTGAATAAATTCGCTTTAACGCTTAATATAACACTTTGGTATGAGATAATACGTATATATTACTTAAGCTTTTTTTAATTTCAAACTACCAACTAGAAACAACATCCAAAGCACGGAAAACACTAAATAATTAGTCCAAATCGTTTAATCACATATTATAATATATCCATAAATATATATAGGTATATATTTTTTAATTATCCGTTTTTAAATCTCCATACTTTTAAGGTGTATAAACAAGAATTTAAAGGGAGAAGGTAGTCGGTGTGGGCTATAAGTAAATATACGAAAAGAAAATTAATAAAAAGTCTTACCTCGGTATGAACACATATCACATACATAATACACAAAAGAAAAGATAAATTCGTATAAAAATACACTTTAATAAATTACAGAGACGGGCCTCCTGAGGCTCTCGATGTCGAGGGATGGCGGTGTCGATCCCGGCGTCGACTGCTGCGGGTGTTCCGTCGGACTGGAACCGGGACTCTGGCCGCCCCCGAAGAGGAAATGCGGCGGCGGCGGTTGAAAGAGGGCGCTGAGGGGCGGTGGAGGAGGCTGAAACGACTTCCCCTGAGGATAGAGCGAACTGTAGAACGAACTGACGACGGAGGCCGTTTTGCCGCCCTCGGGGCTCTGGCTCTGGACGAGCTTGCTGAAGTTGACCGCGTCGAAGGCGGAACCGAAGTAGGGCGGGAGCGGCGGGTAAGCGGCCCCCAGGCTCTCCAGAGGGTGCGGGTGGTTCCCGGCGAAGTAATGGGGCAACGGGAAGCTGTGGAAGCCGGTGCCAGACGAAGGGACGGGCGTCGTGCCCGGCTTCATCATCTGCGGGTGCTGCCCGGGCGTCTTGGGCTTCCTCCGCGGCCTGTACTTGTAGTCCGGGTGCTCCTTCATGTGCATCGCCCTCAGCCTCTTCGCCTCGTCGATGAAAGGCCGTTTTTCCGATTCCGTGAGCAGCTTCCACTCGGCGCCGAGCCTTTTGGAAATTTCAGAATTGTGCATCTTCGGGTTGTCCAAGGCGATTTTCCGCCTTTGGATCCTCGACCAGACCATGAAGGCGTTCATCGGCCGTTTGATGTGCTGCTCGCCGGGCGATTGGGGTTCGAGGCCGCCTGGCAGAGGGAAACTGTAACCGTGTCCTGACATCCCGAGGTTCGGCACTGTTCTGAATCCGGCCGACCCGCTTCTTCGCCCCTCTTCCGAGGCTTGCACCGACGGAAAGGCGTGGCCTCCGGCGCCCAATCCCGACCCAACCACGCCTTCCACCGCTCTCGACCTTCCCCATTCTCACCCCTACTCTTCCAATAAAGGCAATCTGACAAAAGGACATTGGACAATCATAAATCTGGCTTACCTACTCTCTCAGTTTACTTAGCTACGAACCGACTATATTATATTGGGTTGTCCGGAAAATAATGCAGGATTTTAAGTTTTCATTAAAAAAAATCTATATAAAATATTCTGTTTACGTTTACAGGATTACTCATTTGTATGNATTATTTTGATTAAAGAACATTGCTTTAAAGTAACTAGTTTCTTTTTTTTTGTTTAATACCAAAATCCTGCATTATTTTCCGGACAACCCAATACATGTGTTATATTGTTATCCTTCGCCTCGACCGAGTTATTTATTAGAAAGCCCTCCTCCCTCTGACTTCCTTATTAAGGGTAGCCTTTCGCCGTTTCTAGCATCGTTTATTATTTAATACAATTACAATATATCAACTGTTTCCCTCAAATTTGTCACTTGAATTAAATAATTATACTAGGGAATCAACATCTGCAACATACCAAGAAATACTCTGACAAAATTTTAAATATTTATCAATATTTAAAATATTATAAATATTTATTTAAATAAACAATAATTTAAGTTAACAAAATGGAATAATACTTATTGAAAAATGTATAATTTAAAAATAAATTGTACACTGTGTATAATAATTGCTCAAGCTTTGAGTAAAAAATTATATGAATGTTAAACCGATAATAAAAATATTACAATAAATCAGTGACCGTTAGATAATGATTATTTGGAGATCGTGAGATGCGGTCTGGTGTGACGTATGTTTAGAAAAACATTTTTTTTAATCTTGCCAACGTTTCGATCTTTATTTATTTAGAAATCGTGAAATGCGGTCTGGTTTGATGTAGGGTTTCAGAAAAACATTTTCTTTATCGTGCCAACGTTTCGATCTTTATTTATTTAGAAATCGTGAAATGCGGTCTGGTTTGATGTAGGGTTTCAGAAAAACATTTTCTTTATCGTGCCAACGTTTCGATCTTTATTGTGATCATCTTCAGGGCTCAAAGGGTTTATTTTCTTTGTAGATGTGCCATTATTGGATGTCGTGTTGAGACTGCCCTCTTGGATTAATGTTTTCATTAACGTTGGGTTTTTCACGTTGTTTTGGGGTTAAAGTATAGGTCTGAAATGAGGTACGATTTTTTTTATCGTGAAAAAAATTGGGATATTTTTTTTAAGTGATTTATGATTAATGGCAATTTCTAGAACAAAAGTGGTCTTATCTAAAAGGAAATCGGTGCTAAATCTAAAAATAGGGTCAAAAGTTGTGAAAAGCTAAGTTAGAGGAGATAATTCAAGTTTTATGTAAAGAAACAAAAAACATTGAAAAAATCGTAACTTTTGAACGGGTCATGAGGTTTAATCATTCTAAAAAAATCGTACCTCAGTTCCAGCCTATACTTCAACACCAAAACAATGTGAAAAACTCAACATTAAAAAAACAACTTTTAGAAAAAAAATAAATTTACGAATAAAAACCCCAGAACTTGCTCAATGTGACGTGGAGTTCGATGGTGTCCATCCTGATTTTGTGGAAGTCCGTAATAAGATGACCGGTAGGAAATTTAAAAAAAAATTGACACGACGCGCTGACCACCCTGAATATAAACTAAGAAAAAATATATTATATAATAAATTAAATTAAGTATAAATTCGATTATTGGAGTTCAGAAGTTTTACCTAATAAACATAAAACAAATATTATTTTAAATTTTAATTTTAATATTTTACACTATTACGTATTTATAAATAAATAAATAACTATGAATTTAGTGTAGTCGCAATGTCGAATCGTTTACAACGTCAGTTTACACCGTTTTTTACATCTTAAATTGTGTACCCATCATATTATTACGGAGTTCCGAGAACTTTCTTTTGCATTTTTAATACTTTTGAAACCTATGTCTCGCAGAAGCGTACCCCATGATTTAAAATCCTTGTTAATGCCCTGTATACAATTCTCATCACCCAACGGTCAAGAATATCTTTCATAGAAGGTGGCATAAAGATGTCATTTTTTTACAGCCAATATGTTAATGTCATTGAACACCAACAAATTTTGACTTCAACAATCGAAAAAAAAATTTCTCACTGGCACTCTCAACACGATACACAATAATGACACATCTACACAGAAAACAAACACTTTGAGTGAGTACAAATTCTTTGATTGAGTCTAAAAATTTTATCATTGTATAAATTCATTTTTTATACATCCTACATGTATTTGTATAATTTAAACAATGTTTATAAATCCTAGGCCCTGAAGATGATCTCAATAAAGATCGAAACGTTGACAAGATAAAAAAAAATGTTTTTCGAAACCTACGTCACACCAGACATCTCACGATCTCGAAATAATCATTAAATAACGGTCGTTATTACTACAGTTTTATTTTGTTCCTTTCAGTACCTACAACAATAAAAAAAATTGATGTATGTATGAACTAATTGAACTCAAATAACGGTACTTAAAGTTATGGGAGTGGATTAGATTCATGACAGGTTTTTATAAATAGAAAAAAAAGTTTAGGAAATTGATGCTTCACCCAACATTAAAATTAAGTGTAGTAGTTATTTACCTATCTTTTAATCAGATGGGATAACTACGGTCAAAATATTATTCGATGTCCAATAAAGCCAATTGTGTTATTCCAACGAAAGAATGTTGAATAAAATATTAATAAAGTTATAATAATAATTACATGTTGGCTGTTATCATTGTGTGATTGACAATTTACGAAACGCTCAGTGCTACCAATTTTTATTGCGTTTTCAAAAAAAATTATATAAAATTAATATTTTCATTGTATCATTACATTTTTCTTGACGTTTCTGGTAATTTTCCTTAAAAAATTGAGCCACAATTGCATTAATGAGTAATAATAAAAAGATGAGAATACTAAATTCACTAGTTTTCGTGGTCCGCTTGACCAATTAATATCTTTCAATTAATTAAGGTTTTTAGTTGGGATAAAAAAGTCAGTGTCACGAGCGGGATTCGAACCCACGATCTTCGTCTAGATACGCCGCTGCTCTACCACTTGAGCTATCGTGGCCTCGATCCACTCAATTCGAATCCCGCTCGTGACCCTGACTTTTTATCTCAACTAAAAACCTTAATTAATTTAAAGATGAGAATATTTTACAAATATTTTTGGGAGATGTTAAAAGACCGTTTCTCAGTAGAAGTATGTCAAAGCCCAGTCAAGTGAGTACCTATTAAAAAACGTACCCATTCAAGTTTTCAAATGGCCTGATTTGATTTACGATTTAAACCTTTTCTAAAATCCTTTCCCAATCCCAGATATAAAGAAAGCGTAAAACGATTAATAATTTATTATAAATTCTTTTAACAATCTGTTTACTAAGTCGAATTTTAATTGTTTGATGTAAAGCAAGAAATGCACAAACAGGTCTGACCAATTTATCAGTGCGAAATGAAGGACCAAAATAACTTAGGGACGATGAAAGAGTCGTTAATTGATAAATTTAACATGAAAATAATTATTCTTATAGTCTGGGGTTACATGATATTTCCCTTGATGTTATATTACTTACAGTTTTACTTTATCAAAGAAAATTTTAGCTAGGGAAACATTATATAAATGGGATCTGAAATATGAGGTATTAAGCAGTATTTAAAAAAAAAAATTTAAAAAACCCATTTAATTTACCATCTCTGCATATATAATTTATTTGTTAACAATCCTTAGCTTGCCATATGTTTATACTATTCAGCTACATTTAAATTACATGTATAAAAACATTTTTAGCGTAGATATGATAAATTAGCTACTCTTGAAATCATACACCGCAATTTACGTAGGTATAAACAAGTAAATAATATAATATCATAACTAGATTTAGAGGGGAATTGAAAAATGGCAAAATGGAGGGAAAATTCAAAAGGTGTGGTTGAGATGGGAAGTTGATGTCCGAGTGGATCGAGGTCACGATAGCTCAAGTGGTAGAGGAGCGGCGTATCAAGCCGAGCATCGTGGGTTCGAATCCCGCTCGTGCCATTGCCTTTTTTATCTCAACTGAAAACCTTAATTAATTGTAATATATTAATTGGTCAAGCGGACCACGAAACTAGTGAATTGAGTTAGTTTTACGATTTTGTTGCATATCTATTTTATAAACAATAGCCTGGTACAAAAAGCTTAAGTCATTACCCAACGATTTTAACATTAACTTCTATTCTCCCTTAACAACCATGAAGAATGGTTTTCTAAATTCTCGTCTTTTGAACATCCATTCCAGGCATGTTGAACCGAACTGGCTTAGATCCAAAAAATTTCTGCTCTATAAAGAATTAAAAACCATTTTTTGACTTTACCAATAATGATCTAAAGTTGCCCTCTATTATTGATGTTTGTTCTTCGAACTTAGGAAACTCATCAAGTGCAAACTTCTCTACCTTAATTACTCCCCTCTGAGAGAAGATTTTGTTGAGCACTGCTTATTGTGTAACTCATTCACGAGAGGGGACCTCTTTTATTTTTTTGGCTGACTGTCGCATTCTTTCAGAGTTTGAAACCTTTTGGGAACAATGAGAATTTTGAGAGAGTGTTTGATCGCAAAACAATTCCATGATTGTTCAGACCTGGTTGGCTTTGCAAAAGAGTACCGCACAGAGCTCCTGGAGCAGCTTAATTTCTAATTTTATACTGGGAATCGCTAATATCACTTTAAAGCCCCTGGATATAATCAAAATACCCTATGAAATTTTTTTTATTGTCTCCTTAAGCAAATAATATACAAAATCACTTAGAAGATAAACTTTCACGAGTTTCGAAAATTCTTGTCTAAATGTTAAGTAAGAATTTCTTCGTTCTGTAAATACTGAGAAATATGGCGATTACAGAAATTTGCCCTAGTACTACCACTTGTATAATGAGTTAAAAGAAGCGTTAAATCATTATAATATAAACAAAAACATAAAGTGGACAATTATATGGTTTTGAAGTTCATCATAAACATAAAAGGTCTTCCGTGATGAAAGATCAATACTTCAGAATTTATCCTCACGTCATTTGGACTAAATTTGACTTTTATACAAATAGATTCTCAATTATTTTCGGGATCTTTTATTTTTCAAGTTCCTTCAACCTTTCACAACTTTATCCCATAAAGTCCTTCGTATTTCATAAAATGTTATTCTTACTATAAATTTCATTACACGATTGGAAAAAGCTGTGAAAATCCTATGAATTTCATTTTTTAAATTTTATCGTAACATTAGGCAAACAAAATAGAAAGTCACTAAGGAAATGTACTTTTATGAGTTTGCAAACGTCTTGTCTAACATTTAGGTAAGATTTTTGTACAAAGCCTTTTTTGATTAGTTTGTATTGTTTTCATTATTTTTCAATAGAAGTTTCAAAATCTTAATGACTTATTTTGTAAACAGTTCGTAAATAAAAGTTTCATTCAACCTTTTACAACTTAATTCCATAAAGTCTCACGTGTTTTATAAAATGTCACTCCAACTATAAATTTGCGCCTTTGGAAAAAGCATCGAAAACCCTAAGACTATCCAAACTTCCTGTCTAAAGTTGAAGTAAGATTTTCATGGCTCTGCAAATCCTGACAAATATGGTGCTTGCAGAAACGTTGCCCCTACTAATGAGGAATAAACGCACTTAAATTTCTCAAAAGTAACTTATCACCAATGTAAAAATTAATGTTTATTTGCTAATTGATTTTCGGTTAAGATTTACAAATAAATTAAAAAATAAGTCATTAAGATTTTAAAATTTTTATTGATAAATAGTGAAAATAATACAAACTAAACAAAAAGGGCTTTGTACAAACATCTTATTTAAATTTTGGAGAATTAGTTTGGAAACTCGTAAAATATATTTTCTTAGTGACTGTATTTTCTTTGCTTAACGCCACAATGTAATTTAAAAAATGAAATTCATAGGGTTTTCATTGTTTTTTCCAATCGTGTGATCAAATTTCTAGCAATGAAAACATTTTATGGGATACGAAGGACTTTATGGAACAAAGTTGTGAAAGGTTGAATTAACCTGAAAACTGAAATTTCCTGTACAGAATTAAGACAAGTTTGAAGAAAGAGTCAAGATAGAAACCTCGTTCTGGACGCACTGAACTACGTTTTATTTAGTGAATCCACCATGACAGTATTGACATTTAACCCTGTATATACTTACTGTTACTAAATAATACGCAATGTGCAATTTAGGACGTTAAATCTATTTTACATGCAACAAAAGTTCACAAAGAGTCCTCACGATTGTTTTCGACTGGTTTATGTAAATGCCATCCTCATTATAAATATTGGATATTCTTTGAGCAATAATCCGGATTAATGGGTTTTTTCTTATCGACCTCCAGTACCCTTGACTTCTGTTGGGTGTTGGACTAAATCGAACCTATGTTAAAAACGTTGTGTAAAATTTTTTAAATCTGATAAAGGAAAAATTGAACAACAGTGATTATAGAAACTATGACAACAATTGAAATCTATCGATTTTGTACGTCTTGACCACAAAAACATCCAGATTATTTCTTGTTGGATATTGTATCTCTTTGGAGGATGGAAATTATTTAGGCTCTGGTGATGTTAATATGCACTGATCATATTCACCCTCGATGCTTTCCATTATAACGTTTCCGTGGATTATTTCATAATTTTTGTTAAGTTGCCAACAAGTTGATAGTAATAATATTGGCAATTAGGCATGCTCTTCGTATTAAATTGCTTTACAGCCTTTGATCATGTTTATGGCAATAAGCCCTTGAACTCGTCTAATGCTTTCAGATAACGGAAGCAAACAAGAGAACGTGGGGTGTTCATTTGTTTTCTACCACAGAAAGGAAAAAGTTCACTCGGGAAAGTACAGACTGGAAAAAGTTTGCATAAATAACCAAGCGGAAGAACTTGCGATTTCTAAGGCTTTGATGTGGATTAACGCTGGTCAGATGCGTACAAGCGGAGATCCTAAGGAAATTATTATTCATACAGACAGCTTGCTGGCAATCAGATCAATAAGGAATCCGAAGAACCATGGACAGATATGCGAAAATATCAGGGTTTAAGCTAAGCAACTGACGGAATCTGGAAAACAATTGGCTTTGCTTTGGGTGAAAGCACATGTCGGAATCCAAAGCAATAAAGAAGCTGCTGATGAAATTCAATTACCAATGAAGTATAATAAATACCCTTCATTCCAATTAAATAAATATCTTTTCGAAAAAACCTTTACGAAATGGGATCTTGCATGGAGAAAGTCAACCAAAGGGGAGGAGACGAGAAATTTTCTTCATAAAGTTCAAGACAGGAGCGGATTGACACTCAATATAACAGTAAAGCTGACAGTGACTCTCACTGGACATGGGCCCAACATGAAATATTTGCGTAGAATTGGAGTGACATCACTGGCGTGCGTATGCGGCAATCAGGTTCAGGACGTGTCATCTCTTGTTGCACTTCCCTGTGCTGGATGCAAAGAGATCATATTTGATACACCTCCTGCTGAATGGATCTGACTAGCTGTGTACTCAAAAAAACCTCTTCTGTGAAAACAATGTAACAGTAGTGGTATTCGCGATCTTTGTTAGATATTAGGTCGAAAATATAGTCACATTGATATCCGTTAGGTTTGCTACGCAGCCAAATTTTCTCAGGGGGCGCGATTGAATCTTGGCCCGAAACTATTAAACTTTGGCCAAACTCGGGCCATAATGGACCGGAAAGTCACCTTTACTCCCCATGTAAAGGACAGAAGGAACAAGTGTAAGATTTCCTCCATATTTTCCGATACTGTACAACTATTGTCTTTCGGAAGACAAACTTATTCTATTTAGCATGGTGTTATGGTCGATGCTTCTAAAAGACTGCTCCTCTTGGAGTCTTACATGCTGTATCCGCCAAACTAGTGCAGAAATTGTGCAACACATCTTGGTCGGCCTATTCTCGATGGGTTGGTCCATCAGTTTTTTCGGCATTTCACCATCTTCAGTCTTTCTAATTCCTGTGAAAACAAGTTAAACTGTCCAGAGTCCCACTTAATATGGCGAAATTGCGAAACGCACGTGTCACATCAACCTGGCTAGGTTAAGAAGGCCGAGATGATCGGTAAGGGGCCAAACTATCAGTTTATCACCCCGCAGAACACTCATAAAAATATCACAAAAATAGTTTTACCTGCATGATTAGCTTATTGTTTTACCATGAACTAAAAATTGAATAATAACAACAAAGAATAATAAAAAATTAAAAAGTGAATACAAAGTTTCGGTATTAGGGGTATTCACGATCTTGGTGTTAACCCTGTTAACTCTGTTGGGTCCTGTTAGATCGAGAAAAATAATGACGTAGACTAAGAATCGGCCAGTTAACATTGCCATGGCCAATGTTAGAGGTTACGTCGAAAATGCAGTCACATTGCGATCCATTAGGGCGTAAGTAACCAACATGGCAGCCATGAATGTAACAGCTGTTTTTTGTTTACACGAATTTTTATTCTTAAATACGCATTAATTAAATCAACCAATACATTTGTTTTATTAATTAATGACCTGTCCTTATACTCTCATTCATAATAGATACATCGCCTATCCTATAGAGTTGTAGGCTGTTAGACATTAGGATACAAGTTAGGTATGTCGCACGAATTGAAGCGTGTCATTTGTAGTACGTTTCGAGTGCATAGATAGATAGCATTTTGAATGAAAAAGTTGATTAATTTTCCTTTTTTATTAACTTCTGGCATCTTACAATTTAACACAAACGAAAACCAAAACAAACAACAAGAAGCCTTCAAAGACTGTTATAGCATTATTTTTGGTTCTACCAATTGCCACGCGCAGCATTGCGGTAAAATTAACGTTTAACATGGTAAGAAAAGGAGGGGGCATTTACGATCTTACTGGACATTTCTCTAGTCGAGTTAACACGAGTTATCACCGTACAAACATCGTGAATACCTGTGTACCTATTGCTTGAACAATTCGTTAATAATTGTAACTTACAAGAAATGAACATTATATGATCATAATTAATTTTAAATTAAATCATAAATGTATAATAGATAATATAATGTAGATAAAATATAATGTAAATGAAAAAATGTAAATGTATCTATAGTACATGTAATACAGTAGTGGTTCATGTAGAAAATAAATGAATAAATAATTTTTTTTTTAATTGATGTTAAGATAATCAACGAAAGCGTGGCGCAGCTCAGAAATTTAAGTTTCTCTGGACCTCCAAAGAGATACGGCCAAAAAATAATCTGGATGTTTTTGTGGTCAAGACGTACAAAATTGATAGATTTTTATCATTGTTTCTAAAATCACTGTTACATTTTTACTTTATCAGATATAAAAAAAGGTTGCATAATGTTTTCAACCCAGGTTCGATTTAATCGTAGCAACTCAATTAACAATAGATGTTTTAGATATTCGTTTACGTTGTCATAAAGTTTGCTCGAAAGAAAATAATTTTTTAAATTAATTTAACAGAACGGTTACTCGAGGGGCGGAAGAAGGGGGAAATGAATCTTCATCAGGATCGGGGTCGCAAGGTTTCGTCTTGTCGGATGGACGGATTACAATGAGCTTTGCTCGGAATGACGCAGAGCTGTGTAGGAGACGAGATATTGGGTTAATTATATGGTTTGTGACGGGAGGAGGAAGACAAAGCTCCATTTTGCAATGGTGTTTTGCGCCCGCGCCTCTCCCCATTGTTCCCGCCCCTCGTAGAGAGCCCTGATGAAGAAATCCCCCCGCCCTCCTCTTAATTACTTAGCCACCCCTCGACTCAACTCACTTACCTGATATTGCTCTATTATCCAGCTCAGCCACCCCCTTCAACTTCACCGACAAACAATTCAACTCATATCACTGAATTGCTCCCATCTCTTTCGCTTCGGCTCAAATCCACGTCGACGCAAAATCGATTTAACCCTTTGTGTTTTTCCTACCACCCGTAAGTCTAAACGCGATCAACATAAAAACATACGTCCTTTTACAAATGGAATCACTATTTAAACTCGAATCGTTGATAATTTCTTCTTGTAAGTTGTTTGTTTTTGTTCCATTGGTTCTCGTCTTCGAAGTTTGTTCCATTTGTTCGACACGCGATCCGGTAGATTGCCTGGATTTAACGAAGATAATTTTTTTTAAATACACTGACAGGCCAAAAATTCCACCCACTTGTAATACAACTTGATTTGTATATATTAATCAAACTTTCACGTTTTTTAAGTTTAATAATTGCGGTTTTGTCTATTTTGTCTTTAATATGTAAATTGGTAAGGAAAAAAGACGGACAGAAAATTTGTTTTAGATTTTTAATTAAATTTTTATAAGGTTTCGTGGTCCGCTTGACCAAATAAATTCTTTTTCAATTAATTAAGGTTTTAGTTGAGATAAAAAAGTCAGTGTCACAAGCGGGATTCGAACCCACGACCTTCGGCTAAATACGCCGCTATTACATACATTTAAAACATTATTACAATTATGAATGTTATTAAAATAAAAGAAATAAAATTAAAATAATTCACGAACATTCTAAATCAAGGTATGATCTGGAAGAAAAAATCAAATTCACTTGCTACTGCCAAGCTTTCAACCTATTTTAAAGTCATCACCAGAGTAATTAATTTCAAATTACGAAAACCATATTTGTACAATTGATTTAACAATTGTTTTTCATGATGTGAAAATGTGACTCCAGTACAGCATGAAATCCTCACTAAACAAGAAAAAACTGTCGTAACTCGAAATGTGCCAAGTTATTGTTTTTTTGTCTATGTTTAATGTTGGGATTTTGTCGAATTTTTCTCATTTGGTGTTCGCTATGTTTATTTTCTATTTTCATGCGTTTTTTTTCGTTTTTCTTTCTCTTTGTTTTTTTATTTTTTTATTAAATTAAAGTTGGGAAATACATTTTGACCCGGACAAAAGAATTTAATCACTACGTATATTACTCCTATTTCACACCGTCATCAATTTTTTCTCATTTAACATAACATTTCTGTATTTTGGTTCGATGTAAATAAAGAAAATGGTATACCGCTAGAAAGCTTATTAAACGAAGAAGTTTTTACGAAATTTGCCCAGCTCTACCGTGAATATTTACAAATTTACAGTGAGGTTGCAAATATAGTTTTTTATTTTATTTATTTATTTATTTTTTTTATTTTTTTTTTTTTTAATTTTACGTTTAGCAGTTTTTGTAATATTTAGGGTTTGTTTGTTTTTTACTAAAAATTAAAATGAACGTTCTCGAATTCTTCTTAATAATTCAAAGGAAATTTAACACTATTTTCAAAGATTTTTTGAATTAAAAAAAATAGTTTTTTATTTACTCAAAAATAAATAGTTTTAGAGCTTCGAATAGATTTATGATTGAAACCGTAGAGTAGCCAATCACCCTGGACAATATTTTTGTGTCCTTATTTATTATCCAAAGGAGTTGATAGCTCTAATTACTTTAATTGATTGTCCTTCGTACTCAAATGCCAACCGCGAATAATTAATGGATTTCACATTCTTTATTCTTTGATCACCTTGGTTAGTTATGCATTATATATTTTATATAAAATATTTTCATATTAAATATAAAGAGGTAAGTTTCAAACTGTAGTACTGGAAAAAGCAAAAATGTGGTGTTAAATTGTAATGAAAAGAAAAACAGGGCTGAAGGGGATTGGCAGAAGAAACCCCTGAAATCGATATCATTCGCTTTGTTTGAGAATTAAAAGATTCCTAACTGGGCTTGGTCAGATTGACAATGTTTTTCGTTCTGCCGTTTTCCTTTTTGACAAACAAAATCCAATGACGTCATTAAACTAAAAGCCACCTAACATCCGCAGACGTAATGAAGGCGTGAAGTATCCACTTCAGAAACGAGGCCGTTTTGACAAAACAATTTTCTACTCGATTTAATCCCTAATCCGAGTCCTGCTCCTGAAGGTTCAGCGACAATAAAACCCGATTAACGCAATAAATTATTTCCCTTGTGACGAGGTATGAGGATGTGAAGAGCCAGGACGAGACCAGCACCCTGATCAGGCTCCGCTGTCAACGGCAGCTTCCTCTTCTTCGCACCCTTCTTTCAAACCTCCTATAATACACATAATCCGACAAAAAGTGCCCCCTTATGAAGATTAAATACGTCTATTTATAATCCTAATTGGGGTGTGCGCCACACACGCCCGGTTAATCGGTGACAAGTCTTCTTTCACAAACTTCAATTACAACGTGCCATGAGATCTTTTGGTATTTTCCTTCTTAAGAAGTCGCTCAGTTTTTCTCAATTATTTGTTAAAACTTTTCATTGCAGATTTATTTTTTTCCCGTACGCGGGTTTATGTTGGTAGATATTGTACGGTTTTCGTCCACGATATCCAACAGAACGTAAGCCCTCCTGTATAACAGGAATTTAATTTTTTTATTATCTATTTTTAATCCAAATGCCTACTATAAGTCTATAGTATGATATATGGTTTGATAGATGGTGATTGAACTGATTCACCTCTTCATAAAGCATTGTTGTAGTTTTGTCCAGGCCATGTCCAGTGGAATTTCAATTAACATCATGGTGAAATGCAATTGGCACGTCATTCGAAAATTGAGGGTACACTGAATTAGTAAATATATGATTTTGACAAATTCTTACGTCAAATAAATTCAACCGGAAACTCCTTACTGCTTTCATATGATAAGAAATAGTTTTATCTCACTCAGAAGATAAGATAACCTGCCTTCGATAGTGATAATCTTCAAACTGCCTTATATTTATAAGAATATATATTCTTTCGCCACCATACCCGCCAAGGGATTAATTTTTCATTCTTCTAAGTTTCTTAGTCTTCTTCTTAAAAAGTTTTTTCGAATATTAATGTAGTATCTACTTATGCCTAACTTGACAGTTTTCTGCTTAAAACTGTATCAAGGTTAAGATAATAGCAATAAAACGGAGGCAATCAATTTTCACAACTTTTGCTGCGCAACCAAATTTTCTAAGAGGGCGCGATTGAATCTTGGCCCGAAACTATAAACTTTGGTCAAACTCGGGTCATAATAGACCGGAAAGTCCCCATGTAAAGGACAGAGGATTTCCCTGTAAGATTTCCCTCATGTATTTTCCCATACTGTACGACTATTGTCGACAGTCCAGTCTATCGGAAGGCAAAAAACTTCTTCTATATAAGATGGTGTCCTAGTCGACGCTTCTAAAAGACTTTGAAGACTATAAACGACTTAAAAGACGCTTCAAACTATCAGTTAATCACCCCTCAGAACACACAGAAAAATACCACAAAAATAGTTTTACCTGCTTGATTACTATAATATTTTTTCATGAACTATAAATAGAATAATAACAACAAAGAAGAATAAAAAATTAAAAAGTGAGTACAAAGTTTCAGTATTAGGGGTATTCGGGAAAGTATAGATTGGAAAAATTTTGCACAAATAACCAAGCGGAAGAACTTGCGACTTCTAAGGCTATGATGTGGATCAACGATGGTCAGATGCGTAAAAGCGGAGATCCTAAGGAAATTATTATTCACACAGACAACATGGTGGCAATCAGATCAAAGAGGAGGCCGAAGAACCATGGACAGATATGCGAAAATATCAGGGTTCAAGCCTAGCAACTGACGGAAGCTGGAAAACAGCTTTGCTTTGGGTGAAAGCACATGTCGGAATCTGAGGCACTAAAGAAACGGGCCGACTGGCCAAAGAAGGGGCTGATGACATTCAACTACCAATAAAGTATAATAAATACCCTTCATCCCAATTAAATAAATGCCTTTTCGAAAATATCTTACGAAATTGGACCTTGTATGGAGAAAGTCAACCAAAGGGGAGGAGACGAGAAATTTTTTTCAAAAAGTACATGACAGGAGCGGATTGAAACTCAAAATAACAGTAAAGCTGACGGTGATTCTCACTGGATATGGGCCCAACATGAAATATTTGCATAGAATTGGAGTGACATCACCGCGTGCGTTTGCGGCAATCAGGTTCAGGACGTGGATCATCTCTTGTTCCACTGCCCTGTGCTGGATGCAAAGAGATCATATTTGATACACCTCCTGCTGATGTCTCGGCCCTTAGGGGCTGGGGCGCCTCTACACCAATGATGCGGCGGTAACACCATTCCGTCGTATGCGGGGGTGCGTCAGCTCTCATGTTGAGAAGCAAAACGTCCGATAAGGCCGAATAGGCCAGGTGCGGACGCTAAAGATCCTATTGTCTTGTTGACGATGAGTGCTCGGGAACACCTCCAGCTGAATGGATCGGACTGGCCGTGTACTCGAATAAACCTTCTCAGTGAAAACAATGTAACAGTTTGGGGTATTTACGATCTTTGTGTTAACCCTGTTAACTCTGTTAGGTCTTGTTACATCGAGAAAAATTATGACGTAGACTTATAAGAATCGGCTAGTTAACATTGCTTTAACAGGCCAGGGCCAATGTTAGATATTAGGTCGAAAATGTAGTCACATTGCTATCCGTTGGGGCGTAGGTAACCAACATGGCAGCCATGAATTTAACAGATGTTTTTTGTTTTACACGTATTTTTATTCTTAAATACGCATTAATTAAATCTGACCAATACATTTCTTTTGTTAATTAATGACCTGTCCTTATTCTTTCATTATACATCGCCTACCCTACAGAGTTGTAGGCTGTTAGACGTCAGGTTACAGGTTAGGTATGTCGGCACGACGAATTGAAGCGTGTCATTTGTTAGTACGTATCGAGTGCATAGATAACATTTTGAATGAAAGAGTTGATTAATTTTCCTTTTTTATTAACTTCTGGCATCTTACAATTTAACACAAAAGAAAACCAAAACAAACAACAACAAGCCTTCAAGGACTGCTTTATTTTTGTTTCTACCAATCGCCACGCGCAGCATTGCGGAAAAATTAATGTTTAACTTGGTAAGAAAAGAAGGGGGCATTTACGATCTTACTGGACATTTCTCTACTCGAGTTAACATCTTACAAACATCGTAAATACCCCCTATTGTTTAACAATTATTTGGAGAACTGAGATGCGGTCTTGTGGTTTAGAAAAATATTTTCTTTATTGTGCCAACGTTTCGATCTTTATTTAGATCATCTTCAGGGCTCAAAATGTTTGTTTTCTGTGTAGATGTGTCGCGGTGTGTGAAGATGATTTAAATAAAGATCGATACGTTGGCACATTAAGGAAAATGTTTTTCTAAACCTACATCACACAAGACCGCATCTCAAGATCTCCAAATAATCATTAACTAACTAAATATGTGATGTGAGAGAAAAGTCGGGAACAGACATGCTAGAGAAAGTTGACGGTCTAACTAAATTTGATTTTAGCTAGAGCCAATCAAAGTAAATCTGAAAATAATAAAAAATAAAAGTTGAAACTGTATGTACTCAATGAAAGTACCGCGTTTTCAAAGACATAAGAGAAGAACTTAAATACAAATGGGAAATATGAAGATGGAAACTTTGTATTGAGACTAGACTTGGATTCGGGTGGTTGTGTCAATCAAGATAGGAATGATGAAACTCGGTGATGGTGAAGAAACAAACAACCACGAATCCCCAACAGGAAGAATGGTCGGAATTATCGCTCGTCTTTTTCCGCGCATAAGAGCCGTTGGAAATGGATCTTTTGAACCGAATGCTTTTCTTTAAAAAGAGAATTCCAGACGGTTTAGAAATAAAAAAAGAAAAATTGAAAGACGCCTGTTTTAGCCGAAGTGATTGTGGCCGGTGAAAGAGGAGATGACAAAGGACGTCATCACACTAATGGGACTGCTGATATTTTACGGAGGTGACAAAAGCGGCTTCATTACAAGCACAGATTCATTCCAGATATAACACCACTCCGTCTACAAATGGCATAATTCAATTTCCTCCCCGGCCTCCTGTTTATATACAAATAATAGTGGACATCGCATCCTTTTGTCCGCCGGGGTTGGTATTGTCGGCTATTTTTCCAATTTATATTCGATATCCCTCCGTGCTGAAAGAGAGAAACATAATAATAGTTGTGGTCGTGAATTGTAAAAGACACCTTTGTCGGTTCGCTCGTTGTTCCTGAGAACAGAGAAACATATGTATGCTGTTATCAGAGAAAAATGGAAAATTGAAACTGCGGTTTTCTTCCTTGGACAATTGCGGTCTTTTTACCTGATAATTCAAAAACGCCATCCCTCTCCCGAGAATAATTTTAAAATATGAAAAACAAAGTCAAACGAATAAAAGACATTTCACGTTTCCTCCTGGTTTCTTTGCTGTGCCACTCCATTAAGACGCTGACCGCAAGGTCCCATGTGTTACGGCCATTACGGTCCGTCCATTTTAAACCTTTTGGCTCTATAATGATGATGAAAGGACACATCCCACAATTATCTGGTGTTTAACAAATCATCTTATACCACTTCTTTTAAGATATAGTTTGACTGAAATGAACAAAAAGAAAATAGTTTCGTCTATTCCAGAAACCTAAACTACAGTTATTTTTGTAAACGAAAAATGTAGACCAAGTTCAAAATTAAGCCATAATGAAGAAATTGCGTTGAAAGGTTTAAATTATTTACACCATGAAATAAAATTGCTCAAAACTGATATAAAACGTCTGTTAAATAAACAATGGGCGGATGAGTGGCACATAGTGGTAGAGCCAAGGCCTACAAAATTTATGTTCCCTAAAAAAGGACAAAAACCATGGGTTTTTTCTTTATCCCGGAATCGGCCCTATAACTGCACTTGTTGTTTTGTATACTTATATATAAACATAAAACAGCAATATCTCACTGGCATTCCCAACACGACACGCAAGAATGGCATACGCAGAAAACAAACACTTTGAGTGAGTAGAAATACTTTGATTGAATATAAAAAACATATTTTTTTGCATTGTATAAATTCACTTTTTTCCATATCCTACATGTATTTGTTAAATGTAAACAATGTTTGTAAATCTCAGGCCCAGAAGATTATCTCAATAAAGATCGAAAGGTTGGCACTATAAAGAAAATGTTTTTCTGAATCCTACATCACACCAGATCGCATCTCATGATTTCTGAATAATCATCGACTAACGGTCACTAATCACCACACACGTTATTTTTATATATATATATATATATATATATATATATAACGTATAACAAACGTTTACATATAACATATATACGTTTACGTATAAGAGATATATATATATATGTTTGGTTTTTGCTTATATTAATCCAAGTATTTAAAATTGTGCGCTTTAACAAATCTATCAATTTCATCCGGAAAATCTTTTATTTCATCGGCTTATCGGCTGTTTTGTTCCGATACATCGTCTTGTGTGCATTTCCCAGATCCAAACCTATTCACACTCTTATTCATTCTTAAATACATTCTTTCCTTTTTACATACCATTCACTCAATTAGTGGGAGAATATGAAATATTCCACCAACACTTTTTATATCTATATATAACTAACAAAATTGAGAGTCGATAGGGTACTCAATATTCTGTCATTGGCCCTGTTATACCACACATTCTCGCTAATAAACACACTCTCAACTCATAGTTACCCAGAGCTGTATACAATTAAACAACCCTGTTTTCTCCAAAAATCGCAAAACTAAAAAAAAATTTAAAGGTTGTTGGATTTTATTCTTAGAAAGAACGCATGTTTTAACCAATTTTTTTCGTCTTATTTTATTAAACTAGTTTAGTTTATAATTTAAAAGTTTTATACTTTTTTCTATATGGTAATTGGCATATATGGTTAATAAATTGTTCATGTAATTAATCCTCCTAGGAAAGTTGTTAATACTTCTTTGACGGCGGAGGTTTGATCTTTTTGCAGTACATTATTTTAAGTATGTGCCACAAGTATTTGACCCTACTTGAGCTGCATAGCATAGTAATGTAGTTTTACTTGCAATCTGTAGTTAAACTTTGGAGCATAGGAGACTTTTTTCTCTTTGCTTTGCTACAATTGATTGGATTTATTTGTTGTAACTACCGTTTAAACATACTAAGGGATCTTTTCCTTATCTGCTGAAATTTGTAGACAGAGGGAGTAAAAACCTGGCGATAGAAACAATTCTGTTTGTACTGAAACAGAAAAAAAAAGAGAAAAGCTATTTTATTCTTGTCCCTTGTATTAAAGTTTAGCACACATCCGGCTTTGGCGCGGGCAATCTTTTGTTGATTGGATTCCCATCAAGATATCCGCCGTCCTATAGAAAAGCCAGTCTTAATCCCTTGAGTCTCCGTGGATACAATCACAACGACAATGCTGGAAGAGAATGAACCCATTGTCGGATGGACGGGGGATCATCTCCTGATAAGTATCTGTTCCCACCAGTAACCGCAGTTGCTCCCTTTCAATTAGATCTGCGCACCCCTCGGTAACGTCGGTACCTGGTAATTGTGCCCTATTGTGCAACACTTGCCGCCGCTAACGAAGTGACCCGACAATCCCGGGGGACTCCACCTATTACCGCTATCCTTCCTCTCATAAAAGGACATCCTTAGCAATTAATAATTATTGTTGCTTTCACCCCTTAAATAAACCGGTGTCCCGTGATGTACCTTAAGTCTATTCCCTTTTAAGTAAGCATAACGGGGTCAAAACTTGAAAATGTTTTACACAGTTTGTTTTCCATAAACCATTAATCGCACAGTAGATTACAGATACTAACTCTTATTATTTTCGTTTGTGCAAAGACTGAAGATTATTTTTCTTTTCCAAAATAAGCTCCACTTCGAAATACAAGCCTTGTTCTTAACGACTATAATCTGAAGTGTAAGGAAAGCAAGCAGTAACACTGATGAGGACGGTTCCTGGTCAACGAACTAAAAAATTTATTATCGGCTATCAGATACGATATAAAAAATAAAACTAATGATAGATCCTGTAAAAATCTATAACACACATAAATAATAAGGATTATCTAGTAAAGAAAAATCACTAATCATCAAGGTAAACTAATCCCAGTTTTAAACAATTACATAAAGCAAGTGTATTACAAAAAATACAGGATTTAACCAAAATTTGAAAATGGAATATGATAAAAAAAATGAATGACCATATTTTTGGCGTAGAGTATCTGGAAAAACCAAAACTATCAAGTTTACAAAAGTAAGAGATCAGTCAACAAAAATGTATAATTATCTCAGATAACATAGTTGCAATACAAAAATACTAAAAAATAAGCCAGATAATAAAAATTGTAGGTATAAAAATGAATAAATAATATTAAATTTACGTAGCATTTTTGTTAACAAATTGGAAAATTGTTTAAAAATAATACATCTTCATTGTCTAATACGCTTTTCCCAGTGGGATTCAGCATGCAAATTAACTCAAAATGCGAAAGACCTAAGTTGCACATATTTCAGCAGTACAATAGAAATTTAAAAAATGATGAGGTAAAGTTTTTTCCTACAGGCGTTATTAATTGCAGTACTCAGTACAATAATCATTGGGTAGTACAAATTGGTGTTGGTGTCCAAGATCGTCAACTGCTCCTATTGCTCCGAAAGAATTGCCATTCTATCCGCACAATTTGTCATCATGGAGTAGATTTCTGGTGTATAAGTGGTAAAGGATGGGACCCATTTCTCTGCATTGAGATAAATGTGTGGTGATTAGTGACCGAGAATCTTAGTCCTGACGGTCAAAACGGATTTAGATCCTAGGAGTCTTCATAGCTGCCCAATTCTTATGTTAAGTTGTTATCTTTTAAGCCTTGAGTAAGGATTCCTCGTCAGTCAGCTGTGTAAGTATAATCCTAGGTACTTGAGTGGAACTCGGTATTCTCTTTATTGTTGATGTAACAACTCATGCAGAGAGCAAGACTGTTTTTTCAATCTGAACGTAAACTAAGTGCATTTTCCTTCATTCAGTCTTGAACTCCACTTTTCGCACCAGTCTTCGAAAAGCTCAAGCTTGGGTAGGATTCGAGTTAGAGGACAGAATTGCGGTAGCATCCGTACAGGTTGTAATGATGGTATGGATGGGACTAAGAACGCTCCCTTGTAGGACGCCGGCTTGTATCGGTCTGATTCCCGAAAACTCGTTGCCGCATCTCACTATGAAGCTGCGATCTGTAAGGTAGGATAAGATAATACGGAGTGGACAGGAAGCGCTGAAGTTTATAAAGCATGCTTAACAAAAGCTTAGATCAATCATCTAGGAACGCACCCAACCAATACTCTTTTAAACTTGTTTGATCGTGGATGTGGACGTAAACCGAATTGATGAGAGTGAGTATCTAGGTTAGGAATTGCTTTAAAAGGACTCTTTCGAAGATTTTAGACATTGCAGAAAGAAGGGTAATAGGTCTGTAGGAAGATATGTGTTTGTGAGGTTTGTGAGCTATAGGAATGAGACGGAATATTTTCATAAATGATGATAATGTGTAGTTCGTAGTATTATATTCTAAAACATTTTCGTCTAACTTTTATTTATCGTCATTATTACATCATATTGGTTTGTTGAGCAAGTAGTAGCATTGACTACGATTGTCGAATTGCTTTTGTCCGTTCCCTCGCCTGCATATTTCATCCGGGAATCATATATTTGCATATGGTGCTACAATTGAGACCGCATCGGGTGCTTTGTCTAGTGAACAATGCTGGCTTGTGTTTCGCTCAACATGTTGGAAAGTGGGAATTATTTAAATGCGAATTGTGTTAATCCGTTTTGAAAGGGTTGCTTCGTTCCCTTTTAAATATCAAATTACATACAATATGTATTCTCTCGATTAGGACGTGTTTTTGTTTTCTAATTCAATCCGGTGTTCGTTTTAACTTCATTGCAAGAGGAAACAGAACGAAAACAAGTCGCATTATGCGACGGGATGGAATTCAAATGTTTCGAACTGCAGTGCTTAATTCATCACATTTTCATAACGAATTAATTGGATTTCTTTTTGCATTATGTGTTGTCTTTAGCGATTTGTTTCAATTGCTATTGGATCGTTCAATTACTGATTTATAGAAATAACTAATTCTTTTGTTTGCCGAAGTTTAACTTTTTACAGGTGGATTGCACTGACAGGAAATCAGGCCTATAGGGAACGAAGGTCTCAGATGAAACCAACCTTAAATGTTCCAAACATCAAATTGTTTACTTACCTCAGTAAAATGTTAAATAGCAAGGAAGTTCTAATTCGTGTAATTTTTTGTACAGAATTGATTGAAACAATTTTTTGAGTCAACAGGGCTAACTGACTCAAGTTAGACCGATTACAGTTACAATCAGGGAGATCATCCAGGAAGAGTGCAAACATAACGGACTGAAGCTACAACACTGTCGAACACCCGAACCCACCCTAAAATAATCTCAAATTCCTTTCCTGCCTCTGTCTCGGCAGGTGACCCTCGTACGAACTGACTCATAAAAGGATCGTCCTCACCCGATAAGGATTGGGAAGTTGACAGTTACTTTTGGTCCAAAGCAGCGTATGAAAGGTTTGACGGACTTTGGAATGGCAAGAAATAGACTTAACAGCAGAAATCGACTTAACTACTTAAAGGTCAATTATGATAAAACAGCCTCAAACCAAATACGGCTATGATAATCGTGTGCCACACCTGATTGAGAGGTGCAACTTCCTTCTTGTACAAAAAGATTTGAATCAGACGTGGGTCAGCCACGCAACGAACATATACATATGTATTAAAAACCACTAGATAAATACTGCAGCTTTAACCTACAACAAGACCGACTATCGGTGCAGTGTGCGCTCCAACAACCAACCCAACAGTTTAGTCGCCTATTGTGCGCACTTGCAGCCCAAACAGTCGGCTGATATTTTAGTCTGTAGTATGCTCTGGCCCTAATTGTCGTACTAAAGTGATTAAACTTCATTTCATTAGTTTCTCATTTTAAAGCAGCCAAGAAATTGCTAGTTTCGGGCATCAATCCTGTACATTGTAATAATAATTACGCACGATATAAATAAGTTATTAATAAGATAGAATTAGTAGAAGGAGATACCCGTTTTATAATGTAACACTTTTACATTTTTTTTTTTTAACCTTCTTAGTAGTATAAGTGTAAATTTCATCAAAAAAACCCTTGCCTCCGATTAAACAGTTTCTAATTTCTGTAGCTGAGAGTAATCGTATTCGGGATCCAACCTTTTCAATCTAGTTCAAAAGAGAAATTTTAAACCTCCGTCATTAATCGCTATTTACATTGACCATGAAATCATTTTAACACCGTGTTGGTTTAACGGGGCGACAGATTTCAGGGTTGATTCATTTACTTCTCCGTGTAATCAATTTGTTGACGAACCCACTCGATTAAATAACGTACTTTTTGTCGGTTTCCATCCAATTAAAGTGGGCCCTTGAAAGCAGATGTTACTGTTTGGCGAGGCGGTAAAAAGGAGTCGAGGGTTTTTAGGTGTCGCCCTCCCCCATTGTGACGGGCGTTAGAGGATCATCCCTCGGGTGCGCAGGGCCCTTTTCAAATGCAGATGCGTTTATAACATTCAATATGTCTTTGAACAAGGGCCGAGGGTGGCGGCATTGTACGGGAAAACATCCCGTTCTGGCTTAGCCGTATTGACTTATGCCTCATTACAACTCTGCCCACGATTTTAATGGGGATAAACTTACAACCTTTATGATTCCTTCCAGGCCGATGAAAACGATTCCCCACGACACCGCTCGGCCTTTGTAGCTCCCTCGGCCTCAGGGCCAATTATCCGACTTCAAACAATTTCGGGATCGGTACGCCCCCGAACTTTTGTTTGCTACCGTTTCACCGTGAGGCCCGTTAGAATGGGATGTCGTCAGCGTCTTTTGTATTCTTGCAAGTAGAAAAATCATTCAGGGCCAAGTTCCTCCTTCGGATGTACTAACACAAACCACCCCAGATATGTGTCCCCCATTTTTATTCCATTATTGCCTTCTCTTTCAGCCTTACGCTTCTTCCAGACCCCATTTCTTTATTTGATCCAAATTTCCTTACACAAACTCTCTTTCTTAAACATTTTGTTTTTTATTGCTGTAAAAAGCTGGATTACGTGCGAGAGGCCTGCCACTGGTCGATAACTTCTGAGGCAAAGGCGAAGAACAGCTCGGTTAAGTTTCGGAAGAAATAACATCAGATTGGACGAAAATCTTGTTTTAGGATGATACACTCAACAATACACGTCGTAGATGGAAAAACCGAGTATTCACCTTCTTTGCGTCAAAAGCCGACAACTTTTGCAGGTTTAAGAAGGCCTCCACATCAATCCTTCTGTATTTCTGCCTGAGGAGCGCCGCGATAAAATCAGTGGAACTGGATAGCAAGACTGATTTTTTTACACCTCTCCACCAATTTAAATATACACTGGGTATATTTTCCCCCAGTCAGTCTTGTCCTTGTGATAGGAATGGGTAGTGAATCGGTTGCTCCAGTTCGAGTATGCTTTGCACGTAGGTGTAGGCTGAGCTCGACTGGAAGCTTTACCGTGGGCGGTCTCCTCTAGAAGGTGGTTAACAATTGCACTTTAAACAAAACCGCGGCCGGAGCGGATCCGGCAGTTTCTACGCTAGGGAAGCCCCAAGATCCTGGGAGATAGAGTGGCCTTCTCTACTTAGGGAGTGCGCGGGAGACCAGGCTGATGTATTTCGGTTTAGGTAGCCCTATGCGCGCGGTATACGGTCTGATGTTTAATGCAGATGCGACCACTCGGAATGGGCAAGCGGGAGCATGGCTGTCTTGGCCCCTCGGGGCTGAGCTGCCTCTACACCAAAGCTGTGACAGTAACACCCTTCTGTCGTATGCGGAGGTGCATCAGCTCATCTTGAGAATCAAAACGTCCGATAAGGCCGAATAGGCTAGGTGCGGACGTTAAAAATCCTCATTGTCCTTTTTAGGACGATCGAGTAGACGGGAAAGCAGCAGTCAGTCTTGTCCTTTTCTATTGGCATCAGGTTTCGATAAACTCAAAATGTTTTTGGATGTTCGAGGTTGCTAGGGTAGAATTCGGTTTAGAAAACAGAATTGCTGCCTCACCCGCAGAGTTGATAATGATGGTGTTGAGATGTATAGCAAAATAAGAGGTATAAATGGTAAAGGTTAGGGCCAAGAATGATCCCTTGTAGGACGTCGGCTTGTATCGGCCTCAATTCGTTGCCATACGTCACTCTGATGCATCAGTCAATTAAACAGGATTCCAGGATAAGGTTAAAGGAGTGAAAAGCCTGGACTACATCGAGGAACACACGAATGGTGTCAGCAACTCTGAAGCCTTGCTGGTTCATGGAATGTTCGAGACAGACGCCGGATCGATGAAAAATAATACATTTTTCCCTTTGAAATTTCATAAATTGAGAGGCTGCCTACAATTAAATCATTCTGTATTTAAAAACAGTTCTCTTGAGGCATTTAGGCTCAATCAAAATTGTTTTCTCTCAATTGTTATTGTGCAATAAATTATTTAAAAAATTAAATAATAGTGTAACTGTTACATAGTCGGGGGCACTCAACAGGCGTTGACCCTTGGAATTGCGAGCCCACACAATGTACGTACGGTGGAGAGGAAGCCAGCTTCACCAGAGGAGATTGACAAAAATGAAACAATAAGTTTTCGAGGGTGCTCAAGAGCCAAATGAATCCGAGAGCACTCGAAGAACTAAGTCAACCTAGAGCAGCTGTGCCCGCGTGGGAATAAGTCAAGTAACCATTCTCATCCACTAAAACACACCATCGATTCACGGGAGTATGTTCATTATTCGACGTTACTCTAACGAAAGGAGGGAAACAGTGGAAGTTGCTTGACCTTTCGGTTTGAATGCTCTTTGTTGCCCGCCTGCAGAAATCAAAGCACGCTGAACAGAGAGAATACCGGCTTTCGACGACCAAATTATAACTTTTTTTCATAATAAATGCACAGCAATAAAATTTAAATGAAATATATTGTTTGAAAAAAAATATTGTTTCACATGATTTTTTGTTTTATAAATAAAAGGGAAAGTGACAAGTATTCTTATACAACCGGTGTTATTGCCTTACAAAACTGGTGAAAAGCAGGGGAGTTTTCTTTTTTTTTTAATGGTAAATAACATCATATTTAAATTCTCACTACTAATAAATTAAATTTTACAAATACTATAACAAAAATTAAATAGTCTTTAGTCCTTAATTAAACTTAACACTAGCCAAATACATATTTAACTACTTAGATAACAAGAATATAAATATATGCGTAGAGAACAATTTTTATTTAGATAAGATATGTTTTATATGTCTTAAGCCTAGTATAGACAAGGCGTAGAATCGCGCGAACGATCGCGCGTTAATAGGCGCTTCAGCATATAAATTGTGACGCTTGATCTTACGTTTTTGGTTCAGTCTCATAATGGAAGTCGAAGAAGTAGTTTGTTTATGGTATCTCTACCGCCGTTATAAATTAAGAAGACAAAGACAAAGGCAGTATTAGATTCATCCTATTTTGAGAGATAAATTCACACACAGTATGTTCACAACCCTCCATCCAAAGTTGCGCGAATATGAGCCAAAATTTCTCAATTATTTTAGAATGTCAGGTAACTCTTTTGACAATTTGTTGGACTTGATAAAATGCGATATTTCATCATCATTTCATCATCATCATCATCATTATTGTAGGAAATATCAAAAACGCATTTAAGACAGTATATGAATATTAAAGATTAAAAAAGATCCTAAACTTCCGAATTATGCTGCGATGCTGCACTGCTCGACCGTGAAACAACCTCTGAACTACTCGCATGTGAAAAACATGTAGGTTCATAATGAGCCTGGCATCACTAGTGACGGTTGTAACTGGTATGATCGATATCAAAAATATCTGTCTTTTTCGACATCGCTTGGAAATCGCGCGTTCAACTGAACAGTTATACTAGGATGTAGGTACCTCGAGTAAACGCTTCGGTTTTGCTAGGTTGTGACACATGCAGCGGTATGATGTGCGTTTGGGCCGAAGTGGTTTTGTTTTCTCTCAGTTCATAAATGTATCCTACAACAGTGCATATAAGCATTGAACGTCGCAAGGTAAGTTATTTTGCAGTTTGTGTAACAAGTCCTGTTTAATAAATATATTGTTCTGTAACTGTATGTAACTTCGTGTATCAGTTTACAGAGTTCCCATGGATGAAGAGATACTTCTAGTGTCTCTGTTGTATTATCGTTGGAAAAAGAGAATGGAGAAAAAACACAGGAGAATATGGGTTCATCCAATTGTCGAGAAAAGAAGCGAAAGAGGACATTTTAAGAATTTGTTTTCAGAGAAGAGGAAACACCCTGCAGATTTTTTTAACTTTATGAGGATGTCAATGGGCAGTTTGACGAGTTACACAGTAAAATAAAATGCCGCATTACGAAGAAAAACACGATAATGAGAAGCTGCATACCATCTGAAGAGAAACTCGTAATGACACTGAGGTAAGTGGATGAAATACTAACTTTGGCAGAATGTTGTATTTTAGTAAGATAAAAGACTAAATATACGTTAGGTACATAAAATATTGTGGGAATGAAAAAAATAAAAAGTATAAACATTTAATACTTTAAGAACAAACGCGTTACAAAGTAGAATCCTCTGAAAAGTTGGAGACATATGAAACCAATGAATCAACTGGTGATGTGACTCCTAGCCGTTCCGGTTGAAGGTAATTATTATTAGAAAAATTGACGTGCTGCAGTAATTGCTGCTGCTTTCTTGGCGGTTGATACTGCGTAGGTTGCAGCATATCAAGGTGGTGTCGTGGTTCTAAATTATGATACACTGGAGCCGAACTTGTTGATGGCTCCTGATTCCTTTCAATGCCTGCGCCTCGTATTTATTTACTATTTGCATTAGCTCAAGTCTGCACCTCTAATTAAGTCTCCTGGGAAGTGATGTCACAATTGGCAGCAAGGAAAGCAAAAAGTGACGGTTATCATCGTCCTCCTTTGATTCTTGTTGATTTTTGTCAAGTCTTTCCAATGAAAGAATAATTCTTTCTTCAACAGAATGTATTTTTTTTTTTACCGATTCTTGGAGAACCTGTATTAGTTTTTGGTGGTGTTACGGCGGACGAGGAAGCCCCATTTTCAACCATATTTAGTTCCTGTTGAAGGGAACCTTGCAGAGAATTACTTGTTTCCTTCGGTTCAATTGTGTCCCTCAAAAACTGCAGCTGTTGTGAGTACATATATGGGCTCTTCACAGTACCACCTTCACTCCCTGACCTCCTCTTCCTTCCTTGGATATCCCTCGAAAAGTTATCTCGGATATTTTCCCATTTTTTGTGCTGTACATTACCTGCAAACCAAAAAAGTTTTGTATATAAAAAAAAATGTTAGTTCGTGTTTAGTAATTAAATACTATTTTGTTGCAGATATCTTCCTAGTGGATGTTCTTTGACTGATCTGCGTAACAACTTTTGTGTGGGAAGAAGTACCGCTAGAGTAATAGTAAAAGATGTATGCAATGCGATTTGGACGTGTCTTCATGACGAGACCATGCCCCAATTTTCCAGTGATAGTTGGATTGAAATTGCCAGAGGATTCAAAAGACCTGCGCGATTTCCGAATTGCATTGGCGCTAAAGATAGGAAACATACGAATCAAGCACCATTCAACAGCGGTTCAATATATTACAATTTTAAGGATTATTTCTCAACTGTACTCTTCGCAATGTGTGACGCAAATTACTGTTTCACTTACATTGAAGTTGGATCATACGGGAAGTCTAGTGATTCGGGAATATTTAAGAATTCGCTACTTTACAAAAGTTTATGGGATGGACCTTTACAAATACCTCAACCACGCACGTTTGAAAATTCAAATTAACACTATCCGTATGTCATAGTCGCTGATGATGCTTTCCCTTTTTCTGAGAACTTGCTTAAACCTTACAGAGGAAAGCATTTATGCTCTATTAAACAAAACTTTAACAGACTATTATCCATAGCCAGAAGGTATATTGAAAGTACATTCGGTATTTTAACAAACAAGTGGCGCATTTTCCGTATAAGTTATTTTAAGTTGTTGATCATTTAATTGGTGGTCAGACTAGTTAAACACATGGAAACAATAACAACCATTTAGTTGTTTTACATCCTATACATTTCGGGGCTCCTTGCTCCTCTTCAGTGATAACTAAAAATCAACAATTAAAAATCATCAAAAATTAAATAAGGCAAATTACAGCATAAATGTTTTTTCAAAGAGTATAAAAATATTGAGATATTTGAACATTTCAATTAAATTTACTAGTTTTCGTGGTCCGCTTGACCAATTAATATATTTCAATTAATTAAGGTTTTTAGTTAAGGTTTTAGTTCAGATAAAAAAGTCAGTGTCATGAGCGGGATTCGAACCCACGACCTTAGCGGCTAGATACGCCGGTACTCTACCACCTGAGCTATCGTGACTTCAATCACTCGTACACTAACTTCCCATCTCAACGCCACCTTTTGAATTTTCCCTCCTTTTTGCCATTTTTCAAATGTCGTGTAATCTATTTGTATCTCGGCGACAATTGAAATGGCCATGGAGAGCTTTAGTGAAAGTATACTTCATTTAAACTTATTCAATTCACTAGTTTTCGTGGTCCGCTTGACCAATTAATATCTTTGTATTAATTAAGGTTTTTAGTTGAGATAAAAAAGTGAATGTCACGCGTGGGATTCGAACCCATTTCAATTAAATTTACGTAACATTCTACTTTTACATAGACATTCTTTGGACTTCATAGCCAACATTAAACTGCCAGTTTTCTCCACCATTGTTGGAGGTAGAAAAAAATTGCATATCATCTTTACTTTCCTTTTCAGCTCTCTTTTATAACTTTCGTAAAAATTCAATTTATTCTTAAAATTATGCAAGTTATTGTGCATTAATTTGATATTTAAATAAGTCGCTCAATTGCAGTAAGTTCTCTAGTTCATGGTGTTGAAATATGGAGAATTCGATATCTTAACATCATTAAAAAAGCTTATCTTAGTTTCTAGAAGCATTTTTTTTCTTCAATAAAAATACCCCCTTCTGTCTAATTTGAGCTGAATTAAATATTGACCATTCTGGCAGCAAAGTAATAAAACAAATTCTGAACTATATAGTTACGATTCTCCTTATGTACAATTCGATGCTGCCTCATCAATGTTTTTTTAAATTAAAAGAGATGCATTAAAAAAATTTAACTGGTTCACTCATCTCATTAATGTACTCGAATAAATTAATGTAGTTCTATTACAGATTTCCATACATTAAAATTGAGAACATTTTCATTGGATGAAGTAAAGTCAGTACCATATGAAAGGCCTTTTCTGTAAATTTTAGCTGCCATTCTTCTAAAGATCTCTCTTTTCTATCACCACTTGGAACGATTTGCCCGATTTCCTCTCATCCCGCCAGGTACCTTACAGCCCTCTAAATTATTTTAGTTTTCAGAATTCCGCTTCTTCTAAGAACTGGTTTTATTTCCTTGTATCGCATGAGTCTGTTGGTACTCTCTAAAGCATTCTTTTGTACATATATGAATGTGCGGTTTCCATCGGTTTTGGAAGGCAAGTATGTCTCGTTGCAGTGTTTTTGTCCACCATACTGGAAATAGTCTTGTGACCAGGGGTGTGACCGTTGTTTGTTGTCTAACCTACAAGCCATCCTGGAGCTTATGTTTATAACATATGTAATATACATATTGGAGAGTTTGGACAAGGGCGCCAGCCTGAAAAGTGGGCGCCACAAAAAGATAGAATTTTTCCCGCGGAATAAAACCTCTCGGGAAAAAAGAAAGGATATTTTCTCTCTCTTCGCCTTAGTGGTCGACCACATGAACACGGGTTATTGATTTTAAGTCTCTCCTAAATTTAAAGAATTAACTTTTTATATTTCAGCTGAGTGCGAATTGTAAGTAAACTCTTGTGTATAATTTTTATTGTTTGTTTATCAATGTATATATGTTTTTCTCTTATTTCTTGTCTACTAGAAGTATTAATTTTTATTTAAAATGTATTTTGTTTTTTCTTATTATAAACCCTTTTTTCTGAGGAGATCCACTGACTTACCATATGTTTTAATTTTTTACTGCCTAATCTCTGATATGAAGAAAGAGCTTGCTTGAAAATAAGACTTCTTGTTTAGAATGTTTAGGGATTTTCTAAGAACAATTGGAAATATAAAAGCCATTACATCTGCTTAAATTGTACATAATTTACATTAACGCATGGTTCTATTGGGGCAAATTGATGTTTAGCAATTGAGTGCTGTCAACACGCCATATTTAAAATCTCAAAGTTGTGCGTAACCTGCGGGAAATGTAAAGGGATGAAAAAAGCTGTTTCAAGTTAGCGAATAGCTAACAGTGCTGCATGTGCTGCTGAAATGGTAACATATTTATAATCTTGTTTAGTAAAAAAAAATATATGAAGAATGAATTGCTTGCATAAAACTTTCGTGGGAATTAACATTTGTCACTTACACGTCTAAGAATGTAAACTGACAAAATAGGGAAAAAAATGCCCGTATAATGATTTCACAACCACAATTGACCCACTCCCCCTTGCCGCAAATGATAATAGCATAAAAGTTACAATTGATGATCTGGATTGTGGAGGGAAGAGTCCGGTGGATATATGTGACATTCATAGGCCATTTAGCCGAGTAACAAATGGTCTTTTCAAAAAGGGGGTTGGACGGCTTTATGCGTGGGCAGAATCCGTGAACGCCAAAAGCGGCCGAACTTAAGAGCTTTGCTCTAAAGAGCTAACAGAAAACAACCCTACCTTATATTATTTGTAGAAAATCTCGTCTCTTTTGTGCGGCCGGCCCCACCCTCCGCCACCGACTCGCGTCACGCCACCCCCGTCCACGAAGAACGTAAAGCACTTTTCTGATTTTCTATATGTTTCCTTCGAGGATGAAATACGAGACGCCGCTTTTTCCCGGACATTATCATATCCTCGAGATAGAGTGAGTGGAGCAAAATGGAATCTTGTGTTGGAAACAGGTCAACAGAACTGACGTGGAAAACATCTACATCTCTTATATCACATTTCTTTTCCAGCGATCCTCTGCCCGCTTCCTTCCATTAAAATTCGACTCAAAGAGCTATTTTTAATAAACTTAACGTTTTCGCCTGCTCGATAATCCTCCTCACTTAAAAAAAGTGAATAACTAACTTATTATTAGCATTATAATTTATAACCTAACATCTAAAACAACTAAAAAATCAATTATCTACATTTTTAAAACTGTTTTAAATAACTGGAAATCAATAGTTCTATTTCCAAAACCAAAACCAAAACTGGACAATATGTGACCGGTATGGAAATAAAGGTTATTTTACGTGTTCCAGGTATTTGAAACTCTAGTCATTCCATTATATGAAAATTGTTTATAGGTTAGTTGTACCGTTTGTATGAATACTCCATCAACCAAGGGAATCACTGAGAGTGTGGTTGTTCACAAGTTTATTAAAAACAGCATGCTTTTGGAGCTGAAACTTAGATATAGCTTGCCGTGAGATGTCTAATTCCAAATCGCAAAAACCAAAACCTTTTTTTTCTACTTGACCTTTTAATGATCCATGTCTTCATAAAATAACCCTTCTTTAACTGAACGATTCTACGCTTCTCAGGATTTTATCATTATCTTCATTGGACAAATATTTTTTTAAATGCCTACATAAAATCATTAATGGACGAGTTTAATGTCTTACGTCTTAAATAAAGACAAATGCTAAAAACACTTGGAATTGACACCAATCCTGCTATTCTTCAGATCCCCAATATGGCAAATTCAACTATTCTCTGTAATAACCGGACTTAAAAAAATCCAACCTAAGAATCTTCCTCTTTTCTGCCTTTGGACCTTCTTTAAATTCAAATGAGAGTTATTATATTTAAATTTTATTGTTATCACCATGAACAAAGACTATGGTATGGTACGGTATGGCATGGTAAAAATGATACTAGGAAGCGGGGTTTGTGCTCCCCAGGCACTGCAGCCTTTTGGGTTATTCTACCTTCCTAGTTCCTTAGTTCAGCGAAATAGACTCAATC
Organism: Cimex lectularius; assembly: GCF_000648675.2. Classification (NCBI taxonomy): domain Eukaryota; kingdom Metazoa; phylum Arthropoda; class Insecta; order Hemiptera; family Cimicidae; genus Cimex; species Cimex lectularius. The sequence goes on from NW_019392780.1 coordinate 485,455, forward strand.
CTTCTCCTAAGAAGTATCAGGTCATTGACTGTCGCTTCTGCAATTTGATTCCCCAAGGTTTTTCCGTGCGTTGGTTAACTCTCCATTGAGCTGTTGCTTCGCATTCGAAGATGATCTGGGTGGCTGTTTCCTCCTCCTCATTGCATAATCTACAAATGGGATCATCGTTGTATATATCACTCCTCTGAGTTTAGCCCTCCCAGTTGCAAGACCGTACCTTGATCCAGAGTGTTCGTAACGGAAAAAATGGTCGATACTTCTACTACTGAGACAGTTATTCAGTTTTTCCTCGACTTCACAATTACGGTTTATATGTTTATCACAACGTACTTATATCTTTACGTAAAAATTATATATTTATCACAGCCAAGCACTTGTGCCAAACCGTATGTTTACAATTTTGGGTCCATCTAAGTTAAGCGGCCCATAGACGATCAATATTATTGCACAATATTTTGGGTTGTGCAATTTAATTGATCGTGTATAGACGATATTGAACGTTTGTGCAATACATTGGCAGTAGCGACTAAATTTCTTCTTGAAGACCATGGTATGGTATGGTAAAAAAGGATACTAGGAAGAGGGGCTTGTGCTCCACAGGCACTGCAGCCTTTTGGCTTATTGTACCTTCCTAGTTCCTTAGTTCAGTGCAATAGACTCCTTCTCCTCAGAAGTATCAGGTCATTGACTATCGCTGTTGCAATTTGATTCCCAAAGGTTTTTCCATATGTTAGGTTAAATCTCCAGTGAGCTGTTGCTTTGTATTCGAAGATGATATGGGTGGCTGTTTCTTCCTCCTCATTACATAATCTGCAAATGCAATCATCGTTGTATATGCCCCTGTTGTGTAGATGTTTTCTCAGATGCCAGTGACTGGTTAGTAGTCCTACTACTCTTTTGAGAGCAAAGACTATACACTAGAAAATATTTTCATTTTGTCGTCCAATGTCTTTTCTTAGTTGCGAATGTGTAAAATTTGGTTTAACAAACCCTTCACCTCGTTGCGACCTAAAAGGAACGAAATAGCAGCCACCCTTCACTTGCTATGTAACAGTTATATTTGTGTATACTCCAATTATAAATTTTATGAAAAAGACTTAAAATAATAGTGTAGGTACGTAAAGAAATGTAAAAATAATTGTTTATAGTTACTAATGCATTACTACATTAAATATTGTACATATAAATTTTGGTACCAGAAAACATTCTTTAATTTATGCAATTTTTGCGTCATATTTATCAGGATTTGTTATAAGTAGGTTTAAAAAGTGTAAAGTAATCAGTAAAATAGTACAAAAACAATCTCAAAGTATCAAAAACAAGAACTATGAATATATATTCGTGCAATGAAACATGGAGTACCCATCGGCACTCTCACTTACAGACAACTAATAACACAATAATTTATATGATTTGCAAATTAAAGTTGAGGAAACATCCCCAACAAACAAAATCCAAACAAAAGATTGGAATAGGGGATCCAACAACCTACTCTCATGCCAAAGACTTTCTACCATGCATACTCATTCCCCATAAGAAGCCAAGGCCAGGCACTTTTCGACCGAGTGTTGCGCACTGAGGGACCTTTCTCTACAAGCGGAACACTTTGGCGGAGTTTGTCCGTCAATTGGTTAAGGCCTATCTATAAACTTGGGAGAACGATCTCTTCCTTGCGTTTCCGACCGTTGAAGGGCTATCGCTCAGTCGTGCTTTCGACACCCAAGAGCTTTTCGGACGATCCGGTCCAATGATGCTATTATATGATTTTATTATATTAAATTACTAATGGAACAAAATATTTGGAACGGTTTATAAATCCACCATTAAATCAATTCGGTGCCTACAATCGGTTATGCCAAGATTTCCGTGCACCGAGGAATATCGCGTATTCTGGGGTGACGTCTGGAGAGTAAAAGGAAATTATTAGCATCGATGGAGTGGATTCAATCCCGCCCACAATAATATCGAGTAATCTGGGGGAGTGGATGTGACCACATTTTTATGTTTGTGATGTACTATACGTTTTAAATCTATTCTGTTGTTAGCAACCTGAGGTACAAATTAGAGGTTAGCATTTTAGAATATCGATTTCGTTTTCAAATAAAAGCAGAGATGTGTGGTGATTAGTGACCGTTAGTCGATAATTATTCAGAAATCGTGAGATGCGGTCTTGTGTAATGTAGGTTTCAGAAAAACATTTCCTTTATCGTGCCAACGTTTCTATCTTTATTGAGATCATCTTCAGGGCTCAAAGTGTTTGTCTTCTGTGTAATTGTGCCATTCTTGCGTGTCGTGTTGAGANTAAAGATCGAAACGTTGGCACGATAAAGAAAATGTTTTTCTGAAACCTACATCACACCAGACCGCATCTCACGATTTCTGAATAATTAAAAGCAGAGAGTCAGCCACCACATCAAGACGCCCAAATGGCTGCAGGCTGAAAGATACGCGTGAAAGACAAAACAAAGAAGTAAAAACATGCAGCTGACTGGCGATAACCTCAGCTGCGTTTCGGCTCTAAACTTCCCACATTATTATTATTATTATTATTATTATTATTACATTTATTAGGTTTTGTGGTCTGATTGACCCAATAAATTCTTTTCAATAAAATCTTTAATTAAGGTTTTTTATTGAGATAAAAAAGTCAGCGTCACAAGTGGGATTCGAACCCACGATCTTCGGCTAGATGCGCCACTATTCTACCACCTGAGCTATCGTGACTTCGATCCACTCGGACACTAACTTCCCATCCCAACCCCACCTTACGAATTTATCTGAAAGAATTTTTTGAATTTTATTTTTGAACAATGGCAAAAAGGAGGAAAAATTCGAAAGGTGGGGTTGGGATGGGAAGTTAGTGTCCGAGTGGATCGAAGTCACGATAGCTCAGGTGGTAGAATAGTGGCGCATCTAGCGAAGATCGTGGGTTCGAATCCCACTTGTGACGCTGACTTTTTTTATCTCAACCAAAAACCTTAATTAAAGATTAATTAACTGAAAATTATTATTATTATTCAAGATTTCGGAACAGTATGGACCATGCAATTATAAAATGAATATTCAAATTGGCCATATAAGGGCGCTCAATTCTGTCAGTCTTCTGGGTCTTGAAGCAACTACCAAAATGGAAAATGGTACTTTTTCTTTTTAAACCAAACTACGCAATTTTGCGACCTCATAATACCAACTACAGACAGGAGAATTGGACCAACTGAACGAAAAATGGAGATGGAGAAAATACTGAGCTGTATACATGCTCAGTTCAGATAGTCTTTATTTATTCTTTTGAACAAGGTTGTGGTAAACTGACAGAAAAATTTACCGTATATGGTGCACTTCTGAAAAGTTTAATCAAATGATAAAAGCTCTGAGTATTTAAATCCATTTTCTATTCCATAATTTATTATGTTTTTCTGCTTTGTTTTAAGTTGATGTGATTGTGGTATGCATGGGTGACAAGAACGTTAGCCTTTTAACTTTTGGTAGCTGCTTCAACATGTAGAAAAATGAATATGCTGAGATGAAGGATGAAAAAAGTAAAATAGTAAAGACAATGGGTATGGTTGGCTAGGGGAATATCTGTTATGAATCTTTGCTTTAACCAATAAGCGTTTTAATTAAACGAGTGGCAGCAATAAATTGACAAAACGTACGAAAAGAGGGTGGTATCTCGGTTGATTTAAAAACTTGTTTTAATATTGAAAGCTAAAGAATAAAACATTGACATTTAATCTTTGGGATATGTTTGTATAAAAAGTGTTTATAGGAAGTGAAAAACTGTCACTTCATTAATTACTTCTTTTGTCGTAGCTTAATCATCCTTTTCCCCTGTCGAGGGGTATGCGAAAAGTAAAATTCACATCAATGAATCATCTCTAGACTTAATTAAACCTCACATACGAGTGAAATAGCTTGGAAATGTCATGAGTTTCGAGGTGGAAATGGGAGAAAGTTGTACAAAAGAGAGGATTGTCCGTTTATATATTTACGTGCTTCGTTATCAGGAGGCGGGCTGCCTCAATTTCCGCCAGTCAAAAAGAAAACAACCGCCGGGAGGCGAGCATTATTCCAAGTTTTTCCACTCCCCACAACCCCTTAATATCTGTCAACTACAGGCGAATTTTTAAACACCTTCTTTCAACGCCTCGCCCTCTCCCCGGTTCGTCGTCTTTTTTCAAACTCGGCTTGGGGGAGCTTTCAATATGTGAAACGATCGACAAAGTCGTCGGGTTTTTCTTTTTAATATAATACTTCCACTCCCCGCAAGTCCAACACCCTCCCATGTCCTCCCCCACGATCGGAAAAAGTTGCCGACAAAAAATAATTTATGACATTAATTTTAAATAATTCGTCCTGGAATATATTTTTTCTTACACTAACTGGGACACTGAGATAGCGTAGAAATTAGGCCACCCTTGCTTTTTGTCTTATTAAAATCCTGATGATTGTTCAACATCACTTTTTCCCCTTACAATTAATTAAAAATTATGTCATTTTTTACCTCAAGTAAAATAATGATGTAGATGTGTTAGACAGGGTGTATAGTATACTGCACCCTTTAAGAGCTATTGTATTACCGGTTCTCTGCTTATAGGGCACCGGTAAGTCCTAGTTTATGAAAAAACTTGATTAGTAGGCACGGTTTCAGCGGTTGAATTTCTTCTACGATTATATTGTACATCCCAAAACACTTCTTCCTGCGGGCCAGTGTATCACCACAGTTTGTTAGTAGGTGTGTTGGTGTTCCCTCTACTTATTTGCGGAATCTCCATGTGCCATGTTGGAGTTTAACAATCTTCTTCAGATGCCCATTCAGTCGGCAGTGTCTTGTTAAGAATCCCGTTACGATATGCAGTTTTTTCTTGTTTCCAGTTTGATGCATTCTGTTGTTTCTTTACTTCCAAAAAGAAGGTTAGAAGGTTCTTGGATTGTTTGCGTCCAATTAGTGAATCCCACTGTTTCTTCATTTTCGTTTTGTACCTTTGTCAAAGGTACTCATTCGTAGATCCCATAGAGTGGTTTCGATTCCTACCGCGCATCTGTACTTTTTTTACCCCTACGGGTACTGATGGCCGCAATGGTACTTGACACGGCATTCATGAATGGAAGGTGTGAGGCGGATCGGATCTCAGCGACTCGGAATCTCGTCTCGACCCTTTCGAAAATGAGTTTCTTTGATGGAAGAACACCATAACACAGGAGGTTCAATTCACACTTGTTGCGAGCTCTCAAAAATGGAACCAGGAAGGAATACAGTAAGCTGTATAATGCTGAGTGCTCAGGGGGAACTCCTCCAGTTCCTGGTATCCACAACAATTAAATAAAACCGAACTCACTGATATTGTGAATTCCTATGCGACAGAAGGGCTCAGGTTCTATCAGCCGTACAGCGCTCCTTCCGTTGCAGGGCGTCCCCTCAATAGTTGCCTTCCACTCCCACATGTCCTGGGACGCAGCAAAGGGCGACTTTGTTTTGCATACCTATCTGTTTAGTTTATTTTTCCAATTCAGCACCATCTTTGAGCTAATGATGTTTCAACTTAGTGCTTTGGTGGCTCCTTGGTCAACTTACACGATAGCTATATTCTTGCTTTTGTGCACTATATTCAGTTGGGTACATCTCTCGATTGCGTGGACCAGATTAGAAGATACTAGTGTATTTTCCCATGGGTTCTGATTATTTGGTTCCAGAACCGAATAATCCGGCCCCATACATTCTTGCGTTCTAGATCCGTCTGTACTAGTAGTTGGTGCCATTCTTAAAGGTGTTTTTCTATCTGTCCCATTCTTTTTTGGTACCAAATTTATTTGGAAGTTTTGATTAACTCAAACCTCATGTTCGTGTCATCTCTTGGGGTTCCTATCCTTCCATTTTAGTTTTAGTCCTGTTGGAGATGTGCCTTTGATGATGCTGATGGCAGTTTCCTGTGCTATCCTCATTATCATATGATGGAGGGGTTTTTATCGCAATATGTTCACCATACTAGCTGTGGCTCATCGCTCCAGTTGTACAGACGAATGCGAGTCTCTGTATTTGTGTGTTCTCTCTCTTTTGTTATTTGTTCTACATTATCGGCCAGACTATTGCGCTCTATGGTCTCACCATCATGGTGTACATCCAGAGCAGGGTTTCTGGTCTGCATCCCCAGTTTTCCTTAATATTCTTCTGTACACCATTAAAGCTCGTGTCGCTTTCGGTACGACTGTTCCTTAAATGCCAGTGTTTCCCATATTATTGAATTTAATCTGCCTCGTTTGATCCGGTTTTCTTTTTCGTGTAAAAGCGACTGTGATTGTTTCATTAGGTTAAGGCGACAGTAGGAAGGATCCTGAGGTTGGTATGAAACTATATGACTTCGACACAAGAATAACGTATCTATTTAACAACCCTTCTCAAATAATTCCTTCTTCTCGCCTGTCACTGTCACTGTCACGCCCACTTCCGACGTTATTGAATAATAAAGTTTCCACAATAATAAATAATTAACATTATCCTAGTGATTTATCTTAACAAGCTGATAATCGAAACTTGCCTTGTTATATCTGGCGCCGTGTCAGATGGCTATAATACCAAAACCACCTTAACATCAGGCCGACCATGTCGAACAATCTGTCAACGATTCATCTATTTCCGGGATATGGAACACAACTTTACCAGACTTGAAATGTAGTTAAAAATTATTTGTAATCCTTTAACAATAACAAAATTATTATTGATTTTACTTAAGATATAATTTTAATGCAATTTATTCCTATGTTATTCCTAAGTGTTGGCCTTTAACTCATTATATATCCTATTTACGTAAAACTTTATTTTATTTTTACGAATAGCAGGCATTGTTGAGCTTCTGCAATATTTCCATCCCTTTCCTATTTACTACAGAACTCAAACTGAAATTGCATAATTATAAACTTCATCTTCATCGCTGGGTTTGTTGATACCTTGGTTCAAACTGACCAGAAAAAGAACTATAATGTGTTTTTTTGCATTTATTTGCAGTTAGTATTAATTAGTTCTTTAGTGTGGCATCGGACCATGTTCTTACGAAATTTTTTTCAATCTCAAACGGCCTAATAGAATCTAATGTGAAATACATGCAAATTATAAGAAATAGAATATCCTTCAACAATTTATTACAGGAGAAAAAAGATTGTACGCTCAGTTATCGGATCTAAAAGTTTTGTTTTGATCAATATTTTTGTATATTCAAATCAACGTGTATCGATCAAACGCACTTCAATTTCCATCTTTGGTACATGTCCGATGTTATCTTTACTACATTCACTAAAGAGAATCGATGACTAAATTATGATGTAGTTTGTAGTCTGCATCGCTGTTTCGGTCTGTCAGAATCTTTTCGGCTTCTTGCCTTCTTCACCGCTTGGGTATATATTATACGTGTTTGTTTGTTTGTTGATGGGGAGAAACCGAAACGCATCTTCAAACCAAAACGGGGAGGATATGCAGACCAAAATGGTCGGAGACGGTCTTCCGGTGTGTCGTCCGATGCAACTGTCTATATATATACTTATGTTTTTCGTTTCTATTTGATAGTTGACAACCTGAGGTAGAAATGAGAGGCTTGCATTTTAGGATATCAACATATTGTTACTGCTTTTATTATACATATAAAAGCAGAGACATACGTACGTTCCCAAATATTCGGTCGTCCTTAAAAGGACAATGAGGATCTTAGCGTCCGTACCTAGCACATGGCCTTACCGGACGTTTTGATTATCAAGATGAAAGATGACGCACCTCCGCTCGCGACTGGATGGGTGTTATGACGGAAGCGTTGGTGTAGAAGTCGTCCCAGCCCCGACGGGCCGTGACGAACTTCACTCCTCGCTTGCCCATTCCAAGTGGTCGGGTCTGCATTGTGCATCAGACCGTATGCCGCGCGTGAAGGGCTACCAAAGGTGGCTGAACTGCATCAACCTGGTCTCCCACTCACTCCTTAGATAGAGAAGGCGACTCTTTCCCAGAATATTGGGGCTCCAGGGTAAGAACTTCCGGATCCGCGGTTTTATTTAAAGTGGAATTTTTAATCACCCCGCTAGAGAACACTGCCTTCGGTAAAGAAAGCCCATGGAGGCACCACCGACCACTACCTGTTCCCATCCACCACTCCACACGCATTCGAGGGTCTCCGTCAGCGTAGTCTAAGCGTCCTCAACGCTATACCCTTCGATGGCCCGATCCTTTGTACCCCGTGAAACCGGGGTTTGTAACGAAGGTCATACGCAAGTTTATAGGCGGAGGTCACAGATAGAAGAAGAGTTCTCTAAGTTTCCGCCGTCGCCACTAAGCCACTACGAGTCCATTCCCATGTAGCAGGAATGGACTTGGAACATTTTCTGCTATCCCGTAGTCCAGATGGTTATGCACCTTCCCCCGTCTATGCAGACAGGATCTGGTTCCCTAACCCTCGTGTGCCTCTGACAAAGCACCCGCCGTCAGATGCCGACCCGGAGGCCGAACGAATCCAGCTTGTGCTTTAAAGAGTTTGCCCCGCTCCCAAGGCTACACCATTATGTTGTGCATGGATACCCCTTGCATCCAAGGGATGGCAGAGGTCTCAAGGAAATATGCCGAAGGACCTGGATTGAAAAAGGGAAGTGATCGAGGACACGAGGCCCACCTTTTCAGGTTGCACCCCCCGCCTTGGCCACACTGTACCACCCATTGCCACCCTAGTCCCACATTTAATGGGGTATGGCTCTTCTGGGTGGATAGAAGAGATGAGATGGCCAAACGAATCGACCGCCATCACGACCAATCATCTCGAGGGACAAATCCGAGGTTGTGTGACCGCCTTGCACATCCCTAAAAACAGATTAAACAGATCGAGCCAGACAAATGCCTGCAGTTTAAAACAAAATACACGTTACAGAAACAAAGGAAATCACGCAGAGGGCCGGCGATATCCTCAGCTGGTTGTTTACACATCCCACATTAAATGAACATAATACACCTAATATTTTTTATCGATAATGATGATATTTGTACTGTTTCTAACACCAGTGAAACTATTGATTCTTCTAAAGCTATGATTGTTTGAGCGCATGTATTTGTTAGTGTGAGACGTGAGTGGTCATGGTGATGTGTCACCATCGCCCCGGACCAGAGTGTTTGCTTAGGGTGTTTGTTTTGGTGGAATATTTATAACGGTACCCCATCGGCCCTAAATTAAATTGATTATTAATGGTCAATGGAGAAATATTGAGTACACCACCGACTGCTCAGACTGAGTACAATGCAAGATTGTATTTTTATTTGTACGGCTATATTTAGGAATTAGGCTAGACTATTGTTTGCATACATTTGGGGCTGAAATGACCAAGCTGTCGACAGCACCTGACGGATCCTTGCCCAGTTGGTCGGCAAGCGACGATCTCTATAAATCTGATTCTTTGGTTTCTTCTACGGCTACTAGTGAAGTTACCGTTAATCATTCTATTATTGGTACTCACAGATGCTGTTAGTGCTATTTCTACTAAGGTAGTACTTGAAAGTTTATCTTTTAGTACTACTACCACGACTACCGTAACCGCTATCACTACTAAGTTCAAAACATCTTTTAAAACATTAAAGTATAGTGGTGTGCATTGCGTTATTAACATTATTTAATTAATTTCATTGAAGTGCGACCGGAATACCATACATAGTATACAACATGGTATATACTGTATATATNTATATATACCAGATATATATCAGCAAAGAGTCAGTAACCAGATCGAGACGCTGAAATGGCAGCAGTTAAAAACAAAATACTAGTGAAAGGCTAGAAAAATAAGTAAAAATACTCAGAGTGCCGGCGATGTTTGTCGGCCCATAAACTTCCCACATTTTATCTTGTACACATTTATATATGTACGTATGTATTTTGAGAAATATTAGATAAATATTCAAACGCAGAACGGAACGTATCCAAACCGCTGCAAAAATTTGATTTAAACTATCCAAGCAGAAGAAATATGATAAAGTACCAGACAAACATGTCAAGCAGTGCCAATATGTTACTTCGTATTCGATCGATATAGGGTGACAAGCGAAACCAAATGAATCAAAACGGCTGCATCCCCACAATTAGAAACCGTAGAGGGGCAAAAGTGGAATTTGCGCTACTTATTGCATAATAGGAGCCGGTCTGAAGTCGTAGAAGGATGCATTGTAGTCTTGAATCGCCCTCCCCGCGAATGTGATTGTTATGTTGAGCCGTTGTTTCCCCGTTCGGCCCAGCCAGCCGGATAATTTTTGGAGTTCACTTCTCCGGCTTCGCCCACTTGAAGAGTTTGCGCCCCTTGTTTGGAAACAAGTCTAACAAGCCCTGTAGGAAGGATAAGGGAAACAAAAAAGTCCGCCTCACAAACGCCCTACGACCATGAAATGATTGAAACAACAATTTCTCACGGAGCTGAAATCATTGCCCTTGTAATTGCAGAAGCTCCCTTTCACCATTGGTTTCCAATCGAGTACTCCCTTTATTCCCCTTTTCATTATTATTAATTATTATTATCGTTCAAACTAATTTGAACCATCTTTGCCAGAGTTTTAATGAAAATCAATGATATTTACGCTTAAATTTATTATTACTCTTAAATTCACTAGTTTTCGTGGTCCGCTTGACCAATTATATCTTTCAATTAATTAAGGTTTTTAGTTGAGATAAAATAGTCAATGGCACGAGCGGGATTCGAACTCACGATCTTCGGCTAGATATGCCGCTGCTCCACCACTTGAGCTGTCGAGATCTCGATCCACTCGGACACGAACTTCCCATCTCAACCTCACCGGGCCGAGAATCAAATATATTACACGACATTTGAAAAATGGCAAAAAGGAGGGAAAATTCGAAAGGTAGGTTGAGATGGGAAGTTAGTGTCCGAGTGGATCGAAGTCACGTTAGCTCAAGTGGTAGAGCGTATTGGGCCGATGATCGTGGGTTCAAATCCCGCTGGTGACACTAACTTTTTCATTTCAACCAATATGTTACATAAAGATTAATTAATTTAAATTAATATTAAATTTACCCTAAAGATTAAAAAACATTCATTTGTCATTATTCTAGAATGAGGACGTTAAAAAACTAGAGTAATATAACTTGACAATTTAACACATATCATTTATCTGACACGTTAATGAAATATACAGAAATGTGAAAAAGCGAGATTTTACAAAGATTTGGAAGAACAATAATTTAAATTACTACAGCGTTGACGATAAGTCTTACTTGAAACAAGGTGAAAATAAGATACCAACAGTAATTTTTACGGGATATTGAAAAATAGCACGGAAAGCTTGAGGATCGGAGGATACAAATAAATTCACCTATTTGGCGGCAAACAGAAGCTACTATATTCGATGATTTTTCAATTAAATGACGAATGAGAATCGGCACATAATTCTCTAAAAATCTAAACAAGTTATTTTCAAAATTGCCCCCCTGTGAGGCATATGCTTTAGTAGAATATGAAGAACACTGTGGCATTTTTGAATGGTAAAAATATGTCGATTGAATCCGAAATGATGGGATAGAATGACATGGAGCTTTCAAGGATGGGGTATTTCAAGAATTTTTCAAGGGAAATTCAAGCAATTTAATCAAAGTATAATGAGGCCTGGTGTAGATATAGATGTAATATTTCAGGGTATGGTATACTGCGCCCTTTAAGAGCTATTGTATCCCCCGTGCTCTGCCTAAAGCACATCGGTGAGTCCTATTTCATCAAGAAACTTGATTAATAGGCCCGGTCTCAGTGGTTGAAGCTCTTCTATGGTCACATTGTACGTCCCAAAACACTTCCTCCTGCGGGCTAATGTAGCTCCGCAGTTTGTTAGTAAGTGTGTTGGTGTCTCTTCTGCTTCTTTGCAGAATCTACATGTGCCATCTTGGATTATTTTAATTTTCTTTAGATGTCCATTTAATCTACAGTGTTCTTTCAGGAATCCTTTTGGGATTTGCAGTCTATTCCTGCTTCCTTTGACACATTCTGTGATTTCTTTCTTGCAAAATTGGTTAGAAGATTCATGGATTGNTATTTTTGTGAGTTCTTTCCTTTTGGTTATTTGTTCCGCTTTATCAGCCCAAGTTATAGCTCCGTATGTAAGTAAAGGTCTTACTATTATGGTGTACATCCATAACAGGGTTTCTGGCCTACATCCCCAGTTTCTCCCTGCTATTCTTCTGCACACCATCAAAGCTCGTGTCGCCTTTGTGATAATGGAGCTGATGTGTCTCTTGAATGTTAGTGTTTTATCTAGTGTGATGCCCAGATATTTGACTTCATTTTTTATTTCTATCACAGTGTTGTTGAGTTTTAATGAGGCCTATATTACCAAAGTATTAAAAAAAATCCGTTTGTTAAATAGAAAATATCAAGCAAATTTATAGACAAATGTTTTCTATATTGGTTAAAAAGGGCTTTTATGTTTGACCAGTAGGGGCCACTCCACAAAAAATATGCCATAAACCTGCTAGAAACTAAATCTTCAAAGTACAAATAGTGTAATGCGTTAGCCAATGATTATTTGGAGAAGGTTTTAAACTTTTTTTATGAGGGTTCGCGATAGCAGAAGTTATATCAACCCTCGGGGTGCCGGTGTTTGTGAAAAAAAAACATTTGTAAGTATGTCGGGTTCGAATGCAGGGCCGCTGGATTCGAACCCGGGACCTTTACCTTACAGTGATGAGCGCCGTGTCAATGCCTAAACGTTGCGGCCACCGACGCCCCCTAAAAACTTAAACTTTAAACTTAAAATTTCTAAATTCTAGTGTAACATCATTGTATAAATTTATAGTCACAACTTATATTTATTGGTATAATTTAAGCAATGTTTATAAATCCCAGGCACTGAAGATGATCTCAATAATGACCGAAAAGTTGGCACGATAAAGAAAATGTTTTTTCTAAAACCTACGTCACACCAGACCGCATCACACTATCTCCAAATAATTATAAAAACAAACTAAAACATTACCACAAAAACGTAAAATCTACACATAATTATGTTCATGTAGTGAACATAGTTTGTATTTCAACAACATTTTGATTAATACGCCTTCTATTCGTCTTTGCAACATACGAAGGTCGGGTTAAAAAATACAGAAGACAGTCACGAATGAAATGAGAAGATTACACTTGAGGGAATTCGGGCCACTCCGAACTACAATGTACGCAAGAAACAATTCCAGCAGAAAGCTGTTCAATTAAGGAATTAACCGAGGGTGTAATAATCCTTAGCAGGGCCGTTAGTTACATGGACAAGGGTTACGACTCTGAAACCTATTGAATTTGCATACTACCAGATAACGCTCTTCCCCTGTTTTCAATCTCTGTTTCAATCCAATCTAAAGCCCGTGTCTCAATGTTTCCCAACCCTTTCAAGAAAAAATTCAATAGGGTACAAATTTTACGAACTCCACGAACTTTTTGTCATCTTTCACCTTGATAAAATCCCACCGTCTGAAATTTACTTTGTTCCAAGTTTTAAAGTTGCCCAAGTGGACGTTTATTTTAAACATTCCGGCTCTTCTTTTTTTATGCGTCATGCTTGTTGTGCCATCTCAGCAGTGATGCCGAAGGCGTTAATCATTATTGTTTTGAAGATGAGAAAGAATGCGTCTGTGAAAAAGACAAGGAATATTTTCTGAAAAATCAAATATGAATTGGTTATTCATTTTCTATGATTTCTTCTTGGATTCTAGAAAAAATTTTATTTTGCAGGTTGTATAGTTTCAATATGTTCCTTTTTTTGTAGTTTTCATGGCTGCGATAAATGGCATTGAAATGAACATCAATTCTATTTTTACACTAATTAAAATATAAACTTTTTAATTCTTAACTGTTTTAAAAAAATCTTTCAAATATTCTGAATTTTCATATCATACCCCGATGTTTTTAAAAAAAGTCGTTTTTTTATTGAAAATTGCCATAAATAGAGAGTTTTGTAGTTTTATATCCAAAAAACTAAATATCGACTTTTTAGCCTACTTTCAAAATCTATCTAATTTAAAACCACGTTTTTTAAAATTATTTTTGTTCTATCCCTGTTTTTTGAAAACACAATCGTTGTAAAATTATTCAGTCTCAGATCATTCTTATTCTCGACGAGCCAGAAAGAAAAAGTGTATTGTGACCGCTTGATGCTGTTTTATTATCGGAAATGGAAAAAAAAAATCTAGTTACCCTCGAAAAACGTCTGAATCGTATATTGTGAAAATGGTGTTCCTGAGCGGTTGTGTCAGAGGTGGTTTGCCAAGTTTGAAGAGAGTTCCCAACGGAATACAAAGGACTCCAAGAATAAACCGAGAAAGGACGACAGCGGGTGAACGTTTTTCCAAAATAATCCACCATTGGATAAACCAATCTAGAAATGAATCGTCTCCGAGGCTTAAAACTGTCCCAGTCATCTGTAATCTCTTAAAAGTTTAATTTTTTCAATATATTTATTATCCCTCTGATTCGTAGTATTTGAAATTTACTATTGGTTTTATTCTTTCCAGCGCCAATGCTTTTTAAATTCGGTATACTTTAATTGATAATGAAAAGACTTTAGATAATTCTAATTCGCATAACACCAAATACTTTCAATGAAGTGCGAAATGAGTTCACTCATAGGATTTTTCTTTGCATCGAGATCGGTGGTGCCAATTTGGAACATTTAATTTACTAGGATTATCAAAATAAATTTACTAGGAGGTATTTGGATTAGTAATTAACTTAAAGTTACTAGGAGGTAAAAGAATGACGATTGAGATAAATAAAATTTGAACTTTTTTTTTCAAATATTAATAACTCTTGAACGACAAACTCTACGAGAAAAGTGCCTGAAGTAGAATATTCTTTAAAAAAGACGTAGAATTTAATTCCGTATTCAAAATGATACCTTTCCGTTTGAAAAAAAATTGCTGAGCCCTAGGGACGAATCGTACGTTGAAAAAAAATTGTTGACTTCAGATTCAGATTCTACGTAGAAAATTATGTAAAGACCAGTCATATTTTTTTTTAAATTATTTCCAAACACAAGAAATAAAACGGGGGTAGTTTATAAATAATCACCGGGTATGTAGAGTGTTATCACTTATTAAGTTCTTAATTGTCGTTGTTAATTGGACTTGACAATGAATTATTGGTCTAAGCTCCAGATCTAAAATTATTATAAATGATGCAAAAGCGTACTTCCAATCGAAGAAAATAATTTTTGTAATTTTAATTCTATTTAAGAAATGTTCAGTTTAAGAAATAAAGGTCGGTGATAGGTATAATAAACTAATTATTCAGAAATCGTGAGATGTCTGGTGTGATAGGTTTCAGAAAAACATTTTCTTTATCGTGCCAACGTTTCGATCTTTATTGAGATCATCTTCATGGCCTGGGATTTACAAACATTGTTTACATTTAACAAATACATTTAGGATGTGGAAAAGTGAATTTATACAATGCAAAATATATTTTTTATATTCAACCAAAGTATTTCTACTCACTCAAGGTGTTTGTCTTCTGTGTAATTGTGTCATTCTTGCGTGTCGTGTTGAGAGTGCCAGTGAGATTTTGCTGTTTTATGTTTATGTACTTTCGATTTTGAAGGGGTGGGGAAGGAAGTAGGTAAAGGTATAATAAACATTTAAAAGAAGGAAATGGATACTATAAAATAATATATGCCCTGAATAATAGAATATATTTACCATAAAACCCACTATACAAAATTACATGTCAATTTTAGTAAATCAACAAACGCACTGATGATGGCAAAATGTCGAAACCCGTTACATACCAAACTAGCGATTCATGGTGATCAATTTTTTATAAATTACGTTTACCATCAAAAAGTATTAAATAACCGTTATTTAACTGAACCACTATCACCATTTTAATCGCGTTATATAATAAATATTTAGAGTATTAAAATAGTCTCAAAATGGCAAAACCTGTAGTTTGTATACACCTTAAAACTTCACTTTTCATTTATTTTCAAAATTTTGAATTCCCCTTACATAAAATTGGCAAAAATTACTGCGATCGAAGTCATCAGGAATAAGATCGCCTGGTATGCCCAATGGCTTACGCTCTTTCAGAGATTTGAAGTAACCTGTCCCACCTACGAAAACCTTGCTGATTGGCCAGCTCTCTTTTTAGATCTGCTATCTAGATTCAAGGAACGGCATCGGAACGGTTGCTTACTCCGAGCTCAGTCCTCGCTTAACTTTTCCTTATTCAAAGACTAGTCTCACCCCACACTTTATTTAATCTACAGAGAGAGAGAACCTTAATTCCCTTAGTCTTTCAAACTTAAGATGGCTACTAAAAACCCGTTGCGAGGCCCTTAACTTGAACTCTGCACTTTGGTTGAGGGACAAGGAGGGGTTATGTGCCTTTGCAATTCTCAATCTGTGGAAACAACTCTGCATTTTATGGCCGAATGTACAATATTGGGCGAGATAAGGTTGTTGCACTTGAGATCTTTTACCCTCTCTAGGAGCACTCTGTTAAATCTGTTGGATGGCTCAGATCCACGGGCGCTCACGCAGTATTTCCGCCACACCTGGAAATATAGATTAGACCTAATTATGGAATTCAATTTCTGACCCCTCCAATTCATTCACTCAATTTCCTTTATCTAATATATGTCTTTATTATATCCGATTTTTTGTCCCTTTACCATTAAGACTTTTCCCCTCGGTTTGTTTTCTATTAGAAGTTGTTTTACTATCATGTTTAATCTTTTTTGATGGTGTACTAGCATGTAGCGAATAATGTTATAACCTCCCTTTAATTCTTATTATTTTTTCGTTTATTCTTTTTCTCTTGACAACAACCTCCGGAAGACGGATTGCATTGCTAATAATCATTGTTATATACGTAGAAATAAAAGTCATATTTAAAAAAAAACTGTAGTTTATGGGAAATGTTCGTCTGATAGCGCCCTCGCAAGAGATGTGTTGAAAATATTGGAACTGAACAGAAAATTTCAAATATAAACAAAAGAAGAATAAGCTACCAATAAAACGGCGGGGAGGAAGAACTAGAGTTGGGCCATGAAAATTTTGAGTGGGGCGGCAATCAGATTTCCTTTTGGAAAATAATTGCGAAGGAAACGAGTAAAGGTTCCTGACGTATTAGAAGAAATACAGGCAAATATTCCGAGGTAGCCTGAAATTAAGACAAATAAAAGAAATTTTGGAAAATAGTCCGACTTATGATTTCAATATGTTGCATAAATATGGTCTATGATCAAACTGAACAGAACGTGCAACGGAATGCTATTGGGATTGGGCGAAAAGAAAAGATAAATAGCAAATAATTAGGGAAAAACTAAGTGGTTGTAGGAAGAAGATTAAAATGGAACTGCGCGGGGACTGTATATGTTCAAAAACCGTTGTCCATCTGGAGCACATGTGGACCACGAATTTTCAAAATAAAAGTCGTGGACGACCCTTAACAAGCTGTACGTATGAAATAATAAAATATGCAATTAGAATTGAAAATAGAAAATTAGAAGGCAACAGAAAACTTACTATTAACCAACGTGTGACACAAGACTATCGCGTCAAGCAGTTATGACACGATTTTTTCATTTTTTAATAAACGATTTGACTTACCACAAATAACAGGCTTCTTTAAAGGACTTTAACGGACCGAACTGGAAGTGCGAGGTTTAGCCAAATATTACAAATGCCCTTTAAGTACAAACTGGGCAATCAATGATACTCAGAAAAATCCTTGATCCTTCCATCGAAACTACACATACAGACCTAAATTTTTTCCATGTAATGTACTCACGTTACCGGAAGTTTCATTAAACCTTCACAACCAACATAAATCGTCCAATGCAGAAACAGGGTTTTGAGAATCTTGCGATAACTGAGCGGTTTTCATCTTAGACGAGTGGATTATTTAAGTCTGTATGTGTAGTTTCTTTAGATCGTATAATGTAGCTTCAAGGATTTTTCATAGAATTAAGGATTAGACAGTTTGGATGCGGCTGATGTTGGAACGTTTGGCTGAAACCCACACTAGTCTGTAAGTCATATCAGCTTAACTGTGGTGTCGTAAAGCAGCCTTTTGATGAGGACTCCTCAAGGGTTTGTCGATGAACAGTCCGAGGCACTAGAAGGATAGTTTTACGCAGAGTGAAAGTAATGTGGGTGAAATTTCTGTGTTAAATTTGATTATATTTGTGTGGTGATTAGTGACCGTTTGTCGATGATTATTCAGAAACCGTGAGATGGGGTCTGGTGTGATGTAGGTTTCAGACAAACATTTTCTTTATCGTGCTACGTTTCGATCTTTATTGAGATCATCTTCAGGGCCTGGGATTTACAAGCATTGTTTCCATTTAACAAAAACATATAGGATGTGGAAAAAAGTGAATTTATACAGTGCAAATAAATATTTTTTTATATTCAATCAAAGTAGTTCTACTCTCAAAGTGTTTGTTTTCTGCGTAATTGTGCCACTCTTCCTTTTCCACTTGCCACTTTTCCTATTCAACCCCGTCTATATAACCCTGAAAGGATAATCTGGCCGAACCATTACCAACGTTTTTTCCCATCGTCAGCTCTTATCACCTCAAAGAAGACGACGCCTTATACAAAAATGTCTTTTCTATACCGACTTCATTCCCCCACCCTTTCAAAATCCAATGTATATAAACATAAAACAGCAATATCTCACTGGCACTCTCAACACGACACGCAAGAATGGCACAATTACGCAGAAAACAAACACTTTGAGTAAGTAGAAATACTTTGATTGAATACATAAATGAAAATAAAAAATATTTTTTGCATTGTATAAATTCACTTTTTTCCACATCCTACATGAATTTGTTAAACTTAAACAATGTTTGTAAATCCCAGGCACTGAAGATGATCTCAATAAAGATCGAAACGTGTGTGGTGATTAGTGACCGTTAATCGATATTTATGTACAAATCGTGAGATGTGGTCTGGTGTGATGTAGGTTTCAGAAAAACATTTTCTTTATCGTGACAACTTTTCGATCTTTATTGAGATCATCTTCAGGGCCGGGATTTACAAACATTGTTTACATATAACAATTACATTTTGGATGTGGAAAGGTGAATTTATACAATGCAAAATATATTTTTCAATCCCATGCCCTGAAGATGATCTCAATGAAGATCGAAACGGTGGCACGATAAAGAAAATGTTTTTCTGAAACCTACATCACTCCAGACCGCATCTCACGATTTCTGAATAATCTTTGACTATTTTATTGTCACACCAAATCTCTAGTAGGGTGAGTTTTCGAGTTATTAGAAAGGATTATCGTCTGCAAATTGAGTGAAGTGATTTGAGGATGTGATGAAATGTCACCTACTGCAAATTAAAAAAACGTGAAATTTCTCTCAAAGACCTGCGGGGTGATAAACTTGATACCTGAGCTTTGGTTATCTATCATTTTATTATGCCTATCCTCCGCCTAAGTCTAACCAAAACTGTACCAAACCGACTGAGATAAACATGTTCTGAAAAAACGACTTATTCTTGAAAATATGTTTTATGTTTTAGTAAATGTTAGAGTTACTATATGATAACAAAAACTAATTAAAAAATATATATTTTGCAACAAAGTACAATATTAAATGGTACTCGCGTTCTATGGGTCAGTTTCATATCGATAAATTAGTTTGCTTAACTGTAATATATTTGTTTAGACCATTAGTTGGCGAGTGTGGCGAAGAGGAATCGGGACGATGTCATTATATTAGAAGGCAGTTACGAAATAACTTCTTCACATGTCAAATTAAATAATTGAGAAATGTGTGTCTTTTATAAACTCGAACACGCAGGCCGCCCGCTGGTGTCGAATTAACAAACAAAGCCTTTTAACCCGTTTATGTTCTGTTCTGTATTCTACGAGTACGCCTATGCTAAACTCTCCAAAGGGTATATTTCTCCAGTAAAATAAATTAACTAGTTTGTATGCAAAGGGATGGGCGAAACAAACTGATTTTCCATAAAAGGGAGTTGGGACAATTTCACAGTCTTCGGCATTTAAATAGAAACCGACGTCGGAACAATAAAAGCTCGCCGGGATCCATTACTCGGATTGGACCAGGATGGAGGCCATAACACTTAAGCTTGTATCGAAACCAGTCCCTCGCGCTTTAACCTACAAGAAAACCCCGCCTCGAATATAAACCCCATCCGCTTCCATTTTTCCTTTTATGAAATTTTTGCTTCTTTTTTATCACGGTGATCTTATCCCAATCCACTCATGACAGTTCACAAATAAAAACATATATAATATATAGGGTATATAATGAAATAAAAACGAGCAGCTTTTTAGATTTGTTTCTGCCATTCTGAATTATCTGTTTGAAAGTGATAACGCGTTTGTAACTTTGTAAATTTTGATTTAGAATTCCTATTACACACAGAACCACCCTGAAGATGTCGAGATTCTGACAGACCAAAACAGCGAGGATAGTCAGGAAATGACCAAACAAAAATTGTTTTATTTGGCTAATAGTCCGTTTACTAATTACTTCGACATCTACTACTGCTGTATGCAATACTTAAGCCAGGAACACACTTACCCGATGCTACGCCATGCGACGCTACCCGATGCTACCCGACGCCTTGCCACGTTTTGGTGGGGTGTGCATATCTATTCGACGCAAGCACACGTCGCGTACAGTCCACAGCATCTATCACAATAATCACTACCACATTCGCAACGCATCATTTGTTCTTAATGCACTATTTTGAGCAAAACCTTGTAATAAATTGTTAGTTAAATTTTATGAGCACAACCATCTAATAAATTGTTCGTTATACTTAATTGTTTTGAATAAAGTTACTCCTAATCATGTTTATAAAAAACCTATGGTTTTTGATCTCGTTTAATTTGGTTTACATTAAAATAACATGTTGTAATTAATATAACGACAAAATTACATGTACTTAGTTTGAAATAAACTACAAAAAATATGAGTATCCTGTTTCTTATGCTACTCGACATTAGAAAATGGTGTAATTTTACCAGCAAAACTATGAAATAAATTGTTTATTAAATTTTATGGGCAAAACCGTGTAATAAATTGTTCCAATTTTAGTATATGTACCGCCGAAGCGAGTACAATAAATTGTTAGTTAAATTCATTATATCAAAAAATCGTATTCCGGTGTTTTGATTGATTTTTTACCAAACCATTAAAATTAATTTTTTAAATAAAAACAAAAAAAAAAAAAAAAAAAATAATTAATTTTTAAACACAGTTAATTTGGTTTATATTAAAATAAGTATGTTGTAATTAATATAACGACAATAATACATGTAGTTTGAATAAAAATATGAGTGGCCGGTTCTTTTGTCTTCGACTGTACTCGATGCGACCCGACGAAAATCTTGTCAGTGGGGATCGCAGAGCGTCGGGTAGGTTAGCGTGGCATAGCATGGGTAGATGTGCACGGGGGTAATGCAACCTTATGGAAAATCGGAGTTTGGATTTGCGTCGGGTAGCATCGGGTAGATGTGCACGGGGGTAAT
This sequence comes from Cimex lectularius, assembly GCF_000648675.2. Taxonomy (NCBI): domain Eukaryota; kingdom Metazoa; phylum Arthropoda; class Insecta; order Hemiptera; family Cimicidae; genus Cimex; species Cimex lectularius. Next base: position 506,983 of record NW_019392780.1, read on the forward strand.
GCAACCTTATGGAAAATCGGAGTTTGGATTTGCGTCGGGTAGCATCGGGTAGCGTCGCATGGCGTAGCATGGGTGTGTTTCTGGCTTTATTGTATAACCAAATAAAATAAATACGACATGTTTAAATTAGATTGTTTTTAGTACAATGCTGAGTCAGTCAATAAAATTTAAGAAAGAATACTGTTTATTTTTGTAGAAAGAATATATAAGGTCTTTATATTTTGTGTGTTATATCGTTACTTTATTAACTAATAATTAAAGATGAGAAGTCAGACCATGCGAGGTTGACACTCGGACACCTGTTTTGGCCAAAACGCGTATGTGTCCGGCATGGAGAGAAAGGTTGTTACCCAATGTCTTACCCAATTTTTTTTTTTTTTTTTTTTTTTTTGGCCTTATGATCTTTGCATATTAGCCATGACGAATTCTTATATATATGTTGGTCAAATTGGGGGTTATCGGGAAAAAAAGGGCCAGAGGCGACGGTGGGAATCGAACCCGCGACCGCGGCGTGAGAGCCTCTCATGCTAACCACTCGGCTACCGCGGTCCCCCTAATTGAAGGGTGCAATTCCTTGGTTCCATATAGAGATCGTGTAAGAATGCCCCGATATTAGAATTGTACTTGACGAGTATCTAGGTGCTCTGTTCCGATTCATGGAGGAAACAGGGTTGTTTTATTATATATAGCAATGATAGTTTTGTGATTGTGATAATTATATATAGTGTCCGTTTGGTGTTTGAAAGTGAATGTATTTATTGGCGTGAATGCGTAGAATAAGACGACCTTGGTCTATTGAGTACCCCATCGACCCTCAAGTAGGTTAGTTTGTACAAGATGTGTAAAGAGTAAGGGGGGAATATCTAAAATTCCATCATCCTACTTGAGCGAAAGGTGGTAAGGATCGGACCCCGAAATGACAACATCCGAGATGAGTGATTCTCGAAGCCTGCCAGTAATTTATTTTTTATTTTTCTTGTCTTTTCAAACTTTATTGAGCTAATGCACATTACAGTTGTGATCGTATACTAAATATAAAATATGACTTGTATTGAAGACAAACACCCAGCGACGTTCCTCAATTTATCATATTATTAATAAATTTGGTAACAATAGCTTGAATTAATTATCTTTTTGCCAGTAATAGATACGAGTTTAGCATGGTACAAGATCGGAATGTCTTTTCCTTTTCAATCGTCTTTTTGATCTTGGAGCTGGTTAACCCTGAGCAATTTCTTGCATCAATTGGTTGGGGTGATCCGTGACAATGGTGTCGACGTAGGTGTCCTTGATCACAGTAATAACGTGTTAGGTTAACTCTCCAGTGAGCTGTTGCTTCGCATGCGAAAATGATATGAGTGGCTGTTTCCTCCTCCTCATTGCATGATCTGCAAATGGGATCATCGTTGTATATACCCATGTTGTGTAGATGTTTTCTCAGATGCCAGTGACCAGTTAGTATCACTGTTCTGAGTTTAGCCATCCTAGTTGCAGCAGAGATTCTTCAAGACCATACCTTGATCCACAGTGTTCGTAACCGAAAAAATGGACGATACTTTGAATACTGAAATAGTTATTCAGTTTTGCCTCGACTTCACAATTACAGTGTATGTGTTTATCACAACGTACTTATATCTTTATGTAAAAATTATATATTTATCACAACCAAGCACTTGTGCCAAACCGTATGTTTACAATTTTGGGTTCATCTAAGTTAAGCGACCCATAGACGATCAATATTATTGCACAATCTTTTGGGTTGTGCAATTTAATTGATCGTCTGTAGACGATATTGAAAGTTTGTGCAATACATTGCATGATTGACGAAAAGTTGAAAATATATTGTACAACCTGGAAAATATTGCACCGTCTGTTGACATTATTGCGCAATATCAGTCAGTTTGTGAAGTATCAACAAGTGGTACAGTTCATTGCACAAACAAAATTTTGTACAATATTACTGAAGGTTAAAGGGCAATCGTCAAATTATTATGCAATCTATATTGTACAATAATATTGACCGTCTATGGGCCGATTTATACTGAGATTCCAGAGTTGTGCATAAGTAAATTTTGAATTATCATCAATCAGTTGGAAAGATCTGACATCAACCAGCAACACAATAATTTAAACGAAATGGTATGGTTTGAATTGAGGGAGAATATTTCAAAAAAAAAAATTTTGTTAAGCCTAAGGCCAACACAATTGTCATCTGTCTGGTAGTAAGTGAACCGTCGATAAGTAACTTTCCAAAAGGGCTACAAATCAAAATATGTATATTTGTTTACACTTTCTATTTCCCCCAAGAGAAGGCTGATCGATCGAAAGCGGGAACGAGAAGTGGAAAAATAGTGTCTCGGGGTATCCATTTCGTATTTTTCCCGTTGTCGCCGAGCACTGTGCAGATAGTAAATCGAGGGCTGGTGTGGGATTGCGGCCGGCATTCAGACGATGCCACTGATTCATTGTTGCTAACGTCCGCGTCACTGCAGCCCGATTAATTACCGGCAAAGGGAAAAATGACAGCCGAGTCCTTTCATCCACCGGAAGGGCGGCTAAAAACATGTGTATTTGCGTGAGATGTTATTAATGACGTTGAGGATTGTGAGGACACAATATCTCTTGTCACATTACTCGCTTTAATGGATAGAGTCACAATAAATCCGCGGCTGTCACATCTATCTCGCGACCTGTCATTCCTACACCCGCAATATCCTCACTCTGTTTATCCGGTCTAATGAAAGCTCTTCCACATTCCTCCTTTCCGCCCTCTTCTAAACGCCCACGCCTCACTTTTCATCTTCGAAAAATTATTTCTTTTCCACCTCCGGATTCTCGCCTCTGCCGCAGATCTCAGCACCCTCTGCGGACGTTAAGAAAAAAATTAATACTCTAAACCTGAAATTTAAAAAATCGCATGATATTAATAGCATATCTCGGTATAGTTGACATTAGTGTTTAATATAATAATTTTTTTATAAAAAAAAAAATAGGGATAACGACTGAATAACAGCATAGTCAAAAATCGTGCTCATCTCCACGAGGCTTAGCAAAATTCAAAGCAAGAAAGCGTCCATTTTTAAGTAATCTTTTACGCTAAATCCCAATCCTACGGAAGGGGTTATCTCACTAGCCTCCTATTTTAAAATCAGATTAATTCTGTTTTTTTCTACTCTAGAATGCACTTCAGCTTTTCCTTTCTTGACCTCTAGGTTCTGCTTTACTACTTCTTTCAATTACAATTTCCCCAAGTATAATCATTCTTTAATTCCTTTTTGTCTTTTCTTCAACGGTTAATAGAAGGATAACCTCAACTGTGACTTCAACAAGAAGTATTTTCTTATCATTCTGCAAAAAAGTACTTTTATTTTGACTTTTTTCTCCTTGATCAGCCCAAACAGCATTACGGATTGATTGTCGAGTGCGACAGGATAACTCAAAAATCACTGCAACGAGGGATGCTAACTTTACCCAAACATGGCAAGATTGGTTACCGATCAATCAAAAATAACACTATTTAGTATTGACATCAAATTTTACACAGTGGGAGTCAGTAGGTTCTTAAAAATGCGGAACTGGTGTACAACTGCGCTCAAAAACTATAGTCAGACACTTTCCAATTAATCGATGTTTTTCCGTATTAGCTCATCCTCTAAGTCCTATCCTGAGTTATGCAATTTCGATTATTGTTCTCTAGCTCAAGTTCCATTAGACTTGTTGACATTAAGAAAAATAGGCGGAAGTCGAGTTGTCAGACTCTGGGCTCGTAATCTCCGCCTGTCGTGGGTTCGATTCCTACCATCGCTCCTGTAATTTCTAACCTTCCCCTCCTCAAAAAATATTTTGCTCATGAGCCATTCAGGCCGAATATGGTCCAAAAAATTAAATACATGTAAGATGGTTAGGGATGGTTAGGGATTACCATGGTACCATTAGGTTACCATCCCTAACCTAACCATCCCTAAGATTTTTTCCTGAAGACTGGAGGGTGGATCCTGCACCTTGGTCTTTCCGCTAGTATTATACATACATAATAAACAAATTGCAATCACTTGCCAATCTTTCGGCCTTTTTATTGTGAAGTGAGTTACATTTGTTGACTTAGTGCGGTTGTTAGCAGGTTTTCGGAATTGAAAACTTTTCCAACATATAAATTTTTGCGTTAACACTACTGGTTTTAAATCTTGGATAAAAATGTATGCAAAATAATAAAGCTGTAACGTGTCTTTTTGGTAGGTTCAGTTGTTAGTATTGAAAACTTGGCCAGTGATTGCAGTTTCTTTCTTCTTTTTTTGATCAAAACCATTTCCAAAACTTACACTATATACCTCTAGCAAATAATTTCATAGTCATAATATTTAATTAAAAGAAAAAGGTGACCGTTTGTCGATGATTATTCAGAAATCGTAGGATGTGGTCTGGTGTGATGTATGTTTCAGAAAAACATTTTTTTATCGTGCCAACGTTTCGATCTTTATTGAAATCATCTTCAGGGCCTGGGATTTACAAATATTGTTTAAATTTAACAAAAACATGTACGATGTGGAAAAGGTGAATTTATACAATGCAAAAAATATTTTTTATATTCAATCAAAGTATTGTAAACACTTTGAGTGAGTTGAAATACTTTGATTGAATATAAAAAAAGGAAAATAAGAAAAGGAAAAGAATAAAGGGAAAAAATGAATTTATACAATGCAAATAAATATTTTTTTATATATTCATACAATCATAACATTTATATATATGTTAATGTAATTATATGATTAACGTACATAAATTTTAAAAAAGTTAAATTTAAACAATGCTTGTAAATCCGAGGCCGTGAAGATGACCTCAATAAAGATCGAAACGTGGCACGATAAAGAAAATGTTTTTCTGAAACCTACATCACACCAGACCGCATCTCACGATTTCTGAATAATAAAAGAAAAAAGTTAATAGTTTTCACCAACTGGACATAGTTATTTTTAATGTTTTTAATGCAGATTTGAAATAGTGTACAATAGTTGGTGGTGTGGTTCTGGGATTCAGCTTCGCTTTTCAAGTCGAGGACCAAAAAGACGAGATATTTGATAAAGAAAAATGTGCTCTAATATTACAGCTTTGGTAAAACTTTTTTCGAAAGGCGAAAGAGTTGAAGATGTTTCCCTCGGTTATCCCTCACAAACACATTGGTGAGAGGGTCGCGGGAAGATTGTCATAGGGGACGCTCGCTCGGTGCGGGGGTAGGCAAATATTGAAGAGTATTTTATCGCAGGGATGGCGCAGTGGGAAAGGCGTCTGCCTTCCCGAGGGGGCCCCGGGCTATCTACATGTGCCACAATGCCACCAATGCCATTTCTCCTGGGGTCGCATAAAAAGGGACCGGCTATTGACACGTAGCGACCGGCTTTTGTGCTCGGACAAGTCAGTCAATTTCCCGTCCGCGCGTCGCCGCTCCATCCGAAGAATTAAAGAAATAATGGACCAAATAACCGGTTTCGGACGGCTTATTTTGACGGAATTGTTCGACCACGAGTCAAATGAACTTAACTTGCAAGTACTGCTTGTTTTATAGCATATCCTTTACAAAGACAACTTTTTTCATTTCTTTCATCAGTAGCACAGTACTATTGTTAGATCCATTATATTTCCTGGTCCGATTGACCAAATAAATTATTTCAATTAATTAATCTTTATGTAAGGTATGGGTTGAAATAAAATTAAAAATGGCAAAAAGGAGGGAAAATTCGAAAGGTAGGTTGAGATGGGAAGTTAGTGTACGAGTGGATCGAAGTCACGATAGCTCAAGTGGTAGAGCAGCGGCGTATTGAGCCGAAGGTCGTGGGTTCGAATCCCGCTTGTGACACTAGCTTTTTTATTTCAACTATTGTTAGAGCTGAATCATGGCTGTTTTTGTGAAGTTTCTTCTTTAGGTCAGGTTAATGGTCGTATCCGGTCATCTTGGTCTTCCTATCTTCCCTCTCTTAGTCTGTCAACCCTATCTCCCCATTTAAGATGGTTGGTTTTGATGATGAACTCAGAAATCTTACACGATTTTTCCATTCGTCTAATCTGATAGTTAACTTAATAGAAATGAGTATATAAGTATATATTAGGAGAAGACACTGACTTAACTTGGAAGATACTAGCCACATAAAACCCATCAGAGCTCTGTAAGATAATACAAAAACATATGAACTTGATAACCTAAAAGTAGGATAAGCCTACTCTGCAATGACATTCCTCCATTGAATAGTTGGAATATTAGCAGAAAAAACACCAAAACAGCGATTTATTGTTTTTCTCCTTGAGTCATCGCTGATCTTTGAACTGAGATATTATAGATCCATGAAGGTCTCAGAGTAATATGATTCGTAGCCAAGTTTAAGCTTCCCTAGTCCTGCAATTGCAGGTCATCATACTTTAGTTTAAGCATGCGAAGATGTTGCTTATGCTTCAATATGGCGTGATACGTCCTAGGCTGCATTTTAGCCAACCTGACTGTCTCGTCGTGTCCGCAAATCCCCTCGTTTGGGGGTCTTCATCCTCGAGATCCCCAACTTCCATCCTTTTTGTCCTGCAAATTCACTGGCATCTCTGGGCGACGTTTTACTCTTTTTGACAGGAAGAGTTCGTCCCAAAGGTGTTCGATGGGTTTAGGTCGGAACTAAATGTTGGCCACTTCAAACATTGAATTGAAACCTGTGCCAAGTAGTCAGCAACGATCCTAGCTGCGTGGGACCTTGCAGTGTCATGCACAAAAATAAAACCGTCGCCATTAGGGGTATATAAGGAACAACTCCTTCCGATAATCTTCAATGTGTCGCTTAGTGATGAAATTAAGATTGTGCCACATTTCATAAAATCGCTGCCACCACCATCTCCATAGCTTCTCCGGAGTGAAAATGATGTGGGGATATATCGTTCTCCTGTAGACGGGCCACTGCTCACTGAGAAGACACCTTCGTAATGGGTATCCTACCAGATCCCTTTGCCGTTTTTGCGAAATAAAAGAAGAAACGGGAAGGCACTACCTCGCAGAGTGTGATAGGTATGCTAGGTCTAGATTTGAAATCTTTGAAAGAGAGGACATCACCAAATCACTCCCCGAGATTAAATGTATTACGATTTTTTTCCGTAAAAAAAACGTAATAATTACTCCCCTTTCGTAAAAAGGAAAAAAATCAAGGATTGGGAGAATTTGGAGAGGGACATATGGACACCACCGCCTGTAACCCACACCATGGTTACACACAGGTTGTCGATGAGCTCGCCCTGCCAACCCTGGCATTCATGGGTCGACTCATCCGATTCTGTATGGTGGGCCATATACCCGTTGGAATAAAGGTATCACCACGTGCCAGATCTCTGCTCTTCATGGCCCCACGTTGGGCGCCAAATGTTACGGTCGAAACTTCGGCCGACAACAGTTGGTCCCGTCGCTCAGTGGAGAAGGGGGTGGGTGAAGGAGAGAGGTAGGGAATTGTTGAGCGCCACGGTATTTTTGGGAAGGGTAAATACCGAAACCCCAAGAGAAGAAAAGAAATGGAGGTAAAGGAAGGAAGAAGAGAAAAAGAAATGGTCCAAAATCTTGGGGTTTGTGAACAGGTCCAAGAGGTTTATGCAGGACACGTGAGCCGACCAAGTCCCGGACGTTTTAGGGATGGGGTACGAGTCTACCCAGGCATTTAATCGCTCGGGTCTTGGTCGCCCACCCTGCATTATATATATATATATATATGTANTATATATATATATATATGTATATATATCGCTCTCCTGTTCTCCAAACCCTCTCTCGGCCGTCAGAAGACCTCGAGAACAAATCATTACACAACTGGAAACAAGATTTGACTCCAATCTTGCTCCTACCAATTGATGTGATCCCTTGCGACTTGCGAAACTTAACCAAGCTGTTCTGGCCTTGCCAGAAGTTCTCGACCAGTGGCAGGCCTTCTCCCAGGTAATCCACCTTCTCAAAGTCTTCGCCTTACAGTTCACTAACTTGAAGTCGGTGCCTGATTTCGTCCATCTTCCAACAATTCTAGCCTAATCTGTATGACAAACGATCACTCAATCAATGTTGAAACTTGAAAATGGTTAAAAAAATCAAACCACCGGAACGTTAGAAAAAAAGAAGCTTAAAGAAAAACCAACAAAGAAGAGACTGACTATTCAACGATTTATTTACAAAATCCAATTGTATACAAAAGTGAAAGATTTTATCTGTGTTTTATTTACCTCTAATCCTTTAAAACGGATCATATATTGTTGTAAATTAATCAATGAAGGATTGTCTAAGAGATAATTAAAAATATTAAGGGTGACCACTTTTTTGCCCCTCTGTGGTATTTACTATTATAAACAACTATGCGGAAATCGTGAGATGCGGTCTGGTGTGATGTAGATTTAGAAAAACATTTTCTTTATGGTGCCAATGTTTCGATCTTTATTGAGATCATCTTCAGGGCCTGGGATTTATAAACATTGTTCAAATTTGTGTGGTGATGACCGTTAGTAGATGATTATTCTGAAATCATGAGATGCGGTCTGTTGTGATGTAGGTTAGTTAAATGTAAACAATGTTTGTAAATCCCAGGCCCTGAAGATGATCTCAATAAAGATCGAAACGTTGGCACCATAAAGAAAATGCTTTTCTGAAACCTACATCACGCCGACCGCATCTCACGATTTCTGAATAATTGTTTAAATTTTACAAATACATGTAGGATGTAAAAACCGCATCTCACGATCTCCAAATAATCGTATATTATTTACTTTATTTACATGTTTAATAGTACAATTATCAGCATAAATAGTGTCAGAAAATATTTTTCTATTATAATACCTAACAGATGAGTGTCCTTTAGACGAGTTAAGGGAAACAATACTGAATATTAATTAAGCTTGAAGTCTGGATCAGTATTATTTTTTAATTACTTTTTGTTATAAAAGTAAGGAAAAAACAAAAACAACTTATTCTATCAGTTTTGTGAGTTTTATTCCGTTCATATGAAAACCTAAAATTGTTAAGTTTTAGATGCATTTCGTTGGAGTGGATGTGATTTTTGTGTTTGGAAAAATACGCCTTGTATGTTGGTGTTTTGTGTACAAGAGCATACTTATCGGTATGTCTACATCGTGTATGGCTCTTTTACAAGGTCCATTGTGTCGACGGCCTATTTCCATTCGCCCGTTGTTTCCAATTAAAAAGTTCACACGTAACTGTAACAACTAAATGCGATTGTCCCTCCTATCTACGTGACGTTTCGCGCTCGGTATTCATTTCTCCCTTGTCGCCGATTTCGCTATTCACCGGATCTCCCATTGGGGCGTTTTCGCCCTCCGCCCGAATGGAAGCGGCAAATCCGACCCGCGTTGAATGCCTGTTTTTTCCCTCCCACTGGCAAATTTTTGTTTCCCCGAGTTGTGAACAACAAAAAATTACAAATAAAAAAGGCGTTGAATTGTCCCGTTTTCGCATTGTAACGTTTCCGATTGTACGACTGATTATTTAACACAATCAAGAGGAAAAAGACAATCGAGATACATCTTTATTCAAACAGCTACCAATGGGCTTCTAAATACGTTCGATTTTTATTACGACCAAATAACCAACTTGAAATTCCAAAAAGAATAACAACATATTTTCAGCTATCATAACGCCTATCACTTTGTCAGATGACCTCGATAAACAATTTGCATTTGATATATATTAAATAGCAAATATACGTTTGTAGGAGATGTGCAGACAATCATAATTCAAAAACAGTCATTTATAGAATAGACGTACTCACCAGTAAACAACATAGGTCCAATGTTAGTAAATCTAGAAATACATAGATAGACGAGAAGAGGAAGACATAGAGCTTTATGAGATAAATACTTAATGGAAATAGAAATACATGGATAAAATATAACATAAAATGAACAAAATAAAGATTGATAGAGGAGAAAAGTAAATGAATGAAGGTGTACGCAGATACACAGGCAGTGATACTAACTTCCGATGGGTTGATATAAATGCATCGAAAAATAATATATAAATAGGCTGAGAAAGATATAAAGATAATGGTTTTAGGCTGACAGAAATACACAGCTATAATATATATAATGTATATAGAGGAGAGAGAGAGAAAGAGAGAGAGAGAGAGAGAGAGAGAAGAGAGAGAAAAAGAAAGGGAGAGAATTAGAGAAAGGTAAATAAAATAGAAAGAGGGAAAGAGAAAAGAGAGAGCGTGATAAAGAGAATAGAAAGAGAGAATAGAGCGAGAGAGAGAGAGAGAGAGAGAGAGAGAGAATAGAGCGAGAAAGAGAGAGAGAGAGAGAGAGAGAGAGAGAGAGAGAGAGAGAATAGAGCGAGAGGGAGAGAATAAAGCGAGAGAGAGAGAGAGATAAAGAGAATAGAAAGAGCGTGATAAAGAGAATAGAAAGAGAGAATAAAGCGAAAGAAAGAGAGAGAGAGAGAGCGAGAGAGAGAGAGAGAGAGAGAGAGAGAAAGAGAGAGAGAGAGATAAAGAAAATAGAAAGAGAGAGAGAGAAATAGTGAGCGAGAGAATGAGAGAGAATAGAAAGAGAGAGAGAGAGAGAGAGAGAGAGAGAATAAAGCGAGAGAGAGAGAGAGAGATAAAGAAAATAGAAAGAGAGAATGGAGCGAAAGAGAGAGAGAGAGATAGAGAGGGAGAGAGAGAGAATGAGAGAGAATAGAAAGAGAGAGAGAGAGAGAGAGAGAGAGAGAGAGAGAGAGATAGTGAGCGAGAGAATGAGAGAATAGAAAGAGAGAGAGAGAGAGAGAGAGAGAAAGAGAGAGAGAGAGAGAGCGAGAGGGGGGAGAGAGAGAGAAATAGAGAGCGAGAGAGAGAGAGAGAAAGAGAAAGGAAGAGAAATAGAGAGGGATACAGAGAATAGGCAAAAGAGAGAGAGAGAGTGAGAGAGAGAGAGAGAGAGAGAGAGAGAGAGAGAATTAGAGAGCAACTGTATATTTAGAGAAAGGCAATATTACATCCAAAATTCTTACAAAATAACCTGCTGGAGATAGGTTAGAACCGAAAGCCAACCTTATCAATGCAATTATGTCTTCTGGTAATGCCTAAATACTTGCCAAACCCTTAGAGTAATTCATGCTTATGCCAGTTTGGACCACTGATTACAAACAATGAGATTTTTTTCTAAATATTTAATTCCCAAACGTTATTATATACTCTGGTTTGGATATTTGATGTCAGAGTCATAAAAGAGACTGCCAGAATTACTGTAAAATAATGATGGCATTAGCTAGAAGATTATATGGAATAGTTGGGAAGAACCATTCAATATTTCCTTCATGATCAGTGATTATCATAATAACACGATCTCAAAATCAGAGGTCTGAAGATCAATGTTATTTGTGGTGCTAAATTGAATCATTAATGTTGAAATTTAGTGAAGATAAATTAACTAAATAAATGTTACCATTGATGGACAAAAATAATAATTATATGTAATTTATATATGCTTTTGATCTAGTAAACTATTAACTAAATAGTTAATTTATTACTAATAAAATAAAAATACATTGTGTTAATGAATAATATTTTGTGAAATAGAGTTTAAAAAATGTCATAATTACAAATAGTTTCTTTAGTTAAAATGGCAAAATTTTAATGAGAATTAAAAATGTTTAAGGGGCATAGGTGGCCGCAACGGTTTAGGCGTTGACACGGCACTCATCACTGAAAGGTAAAGGTCTTGGGTTCGAATCCAGCGGCCATGCAATCAAACCCAACATACTTACAAATGGTCTTTTTTTTCAAACCCTGGGGGTTCTTATGACCTCCAAGTTGAAATACCCTTGTTAAGAAAAAGTTTAAAAATATAAATACTTAAAATATTTTGTCAGGAAAGAATGGAAACCAAAATAAGAATTATTGTGAGGGGGCTACAACTGTTAAGCACGGTACTTATCACTGTAAAGGTGCCAGTTTTGAATCCAGCAGACCTGCAATTGTACCTGACATACTTACTTTTTTTTTCAAAAGCCTAATCACCACGAGGGTTGATATGACCTCTAACATTGTGAAACATCACTTTAAAAAAAATTTATTGTATTTTAATTGGTCAAATTAACCAAAGTAATTACTTTAATTATTATGCAAAGTATGGTAGAGTTGAAAATTTTTTCCGTTTTCATCTCCACATCCAGGGTATTTATCGAGAGGTTTTGACTCGACAAGTCCCAATTGTGATAATAATTTTTTGACTCAACCGTACTTTGCATAATAATTAAAAAATAATTGTGATCTATTGTAAAAGAAATGAGTGTGCTGGTAGAATGTGAAGGGATTATTGAATAACCTGTATATACACATTAGTAATTTTTAGTTTTATTACAAATTCGTTTATTACTACAGTCACACCTTCACCTTCCATCACTGTGAACTTAAACATGAGAAAACAAATCACAAGAATGCATAATAAAATATACTACGGGGCTTCATAAGCTGTAAAACAATTTAGAAAAGTGTACGCAGGCTTTTTTTTTTTTTTTTAATAAATACATGCTAGAGAAGTGTTAAATAATTGAAAGTGAAATTGAAACTGAAATCTCCAAACCTCTACCAAACAAAATAGATTTGGATCAGTTTTTTTGGTGTATATTTTGAAATGTCATTTGAACAATAAACCATATGAGATCAGTCTGTTTAGGATATCACTTAGACCAAATATTCACCAAACATATTTGGTAACAATAAATTAAAATTTAATATGATACGATTTAGCTCTTTATTTTTCCTTAAGGAATACAACAATCACCAGATTTGCACACAAATGGAGCACCTGAAATGTTCTAAAAATACACTGTAATTCCTTTTTTGTTGTTTCAACTGTTCTCTCAGAAAGGTAACAACAATATTTTAGTTATATTACACTATTTTAAACCAGTCACATTTTCAAAAAATCAATTTAGAATACTTTTAGAAATATTTACTACCACCAAACATATATCCTGATGTGATTTATGCCGTAATAGGGAACAAATCTGATTTTTCTCATATTTTACTACTTGTCTGAAAGCATTTGAAGAACAAAACATAATTGCAATTCCCCTTTTATATTTTAAAAACCTCGTTACTTTGGAAAATAATTATGAATCGGGCATTGCAATAAAAGTTGTGTCGATTGTACATGTTACACTGATTCAAAGATAGAACTACAAGTTCATTTCCTTTTATAATTACAATTTAAATTCAAACAAGTTTATTTGGCACCAGTTTCTATGATTTTTGGTACGAAAACATTGCAGGAATTGAGCTCTGTGCTCAATCTTAAAAAAAAAACTGTTTTAAAAAAAACAGTCAAGAGGACAGGTTTCTTTTGATTCAAAAACATTTTCAGTACATACATATATTTAGAAAAATTCAATTCAAATTGGTGCAATTCCTTGTTATTGTCTTCAACCACATATCCCAATTATTTACAAATCTGGAGTTATGCCCCTCAAAGGACGAAGATGATTGACCATCGAATAAATAAAAAATAAAGAGAACAAAAAATTAAATTTTTATTATTGAATTCACTGTAGGCATAAATAATAAATACATATTCAATTCATTCTATTATTACATGGAGAAACTCTTACAGGAATTTCATTTCCCACCCCTCCCGACCAAACTAGCCAATTTTCTTTCCATTTAAATAAAAAATATAAAATTAGAGGAAGCAGACATTAAATATTTACAGTATAGTTAAAAACAGAAATAAACTATTAAAAAGAACAGCAATGTTGAGCACAGATATGAGTATCCTGAAATCAGCTACAGCAAACAAGGTGTATGGCAAGAAATAATTCAAGAGAATTGCAGCCAAAGTGAAAATGAGCTCTTTAACAGACTACATGAAAACGCTACAAAAATAATTATAGTAAAAAAAAACATTGCATTATTTCGATTTGTTGTTTGAAAATAAACAAGAGTAAAACATTTCATATTTAACTTGCCAACACCTGTTTACAACTCCATGATTTAATTATTTACGACATGAATCTGTATGGTTGAACCCATCCCTGAGAATTTAAAACATTCTGAAAAATTACAAATTTTATTTGACAAAATATTTGTGTGCCAATTTTTTCTTTGTTAAGATTATTAGCTAATTTATGTGCAAATTTACATATTAAAACAAGGTTACAATATATAATTAGATATAGCATCAATAATAATAATTAATAATAATAATAATCCATAAAAAATAATAACAAAGAAAACAATATCTAAATGTTACACTTTTTTTATTTTCCTTTCAGATGTGTTATTACATATGATATCTTTTTTTTTGTATATATAAATTGATTTGACAGTAAAAATAAATTCACTATTTATACACAAGTTTATAAATCCCCTTCTGCATCCACAGCTAAATGTTTCTTTTTCCTTTTTCGCACTGACTAATTAAGTACTACTAATCGAATTCTCGTTCAATGCTTCCTTTCCTATTATTCTTGTGTTTTTCCCTCACTTTTTGAAATACTATCATAATATAAATATGTGTCTGTGTGGTTCTTCAATTAATAATTCACGCATTCTCACACATACACATACAAATATTTTAAATATATAATTTTGTTTCCTCTGGAAAAACATTCCGCAGTCCTTCTATTGGACCCGTTTTCCACAATTTAGAGTAGCACAAGTACAAATACTGTATAATTTGTAATTTTTATTTATTTTTTCAACTATATAAGATCCACACTCCGTTTAAAAAGAATGTACACAATATTGGTATAAACATTACAACTTTTCATATTTTAACATAAAAATTTTTTTGTAAATAACTTTTTATTCATCTTTTTCTTTTTAAATCTGAAAAGCTGTTCATTTCTAGTGTATATTAAATTTAAAACGATGAATTTAGTTTCGGCATTTCGGTAAATTATTTCATTTGAATTTAGAATAGTTCTTAAAATGAAAATTATATACAATGAGGCCTGAATAAAAAGGCCTCAGTTAGTAAACACCCACGCGAGACAGTGGCAACCACGTCTGTTTATGGTCCTTTTTTTCATATAAATATTTATTAGAATTATGTATAATATTTATATATTAGTGTGCATATATTTTTTTCTTATAGACACACTTAATCACACGTTAAATGATACTGGAGGTAATTTCAGTGGCCATTTGTAAAGCTCGGAGTTTCGTTTATCGTTTTTCGTTGGCTCACTTGTTCCCTCGGGTTGTTCTGTTTTTGGTTCCTCCTCTGACCTCAGTCACAGTTTCAGCTCATTGGCAATTTTTGAAGCAATATTCTTAAAGCCGATTGAAGTTCCAGATATGCGTTTGAATCGGATCCCATTGAGAGACAAGCGTGGCAGTTTGCAAACTTCTATTTCCCACTGGACCAGGGAGTCTGTGTTCGGATCTCCGTGCACACAAAGAAGAAGGAATCTTTCTCTTTGTTCATAATCACAATTGTTAGCGTCCAAAACCTGTTGAACAATAACGAATAAATTAAACGTTTCCATCGAGTGGGCGCTAATTTGTAGAGGTAAATTTTAATATAGAAGGAAATTTTTTTTCAATAGCGATTAATATATTATCTTATTCTTACCTTCCTAATTTCTGCTATTATTGACAGAGGGTCTCTAGCGGAAGTTGTTTTCATACTCCATGTAAATCTGAGTGACCTAGGTTTGACCTGATCATCATCGACAGCAGAACTGGAAGAAAAAAAGGCATAAACTTCACCCCTTTGAAATTGTTTCAAAAGCTTTAGTGAGTGAAGGTCAGAAAGACAACTTGGCTTCTTTACCTAGTTTATACTCTTCCTAAAATAAACAGTGATAATACCGCATAATAGCCAAAATAAAATGAGAAACATGATGAGAAATTTAAAAAAAATTTGATTTTGTGTGTTTCTCCAGAGAATGTACAAATCAATGATAAGGCACTAAAGCTAATGATAACAGTAGTGGGATGAATGTAAAATAAAATTTAAAAAGCCCTTCACCGTACTTCATTCTACTTTTTTTTCTCGCTTGCTGTGAAAATATGCTTAAACCATGTTAACGTACCTAACTACATGTTTTGGGACTGGATCCATAGGTCTGAAAAAGAACAAAAATTGTATAAAAATAAAAAAAAAGTAACATGAGAAACAAGGAGTGGGAGGAATAAAATTCCTGAAAAAGGATTAGTCGGAACTGAACCAAAAAATAAAACTTTTTTGGAATACAGTGACGATGTTTGTTTCTTTTCATTTACTGACTAAAATTTTAGTCAACACATATTTAAAAAAAAATCTTTACTTAATCTACGAAAAAAAAACTAAAATTATTTTTCCCAAAGTTCAAATTTAAACTTCTTTAAAATTTCCTTTGTTATAAAAAGATGAATAAAAAATAAACGACATCCAAGAATTTGTATTTTTAAAATTATTGTACCAATCAGAAGATGGAGAAAACAGATGTGACTTGAATTTTAATTATTATTATTTTTTTCAAGCCCATTTGTGGGATATTTAAAATTCCCCAATCATGGTTTTCAATGATCAAGTTGAAGTTTTAATAAGTTGTAACTTTACAACAATTAAACAAATGATTTAGGATCAAGATTAGCAAAATATTTGCATTATCAATAGATAAGTCTTTTAAATAATATTATTTTTAACTAGAATTTTAGTTTGATATTGATATTTTCTTTGCTTTAACAAAAAAAAAAAAAAAGAAATTATGGTTGAATTATGGATTTGTTTGTTTAAATAATTTACTTTACTTTATATTTAACTAAATGTAAAACGATAAATTGTACCCAGTTTGACAAACGGAAGAACAAAGACTTGCTACATTAATATTGGTGAAAATTGGTTTTTGATTTGTTCGGACAGGTCAATATCTTCACGTATTCGATGCCAAATCTTCTTTTCTCTCTTGTAGTCCTAAAGTTCAAGTTTATAAAAACAAAAATAGATAAGTTACTGAAAGAAAGGTATACTTAGAAATTGTTGAAATGCACTTTTATTAAGCATCTCAGAAGTGTATACTTTTTTTTTCACCTCTTCAAATAAATACAGCCGTAAACTTCTTGGTACATGATTGTGGCCGACACTCAAAACAGAATAACAAACCTCAACCAATCCAAATTCTTACTTAATAGCATACAGACTGAATATATGCTTGCACACATTTAATTAGTGCAAAATGTCATAACTGAGCTGTTTATTTTTGAATAACTACAACCACAAATTAGCCTGTATGTCATAAAACCACAGTTGTGATCTTGGATTCTTTTATCGCTTTGTACTTTATGCAAAAGAAAAAAAATCCTAAACAAAATGTCCGGTGAATGATTGTTAGAAGTTACAAAGTTTCTTCAATAAATAAATAAAAAATTGGTAAATTTTGTCAATAATTTCAAATAGAGTTCACTACCAAGTATCGTTCCAATTTTCTGTTTGTTTTTTTATTATAACTAAGTGAAACTATTTGCAAAACTAAAATAACAGAGTAATATTCTAGAACTTCACTGGGAGCAGCATTTACAGAAATTTTCTTCAGATATCTGACGCTTCTCACATTTTGAAATTATGCAATACACATCGTATATTGTAGTACAAAGCGCTTTTTTTTTATATATATCTTTACTAAATATCTCATACATAATACGTAAATTTCTAAGAAACTGAAAATTTGTTTCGATTTCTGATCATTATTTTATTATACACGGTCAAGTCTCCTTCTCTTTTTAGAGTACACAATCAGCAATACTAGTTGGTAAATAGAATATAAATTGAAGTCTAATAATAACAACAATATATTTGAAATAATGCCAGATGATTTTATAAATTCTTACCAAAACGATTTTTAATCAGAACATAGTAAATTGAAAATTGGCCACATGACTAGTTGAAATACTGAAACACTTTAACAAATACCACTAAAAAATTGGAGTCCTTCTAAAAATATACATCAGTGTAAAGTGGCAGGTATAAGACACAAGAAAAATAGGAACTGGGCTGATGCACTTACACGAAATATTTATTAAAATAAATCACATTTTGGAGAAACTAAGAAAAAAAAATTATAGCAAACTGCCTGTGATAAAAAGTTGTTATTGATGTATGTGATTAGAGAACTACAATTAACAAGTGGAAGTAGAAAAAAAAGGCGGGATAAAACAAAAGGGAAATTGTACAATAAGAAGAATCTGCTAAAAAAAATCATTATTATTGTTTCTATAATCTAAACACTAGAATTTTAAAATTAAAATGTAAAAAAACCCTATTTGTTGGCTAGCGCTACCAACACAAACACATTTTTTTTTTGTAATAACAACTTGTTTAAGGAAAAATAGAAACACGAAATTTACTACAAATATAAAAGAAAATTAAAAGTTACAAAAGTAGCATTTGCAATTTATTACTTATTTACAGGTTTTAAGAGACAGTTATAATCATAGAATGATGAGATGTATTCTTTGGCATGAAATAAAAAGAGAAAAAAAAAGCTTTTGAAATATATTTTTTTTCTTTTAAGCTAAAAATTTCAAAGATGAGCTCATCTTTTAAAATAGCTTTCACCCATGGACAATATTATTGTTGCATCACAATATTTGTTAAAACAATGCAGCACATTTAAAACAACCTTAAGGCACATTATCACAGAAAGAATATGCCAAAAGAACAGTGCCATACTCCCATGAATATAAGAAAAAATAGGCGTATTACAGTTTGCATAAATATTTTCCATCTATCAATCCTTGGAACAACAATTAACAACGAACATATATTTTTTTTCTTCAATTTCAACATTTTTGTAAACGTTTAAATATTCTTAGGTATATACATTTCTGATAAAGCTAAGACATGGAGGTATAGATATGAAAACAAAATTATTCCTAGCGTTAAGTATCAAAAGTTACCTCTTATTTCTTTTTAAACTAAATTAAAAAAAATTATACAAAATGTAATTACTAATAAAAAAAACGAACAGTTCTCATGATTACATTTCACTTAGAAAATTTAAAACTACCACAATATTTTCAACGTTTTTTAACACCAACTGCACAATTTAATTTTTTTTAAGTAATGAAAAGCACGACAGTATATGCTGATAACTCGTTATCAAACGGAGAGAAAGAGAGAGCGAGAAAGAGGAAGAGAAAGGGAAAGAGAGTGAATCGATTGAGCACGTTGAGTTGTTGCCAGGTGGGAGACAGTTCCTCGTTACTAGTTTTGAGGCCTAAAATTAGAAATTCAAAGTGTGAGTATCATTTTTGTTCACCCACCACTTTGCAACGACCCAACTGTGAAAGCCTCGTCCTCAAAAACTCACTTCTCCCTTATTTACAATAATAAATGTTTAATATTCAATATGATAAAATTAATCAATCATGTGAACCATAGCAAAAGAATGAAAATAAAAACCAAAAAAAAAAAAAAAAAACTCTTATAACCTCATTCCCAAAACATTTTAAATGCTTCATATGAGTAAAAAATTAATAAATAAAAGTGGATGCACAATGCCTTCAAATTTGAATTTTGTTATTTTTCACTTATGTTTTTCCCTCTTTATAGTTTTATTCGTAAGAAACAATAACACAGTGACTACACTAATGGTTGCAACAAATTTATGGGGAGCAGAAGTATAAAAAAGAAATAGATTCAGAAAAGCTTTCACAAGTGGTCTTTGCTAAGTGTTCCAGGGGATAGTAGTAATAAAATAATTAAACAGGCCAAATAATAATATATAGATAAAAATGAATTCATTGGGTAGCAAATTACATAGAACATTGTGCACCCACATTCAGACGTATAAAAATAAATCAAACATGCAAATTTCTAAAATACTATAGTTCTGAATTTAACGATAGTAAGTTAATGGCTTTATTAAACATGCAAATATGAGAGTACTGAGGAGCAGAAATAGTTTGGTTAATTGAGGTTGGGAATTAGGAGGAGGACTAGAAAAAATCAAAAATATTTTTTAAAAATCCAAAACTAAACGAGTGCAATATAATTCCATTGACTTGAGTCAATAGTTAAAGGAACATGACAATATAAAATACCTATGTTATTAATTAATAATTGTATTAAACTGCTGTTAATTTCAAGGTAAAGTACGTCACTATTTAGAAGCAGATGTGCGATCTTTAAAAACGTGAGCTTTTGAAATATTTAATTTGTGATTGCCTTAAAAATCTATACATAATCACATTTGAATTTTTAAAAAGCATCCTTCCTCAAATAGTCTGTTTTTCTATTGTAATCATTCATCCATCTTATTTTGTAGAAGTGCGTTCAGATATTAATTACTTACCAATTTTCTTCACAAGTATTCAGCATTGATATTAAAACCGTGCAGCCTTTAGGCATATCACAGATGCCAAGCTTCATTGCCATATGCTAAGTAAACATTTGCAAAAATACTTCGGCAAAATTCAGTTGCGATTTAACTGAACCAATTTTCACAATACACGCCCCCTTGGATTTTGTTTGGTTTACAAAAATACACGCCAAATAACGAGTATTTTTAAACAGATTATTATTATGTTTGTTGTTTCAAGAGATTGTTTCAAATGTGAAATATCAATATGAATAAGTACAAGAAATAAAACAATGATAATGACGCACCGCAGTCAAACGTTTTTGTTTTACCCGGTGGTAATGAAACGATGTTCTTTTCCAAAAGCTTTGTGAAATTTTCTCAGAAAGCATTGAAAGCTCAGAAAAAAATCACCACACGGGGTCTTGTGTGTTCAAATGAAATATTGATTTGAAAATTTATCGTTAATTTTTATTTTTCGAGGACTGACTAATGGCCTTATTCTTTCAGATTGTACTCCAGTTTCTTCTTTTTGGGGTAATCGACGTTCATAAAATTTTAAGAATGCATGAATAATATAAATTTTATACACTGGAGTATTTGAAAACCTTATTTTTGTACTTAAAAACCTACATCGGTCTTTAAATTAGAAAAAAAAAAAGTATCAGCTTGCTTTATAAAAATCTTATTTCAAATATAACCATTAAGTTATCTAATTTTCTTGAGTGGATGCTGGAAGCTGATTATATCTTAAAACGATTACTTATTAAATAATTTAAATCTACTGAAGAGTCAATGAAATAACAAGCTATATTTTTGTAATTTTGTCTTTTTTATTGTTCAACATGTTCCCTTTTACATCATCAATTACAGATTTACTATTTCTAAATTGCACTAGTTTAGTATCATATAATACAGATTTTAACCCTTTATAGGTTGGACATTGTTAAGGAAATGAACAATTAATTAAGGTCTTACCTTTAAACAAATTAAATCAATTTAAAAAAAAAACCTTTTTAAGGGGAAAAAATTAGTCAAAATTCAATAGCCATACAGACGGAAATGTCAAACGGAAGAATTTATAAATCCGCCTAGTATCTTGTTTAATTTTTTTAAATGATTGAATATTATTTCGATAAAAACCAATTTAGTAACAGTTAAAATAATAATATATAAAATTGATAATGCTGTAAATAACCGGTAGCTTTAAAATATAAATAATATCAAAACAATGAATAGATTTTTTTTTATTATACCTATAAAGGGTTAACATTAACAACAATGTTAAGGCAATACCCAAGAAGAAAGAAATGTACATTTTTATTTAAAGCAAATAAAATACTAATAAAAATGAATGTACAGAAGAAAAAAAAAATTAAGTACAGAACTTTTTTTTTTTACAAATTGTTACAATATAAAACAAAATCAAGCAAATTAAGTGCAACTTGTTTAAAAAATTAATAATAATAATAAAAACAGTGGCAAACAAAGGGGACAAATAGGAGTTAATAAATGATTAGATAGTGATTTTAAGTTCAGGTTGACAGGAGGTTTTATTAGTGTTAGAAGGCATTTGAGGGTCTTGGGCTAACTGGGGTGAGCAATTGAGCATTTGTCTTGTGAGCGAGTGGCAAGCAGGTGCTACTGACCGTTTAGAAAACCTTGATGAGAGCTTGGAAAAGAAACTGGTCGTCCTAGCCGCATCCGTAGGCGAAGGGGCGCCCGAAATGTACGGCCTCTGCCTGTTCTGCCCGCTATGGAAAGTCGAACGGCTTGGCACATTGCGGGGGAAAGGCTGCTGGAACCCGCCTCGGTTTGTCGCACTGACTGAGACAACACCGACTCCGCCGACACCACTTCTGAAAAAATGAGTCATTAAGAAATCTCTTATATACATTTTGAATTTGTACTGGAAAAAAAATGTGTGCGCTCTAACTGAATGCATATTCTAAAAATTACAAAATTCGTAAACGGTTTATTATTGTAAAACTGCTATCTGTTTGGATGAATGCCGTGCATTACAAAGCAAATTAAGGGTATATTTCCTGTTTTTAAGGGTCTAGTTGGAAAAATAAAATTATTAGGTTGTCCAGAAAATAATGCAGTTTGTAGGTGCAAATAAAAACAAATAAATGATTTTAAAACTTTTTTATTAATTAAAATACCACCAATCACTCTCAATAGATTTCTCCCAACATGATGGCATCTTTTCTATTCTCTCTGAATAGAATTGTGTGGTGGTTAGTGACCGTTAATAGATAATTATTTAGAAATCGTGAGATGCGGTCTGGTGTGATGTAGGTTTCAGAAAAACATTTTCTTTGTCGTGCCAACGTTTCGATCTTTATTGAGATCATCTTCAGGGCCTGGGATTTACAAACATGGTTTACATTTAACAAATACTTAAATTAACTTATTTCGTGGTCCGCTTGACCAACTAATATATTACAATTAATTAAGGTTCGTTTGTCGCCGAGAGTCCAATCCGATTAAATGACATTTGAAAAAGGGCAAAAAGGAGGGAAAATTCAAAAGGTGTGGTTGAGATGGGAAGTTAGTGTCTGAGTGGATCGAGGTCACGATAGCTCAAGTGGTAGAGCAGCGTCGTATCTAGCCGAAGGTCGTGGGTTCGAATCCCGCTCGTGCCATTGACTTTTTTATCTCAACTGAAAACCTTTATTAATTTTAACAAATACATTTAGGATGTGAAAAAGTAAATTTATACAATGCAAAATATATACATGTATATATTTTGCATTATTTAAATTCACTTTTTCACATCCTAAATGTATTTGTTAAATGTAAACAATGTTTGTAAATCTCAGGCCCTGAAGATGATCTCAATAAAGATCGAAACGTTGGCACGATAAAGAAAATGTTTTTCTGAAACCTACATCACACCAGACCGTTTCTCATGATTTCTGAATAATTCTGAATAGAATTTTGAGTCTGTATTTCTAAAAATTTTAATGACTTTTGATCAATACATCTTTCTCATTTGTAAGTACATCTAGTCCGAATGCAGGGCCACTTGGATTTGAACTGGAACCTTTACATTGCAGTGATGAGCCTAAACCACTGCGCCACCGACGCCCTTATTTTTTTTTTAATTATCAAATTCTGTAAACGCTTCTAACGACTTTTGGTCAATGATTTTTTTTTTTTTTGTAGATCATTGTTGAGGTGTCTGAAAAAAATGGTATTTGGTAGATGAGAGGCCCAACATTTTTCGTGTTGTCAAACGTGAGACATGGGGCCGGGACATGTAACAGAATCGGCCTTGTCCAATTAACCAAAGGTGACATCAGTAATGCCAATTTCTGGTGCATTGCTTCAATTGGAGAGGAATAGATTTCAGCAGTGATTGTTTTGCCAGGATTCAAGAAACAAGCATCACCATCACCTTTTTTTGGTGAATTGGGAGCTTTGGAAAATGTGATGCAGCTTCTCCTTTGTCAAGCCACTGTCCAGAACGTGCTGTTATTGTAGCAAATCCACTTTTTATTACAAATAACAATTCCATCCAGGAAAGGTTTGTTTCTGTTTCGGCAAAGAAGTATTGTGCCTCATAACGATGATTTTTTACGTAGTCACCTAACTTTCGAGCTTTTTCACCTTTTTCAATTGCCTTAAGGTGGTCATCGATAGTCAATTTGCTAAATGAAAGAGAGATGTTTTGAACAGTTCTGCAATTTCCTCACAGAACATCATAATCTAAAGAAGAAATCCTTCCACAACCCTCTTTATCTTTAAGGCTAGTCTCATCCTTGAAATTTTTTTAAACCATCTCAGAACGGTGCCTCTCACTCACATTACTATTGCCCCAGACTTCCTTAATGTTTCTGGCCGATTGGGCACCATTCTGAACGAGTTTAAACTCATAAAACAAAATTACGCAAAAATCACATGTTGACATCTTAGTAAAGACTGAATTATTCCCAAGTAACAAATTGCTACTGAGGTAAATAAACTTTTTTTTGAAGATTAAAAAGTGTTAATAGTACAAAAGAATAATCCATGAAACTTAAAACGGTTTATTATATAGAGGGGTAATTGAAAGAAAACCTGCATTATATTCCAGACAATCCAATATTAGAGAAAGTAAACTTTAAGTAAAAAAATTATAAAGGCTAGTATATACTCGCAGACAAAATCGCGTAAGTCGTGTTTATAGACAAAGTTCTGAAACTCTTGCAGGATAACTTGCAAAACGAAATTTAAATTTAGTTCTATTGCCCATACAAAATCCCAATTGTTTCAGCTTGTTATCCGCTTAAATTCCTTGCCTAGTTTATATGTTACATATAAAATAAATAGTAAAATAAAAATACAATCATCTTATTAAATACAATAATATTTGTTTTTGATTCAACAGCACACATAAATGCTTTGTGCTAATGTGCGCACACACAAAACACATGTGCAAATTGTGAAGTGTTGGGGTGGTGGGAAATTTGTTCGAACCCGATCATCTTGGTCCTCCCGAGTTATGGTTTTGTTTAGACAGACATCTTTTAAAGGAGTATGTCCGATTAAACATACTGCGGGAGGCTGACCAGGATGACCAATCTTCAGATGTATGTGCAATTTGTAATAAAATATTAATATTTTAAATCTTTCAATTAATTAAGGTTTTTAGTTGAGTTAAAAAAGTGAGTGTTACGAGCGGGATTCAAACTCACGATCTTCGG
This sequence comes from Cimex lectularius, assembly GCF_000648675.2. Taxonomy (NCBI): domain Eukaryota; kingdom Metazoa; phylum Arthropoda; class Insecta; order Hemiptera; family Cimicidae; genus Cimex; species Cimex lectularius. The sequence goes on from NW_019392780.1 coordinate 531,955, forward strand.
CTAAATACGCCGCTACTCTACCACTTGAGCTATCGTGACCTCGATCCACTCGGACACTAACTTCCCATCTCAACCCCACTTTTCTGAATTTTCGCTCTTTTTTGCCATTTTTCAAATGTGTAATCTATTTGATTCTCGGCAACAAATGAAATGACCACGGAGAGCTCTAGCAAAGGTGTACTTCATTTTTACTTATTAAATTCACTAGTTTTCGAGGTCCGCTTGACGGATGTCTCTTTTTATCTCAACTAAAAACCTTAATTAATTGAAAGATGTTAAGTGGTCAAGTGGACCACAAAAACTAGCGAATTTAATAAGTTAAAATGAATGATAGATTACACGACATTTGAAAAATGGCAAAAAGGAGGGAAAATTCAAAAGGTGGGGTTGAGATGGGAAGTTAGTGTCCAAGGTCACGATAGCTCAAGTGGTAGAGCAGCATTTAGCCGAAGATCGTGGGTTCGAATCCCACTTGTGACACTGACTTTTTTTATCTCAACTAAAAACCTTAATTAATTGAAAGATATTAATTGGTCAAACGGACCACGAAAAGTAGTGAATATTTTAAATATTAAACCATTGATGCAGCAAAACAAAGCCATGTAATGTTGTGGTTATTTTTTCAAAGATAGTTTAAAAAATTATCAATTTGCAATTTCTCTTCATGATATCAAACTAGCCAGCTTTCTTTTGCCAATTATTGTAATTAGAAAAATGAATAGTTGTCTTTTTTAATGATGATGGAATGAATGATTGAACATTACCACTAAGCATTAACATGTTACTTAAATTAAAATAAAGCTTCATGCAGATTAATGCGAGCATATTTGTTTTTAACTAGTAAAAAAAAAAAGCCTGAACATCATAACTGTGATACTACTGCTTGCTACAATAACATTCAAGTACATATATGACTCAACGTATTTATACTTTAGAAATCAACTTGTTAAAATAAAATTTGTGCCACAGTATGTAGTAGTGTTGAACTGTTGACACTTAGCCCCCATGCACACGATGTCAATGTTATAATGAATATTTAAAAAAAAAACTTTGGAAAAAAAATCCTTAGCTAGACGGATTAGTTTAAATTTGGGAGGATGTATTATTTATTAGGATATTAGTGAGACGTAATAACTTTCACTTCAAATTAGTATTTTTTTCAGGCACAAATTTGATTAATATTTATCTTATTACCTTTTTTTTAGTCCATTGGATATCACATTAGAAAAAGACTCATGGATAAGGGGTTAATATGATTTGAGTTATTGCTGGAATCCCAATCAGAATTAGATCTGCGCAGTCCATTAATTTTATTATAGTTCATAATTTTCTTTAAAATACTGAGAAAGAAATATTTCCCTATCACATGAAGTAATATATTGTAAATGTTTCCGTATAAAAAAAGGCTTGTAATAGAGATCCACAAAGTATTTTGCAATAAGGGACAAATTTACTCCGGGAGGGATGGAAAAAGGAAAACGTACGGGAAAATCATGTTATTTGGGCACCATCTAAGACAGGACAGAAGAGACAAAATTTCTTATGAGTGTGAACATGTAGACAGAGAGAAAAATGCTGTGTACACAAAAGCTACATCCACTTTAAAAACAAAAAAACAATTCTGCAAATGATATAAAAGATGAATGATGGTATGAATGTCGGTGTCTATGAAAATAATTTTTGAAGCTAGCTAAGGATCGTCTGAGTTTTTATATAATGAAAATGAAATATATAGAACAAACTTTGGCACATAAGGCTGACTAAGTGACACCCAAGGAACACTTCCACACACTGCCGATATACTGGACAAATTCATAATTAATACTTTACTCTTTTTTTATTTTTTTATTAATCATATAAAGAAAGAAACAATTATTTAATATTTGTTTTCTTTTTAATATCGCTTCAAATGTGCATCTCTTGAAAGACTTTTGACCTTAATTGAATCTGTACATTCTTCGTGGATTTACAAAATTAACTATGAATTTGTCCAAGTCGTGTGGTCTGAGTGTATACCTGGGACGAAGGTGATCATAGGGGGCAGGCATCATTGGATGAGACAACCCATCTGGAGTACGTTGGGTTGTTGTAGTTGCTGAAATGGACGCGGACTTGACGTGACCTTTTGTACCACTCCGACCCAAAGTGTCCATGCCTCCCAAGCTGGTATAATATAATTTAAATGTTTAACCCAAAATTTTGTTTGTTCAAAAATTGAAAAGCATTAAAAAAAAAATTTTAAAAATAAAAGCTGATCACCGTTTTATGGCAGACAGCATGGACAGAATGAAGCTTCAGTATGAAATGAGAGTGAATTTCAAGCAGACTTACTTTGGTGTTTCACCGGCAGTGTTTGTCTTCTCGTTTGACGAGGATTTTGTGTCGTAACTGAAGGTGCTTCTCCTGGAGACTGTACCACCCGCAGTAGCTGTCGTAGTCGCAAGTGACCTGTTTCCACTCATAGTGTTTGACTTGGTCACCCCCCTTGGTTTACCCGGGCTTGACACTCCTGAAAATAATATGGTTATTGGTCAACATTTTTAACACAAATCAAAGGCAATCGTAATTTTTTTTTTTTTTTTTTAAGTGGGAAATCAGAAGAGTTTGCTAGGCAAGAGCAGTGATACCTAAAGTGTTTTGAAGCTTGGGTCCTTTTGGTTCTGACGTTAACACAAATTTTTAAATAATGCATAAAAGCAAGCCAATCAAAATAAAAAGCAAAATTATTGTTTTAGAATCTGCTTAGCCTAAGCACAATCCTTTTAATTTCTTAAAAATATATTTAATTTAATCGGTTAACTTGTACAAAGGAATATCAAAAATATTTAAAGGCCATAATTGTTAGAGTTGTTTTCTGTAACATTTTTTTGTTAATAAAAATAAGATAAATTTAATGGCCTAGATTTAAACGCAGTTAATAATATGTTTTATTACAAGTACAGTGATTGAATCTGTAGCTTTATGATAAAAACAAATGAAACAATTTATGAGATGTTAAAAATAATTCTCAAAATGTAATTGATCAGTGGAGTCATAAATTTATTTTTGAATTTGTCTAAAAGATCCTACAGACTTGGTACTTCCTACCGACATTGGTAACTATCAGGAAAAACACTGACATATTTGGATTTGAAATTAACTTAAAAAAAAAAAAATCAGAATAATATTACTTATTTTAAACATTATGTAATTACTTTTGAACGATGGTGATGTCAAATTACAAAAATTTGCAAACTTTCATATTCTAAATAGTGCAGTTGCACGAAACAGTCTTTTGCATAACAGTGTACTTACCTTTTTAGATTATTAAACAAAAAAATAAATAAATAAAAATATAAAAAAATAACCAGAGGAAATAAATCTCTAGTTGCTATTGGAAACATACAACTTCAAGATTCACAAATTATATTTGATAATTAATAAAAGGAATCTGAAAAACATGCTAGGAACTTCAACTCGTTAGTAATAAAGAAATTAAATAAAAAATCTACTTTTTAAACTCTGTTTAAATACAGGTATGAATTTGTATGTTTCTTTAGTTAAAAAATAAAATAAAAATGAACCTGGTAATTTTCTTTTAAATGGAATTTTTGCAAACATAATACAAGCTAATTATTATGTATAAAAACTTGAAACAAGCCAATCAATCGACTAAGACATGACGTATTACTCAAAATTTACTTTCAAAATTTATTATTCCGGTGAAAACTAACTTTTTTTTTTTTTTTGAAGATTTTACGAATTCCATTGAAGATTTGTTTTTTGTTCTTAAAAGGAATAAAAAGAAATTACCAGACGTATCAAGGACGGGTAAGGTAGATGTGGCATTCTTTGCAGGTCGAGAATTCAGCCTGGCAGTGTTCTCTTTAATTGTAGCCGTATCCACAGTGTTTTGCCTCTTGAAGTTACTTCCTTGAGTCACACTTCCACTTGTAATGTGGTTATGATTCATTGTGGTATTCGTGCCGGTTGAGACACCACCTATCGGAATCAAACTCAATTATCATACGACTGAGGGTTGCTCTCCACCTGGCTTTCTCAATAGGGGAACAGGCCGATTATGTTTTAGGGTTACATTTACTAAATAAAGGTTGGATCTTATGAATGCAATTACAGGCTAGAAAACAAAAATATTTAACATAAAAAAATATATCGGGGGAAAATGCATTCAAGAGAAGCTTTATCGGAATGGGGCGTAACGTTATGAATAAGTAACAACTACTTTTCCTCATAAAACATTCATCTGCTTTTGTAAAATTAAATTATTAATACAATTGTATTAATTTGTTAATACAGATAATAAAATTTTTACATCCTCGGTCAACTTCTTGGAACAGTAAATATAGCATTTTTCAGTCCAATGAAACTTTTTTTCAATCAAATGAAACCTTTTTCCAAGCAAATGAAACCTTTTTTCAATCAAATGAAACTTTTTTCAATCAAATGAAAACTTTTTTCAATCAAATGAAACCTTACTTCAAGCAAATGAAACCTTTTTCAAGCAAATGAAACCTTTTTTCAATCAAATGAAACTTTTTTCAATCAAATGAAGCCTTTTTCCAAGCAAATGAAACCTTTTTTCAATCAAATGAATCCCGCTGATACCCCCGCCAACGCGAAAACAGATTTTCACAAGAAACATTCTTGTATCTAAGCCTTACAATTCAATTATTGTAATATTAATATTCAATCATCATAGAAATTATTGGTAGTACTATAATGTCATTTATTTATTCCTCTACATAATTGTTATCATTAGGTTTTAGGTTTCATTTGCTTGAAGTAAGGTTCATTTGCTTGGAAAAAGGTTTCATTTGATTGAAAAAAGATTTCATTTGCTTGGAAAAAGGTTTCATTTGATTGACAAAAGGTTTCATTTGCTTGAAGTATGGTTTCATTTGCTTGAAGTATGGTTTCATTTGCTTGAAAAAAGGTTTCATTTGCTTGAAAAAGGATTCATTTGCTTGAAGTAAGGTTTCATTTGATTGAAAAAGGTTTCATTTGCTTGAAAAAGGTTTCATTTGCTTGAAGTAAGGTTTCATTTGATTGAAAAAAGTTTTCATTTGATTGAAAAAAGGTTTCATTTGCTTGGGAAAAGTTTTCATTTGATTGAAAAAAGGTTTCATTTGTTTGAAAAAAAGTTTCATTTGACTGAAAAATGCTATAGAAATATTAATCTACAATATTAATAATTAAAATGAGCTTCTATTGTAACAAGCAGAATGGGGCAAGTGATTACTTTGTTTAATATCTTCAATCTGGAATACAAATCTGACAACTCGGTCTGACTATAACATTTTAATTGTTAACCTTCATTAAAAGAAAAGAAAAATTCTAGTCGAATTCAGGACTTTATTACAAATTCTCGGAGATTCAAACTAGTTTATGGAATAATATAGACAACAGTTTGTGATAAAATATGACAAACGGTTAAGGACATTTCAGTCATACCAGACGAGTAAAATCACTAAACCTGAACTTACACAATCATCAATCCAAATGAAAAAAACGAAAATAGTAAAGTTCCTCACTTGAACAAAGTTAAACCTGTTCTTTTCAACGAGACAATGAACATAAAAGCAATTTCACACACCAATTTACCATCATCGTTTCTCTTTCACTCCTCTGTTTTTCTCTCTTGTTAAAACTATGCCAGTGAATGAAAGAGTGGTCAGTGTTTGATCAAATTTCTAACACTAAATAAAACCGCATTCTGGTACATACTGGATACTGGATGGATAATCATGAACCCAGTTTAAAAATAAAAAGAATGGTGGTAAGTGAAAGCAAGCAAATATAGTAACATATTATGCTCCCTTTCATAAACATTGTGTTCAAACCTAGTGTTTTTATAAAAAGTATGTCATTCAAAGTTAAAATTTGGAACCCTTTTTTTTATATCATTTTTTAAAATTATGATAAGAGGACTGTCAAAAACCCAAAAATCCACAGGGACTGTAATGCGTTACAATTTTAACTACTGTACTATCTAAGTACTAAGATGGAGAAAATTTAAAAATCATATTCTTAAACCTTTGTTAATTATCGAAATAAGAGCGTAAATTTTCTGGCTACTCGCAACAGCATTAGCATGTTAAACGACCAGAAATTTGACTAGAAAAAGCATTAATAGTGTGATTTAAATAGCATCAACAGCCATAAGTGTGAAGGTCACTTCATGCAAAAAAAAAGAAGGCGGCAATGACAATCGGACTAAAACAAACGATGAAACGACAGGTTCCCCGAGGTAACGAAACCTAGTAGTTTTCACACTTCGTTAAAGCCATAAATTTTGAGTATTTTAGTAAACTAAAACTACCAGAGTACTATTTCGTCTCAAAGGGCAATTTCATTACTAGTTCCTAGAAATTATAATATCTAGACATAACAAAGCAGACAGACAGTGAAAATGGGAAGTATCGATTAATTTCTCCATGGGAAAAGAGCAGAAGAAACTGCTAAATTTCTAAGAGTAAAAAATTTTTAGTGCAAAAATAAAACCTTGTAACAAAGTGATTGAAGTTTGTTTTTAATAATAACTTGTAAACAAAAAAAAATTAAGTTCCAATATTTGTTCCAGACATTGATTTTCATCATAACATCCTGGACAATTGACTTTTTTAAAATAAAATGTAAATATTTAGCATTTAGATTTGTTGTGGTTTATTTAGATTTATTGGCCCACAAAAATCAATATGTAAAAAAAAGACTTAAGAAAAAAACAAAAACAAAACAGAATTCTTATTTGAAATTTGCTAGCCTAGTACTTCCTGTTTTTATTTTGAATATTAGTACTGCTTAGCCCTAAATATTTTTGAGAAATTTCTGAGATCAATAATGCATCATTTCGAAAGAAAAAAAATCAACTGCCAAATAGATCAATTTTTTGGCAGTACTGAAAACAATTTTGAAAACATAATAGCCTGATGATGCTATAAATCGAGTGGGGAAAAATTTACAATTTCATTTCAATAAAATACTTGATATTAAAAGGTCATTCTTCTTCATTTTAAAGCACTCTATGTAATTTTAAAACAAGATTCATGTGTGCACTAAAACTTTTTTTATTCGACAGAAAGGAAGAAAAAATCAATGCAACCAGACAAAACAAATTAAAAAATAAAATATATTATTGCATAGTACAGAATAGATCAGAAATCAAATTAAGCATGTTTATTATCTTTTGAAGTGTTTTGACATGGAATGTAATCAAATATTTTGTCAACAAAAATAAAAAAGAACCGTTATTAATATTTATTTGTACTTTTCAATTTGTAATATTTAATCCAAGTTAATTTGATTTCTGATTAAAAGCATCGTTTATTATTAAGTGTTCTTAAAATAACAATTTCCACTTCTATTTGGCCTATTTTAAACTATTTAATAAGGCTGAGAGAAAATTTTCCTGTAATTTAATTAGCGAACTTTAAAATGGAAAACCATAATAAATCATGTTAAGAGTTTAAAAGAGGCCAATAGAAATGCGAAAAAAATATATAAATTAAATAAATGAAAGAAAAAAAATAAGACAATGAACCATGCTGCAAACATTACATTCTATGCTTAAAAACAACAAATGTGTACATACCAATATTTTGCATGCACAAAGTTGGAATTGATGCCAACGTTAATTATTCCAACAGTGAATAGCAAAACTAATGGTTAAGATCATTTATGAGATGCCGAGTTTCAAAAGCACATCTCAATACGTATTAAAAGATGTCTAGGAGAATGTGGTTAATCGTTTGAAAACTTCTACTGAAAGAAAATGGAGTGTAGTTGGGTGAGGGTATGATGAATGAACGATACGTACGAGCAAACATTCGTTTCAATAAAAAAAATTTATAATAATAAATAAATAAAAATAAAATTTCCCACTGAAGTAAGCGCACAATAAGGGTGTAGTTGATTTACTTCCAATATTTTTGTTCAGAAAGAACAGTAAAAAAAAAAAGCTGTGTGAATATTGAATTCCTCTTACTGTTCTTATTTTTTAATTGGGTAGTAAATATTTCTAGATTGAATGCACATAATAACCCTAGTTTTAATCTGGTGAAATGAATTATTGTGTCTGTTGGTATAATGGTGCCTATTGTGCGCTTATCTTATGTACCTATCAGCCTTTAATGATAAATTATAATGTACACGCAGAAGTTTTTTTTTTAATGATTTTTTTTAGTATGATTATACTAAACTTTAAAGGCTAATAAGTACTAAATATAACTACAAAGAAACCTGCACAAATAATAATAATTAGAAGGTTTGCATTCATTAGTAAGATGTTGAGAAGGACAAAAAAAAATTATATATAATAAAAATAATAATAATAAAAAAAAAAGGACGGGTGGCAGAAAGTGATCAATTTTTTGAAAGAGCACTGCAAACCAAGGCGAAACAGATGAAGGAGAGAAGAAAACAAAAAAATTACAAAATAAAGTGTACCGGATATGTTTGGGGGTATGAGGGTGTGTGAGTGAAGGGCGAGGGCATGGAAGGGAGGATGTTGAGACTCACGGAGAGTGTCGGCTGCTGCCGAAGATGCCCTTCTGGAAGGCTTGGTACCACTGCTGGATATTGATCTGTGAACAGATCTCGAGTTGCCGTGAGATGGTGAATTGGCGCCACCACTTGCCGCACTTCCTTGATGGTTCCCCCGAAGTGACAGAGAACTACCTGATCTTGAGCCGTCACTCTCAGGCTTTAAAGAAAAAGAAAGTATATTAGACGAGTCAATTCATCAATGTAGTATATATTAATATCTATCTTAAATCAAATTTTGTTCAAATTAAATGGCCCTTAATGTAAATAATAAAAATAACAAAATGGAAACTTACATCAGTAGATTTTCTGCCTAGGAGTAAATATGTAGCAAAAACGTCATCGTATTTTGCTTGCGTTAGGCTATCTTCAATTTCCATTCTAGTATATCCCATTCCAACTAGAGCTTCTGCAATAGAAAAACAACTTTGGTCAAAACTAGGCCTTCAATCAACCGTTGGCCGCTATTGTAAAACTGAGGGGGAAGAATTTGTCATGCATTTGAATAATATGGCATGAATGTGAGGAAAGCTAATTATTTAATTAAAAAATTATTGACTACTGAAATTTAAAACGGACTGGGGGTAAAGCGTTTGTTTATTTTCGGTTACATTCCAATTAATTTTGAATCTTACCTGTACCAACCCCTAAGGTCGACAAATTGAAAATGCATGGAAAAAAAGGTTTTGATTCAGTTACAAAAAAATATTTTGAAGAATAAACAATACATTGACTGGCTCTAATAAATAGATTTTTTTTTGCTTTGTTTGGACTATTATTAAGTAACGCGAACACTTTTTGCCAGGATATACATTGGTAATATTTAACTTACAATAAGTAAAAATATTAAACCATTGATAAAAAAATAAATAAATGTATGAATTGCAACAGCATGCTTTGACTACAGTTTACAACACATTTTTATAATGCATAAATATTTTTATCCTCATGCTCCCTCATTTATCCAAAGTTTTATCTATTGAAGTTGGTCAAATACAATTCAAGTGACATATGGCTTACAATTTGATCTTTATCATTTTTTTTCTCACTGGGTTGATCTGTCTGAAACAATCTTTCTCTCAGTCTTAAATGACGAAATGACAAAATGCTTCTGACAAACCAACCCAGCGAGGATAGGAAGATATTGGTAAGGACCAATTGTGGTTCATCACCCCGCAGACCATAGGACGAAATCTCAGGAAAAATGCTTTGGATATCATTGTTAAAAAAAAAAAATCTAAAAAAATCAAATGCATGACAAAAATAAAAATCCAATCATTGCCACTACAAGAAATAATTTTCTTAATAGATTGTTTGTCAGTCAATTAATCATTAAGACACATTAAAGTATGTAATAAATTAAAAAGTCTAAACAGAACTTCTTTTTTATTCTATTACATTAGAAACGGGAAAAAAAGTGTCTAAAACAGAAACAACCCGTTCAATTTACAAATGAGAAACCATGCCTGATTAACCCCAAATGTTGGGTAATTTTACGAAAAGAAATTTAATTATTTTATTCATGGCAGACTTCAAGTAAATACATGCAATAACTCAGGAAAAACAAAAAACATTAATCATAGTGACATGCAAAATATTTAATACACACCTATCCTCTTTAGATCCTTGTAATCGGGTTCTGGTTCTAAATAAGGCTTGAGCTCATCATCTTCATGTCCCATGTTCATCCATTTGTCTTTCATTATCGTCTATAAAGTATATTCAGATAATGTGTTGGTTTTTTTTTTCATGTTATTTTAATGTTTATAGAAAATTGAAAAAAGTTCATACCTCGAGCGAGGCTCTTTTTGCTGGGTTTAACACAAGGAACTTTCTAAGGAGATTTTCACAATCAGTAGACATATAAAAAGGTATTCGGTATTTTCCTCTCAACACTCTTTCCCTCAGTTCCCTGAGGGTGGAACCATCGAAAGGAAGCGAGCCACTCACAAGCGTGTAAAGGATAACGCCCAAGGACCAAACATCGACCTCAGGCCCGTCGTATTTCTTACCTTCATTAAATTACGACATTGGTTAAAGGCAAAAATAAAGGGTTAATTGTAGGACTTACCCTGAAAGAGTTCAGGGGCGGCATATGGAGGGCTCCCGCAAAACGTATCTAATTTGTTCCCTGGTGTAAATTCGTTACTAAAGCCAAAATCTGCTATTTTAATATTCATTTCACTATCCAGAAGAAGATTCTCAGCCTGTGTTTGAAAGCGTTATTTATAACCAAAGTAGAAATAAAGATATAATAAAAGTAGTACAGATTAAATACCTTTAAATCTCTGTGTATAATTTTCTTTTGATGACAATATTGCACGGCAGAAACAATCTGAAACAAATATATTTAATTTGTCAAAAAATTTGTGATTGATGGAAACGATACTAAATTATTGTTCTATAATTCACCTGTCGGAACTTCGCTCGGGCCTCTTTTTCTTTCATCCTCCCATGTAGGACAAGGTAGTCAAAAACTTCTCCTCCACTAGCATATTCCATAACCAGGTACAACGTTTTTTCAGTCTCTATCACTTGGAAAAGTTTAACTGGAATGATAAGAAAGTTACAACATAATCCGAATACACTTCTTTCTTAACATAATAAAATTAAAATAAAATACCTATATTTGGATGATCTAATAGTTTCATAATTCTAACTTCCCTAAAGAGCTAAAATAAACAAAGAAAAAGAAACAAGAGTTGAAAATAGAAATATTTCACTGAAATAAAATGGTATCTGAAACACAACAAACCTTCTGTAAACTTCCTGGATTTAACTGAGTTTTGTCAATAATTTTTATTGCTACCTGTAATAAAACATTATTAGTCAAGGATCTTAATTTAACATTTTGTGATACAATTAAAAATAAAATCTTGCACTTTATGTATCTGAATTCTGGCCAATAAAGACATAAAATTGAATTAAACATGAATGTTACTAAACATTTTGGATGAATGTTTCCAACTTTACACCAAAAGAGAGAGAAAAAAAACAACTTGTCATCAGTTAATTTGAACAGTCATTTCTTTACCTAAAATAGGCAAAATGTATTAAAATAGAACGTAAACAAAAAGTTTACAAGTTTTGCTAGTTATAGAATATTAGGCCAAGTAGTATTTTTTGATTGAATTAGCAACTAACTTTGTATTTAGGGCGTGGTATATCATAGTAAAATGTGAATAGTAGGCTATGTAGGCTGTGAAAAACACAAAATAAAATAAAACAAATTACCTCTTTGCCGGTGGGTACATGTCTGGCGAGCTTGACTTTGGCAAAGTTTCCTTTCCCGATAGTTTTAAGGAGTCTGTATTTTCCGATGTGAGGCTCATCCGACCCCCTGCTCCTGGTCGAGATGGCTCGTCTTTCGCTTCCACCTGTACCGCCAGCGTTTTCGCTACCCTGAAATTCATGACACAAAACCTTCAGACGTGACAGGCCGACAGTGGAATACACGACAGGAAAGAACATGTTATTTCAAATGAACACCATTCTGATCTAAAGCAATCTAAAACAATCACTTATCTATTTTCTCAAGCACACCGAGATAATCTCCCTCGTATTATCATTAAATCAATATTATTGTTTAATACCAGAGAGATTTCTGTCTTTACATTTTCTTTAAAAGCTACTTTTCTGTACAACAAAAAATTAAATTTTTCATAAAATTCAGTTCAAGTGGAATTTTATACAAAATTTAATAATGTGCGTTGTATACCTAAAACAGGGTTATTATTGAAGAGTATCAAAAAAACAAAGTGATAAGATTACTCTTTCAATAATGTAATAAATAGTAAACATAATAACACTTGTCTGTTAACACAATGATAAGCTGCGTGAAAATTAGTAAAATAAAGGTTAAAATTTTCCAAATGACTGATAACACCGGTCGAAAAAACAAAGTGCTCTACACCAACATTGATGACGAAAGACATTTTTGAATATTTATCCATTCATAAAAAGACAAGACCAAGAAAACTTGTTTTATTTAATTTCTATTCATTTAAATTTAAAGTATTTTAAAATACAATGATGGCTAGAAAACGTATTTTCTTGAGATAAATATGAAGAATTTGAATTTCCATTAATAGAAACATCGACCACTTTTTCACTCGTAAACACTGGATCAACGTATGGTCTTGAAGACAAAAGCAAATTCAGTTGTTTCTGCCAAGCTTTCAATCTAATCTAAGGTCATCATCAGGGTAAAACTATCTTAACAATGTTTACAGATTGACATGTTTTTTTTTTGTGTTTTTTTACAGGCAGATCTCAAATTTCCTTTAAGTCAGACTCAATTCAGACACGGACTGTACCAGTACTGAAATTGAATACTGTTATAGTCCTTGGCAATTTTAGGACTGAGTGTTCAAGGAAATTTGAGTTTGCATGTAAAAAATTTAAATATGTCAATATAACATATTTAAGATTGTTTTGCCCTGATGATGACATTAAAATAGGTTGAAAGCTTGGCAGTAACAACTGAATTTGCTTTCTTCTTCAAGACTTGATCCAGAGTGTTTGTGAAATTGAATTTCACTTAAACACTAATGTCTGGTTCTGTAGAGTTTTTCCCTTGATCCAGAGTGTTTGTGAAATTGAATTTCACTTAAACACTAATGTCTGGTTCTGTAGAGTTTTTTTACTTGATCCAGAGTGCTTGTGAATTGAATTTGACTTAAACACTAATGTCTAGTTCTGTGGAGTTTTTCCTTGATCCAGAGTGTTCGTGAAATTGAATTTTACTTAAACACTAATGTCTGGTTCTGTAGTTTTTTCCTTGATACAGTGTTTGTGAAATTGAATTTTAATAAACACTAATGTCTGGTTCTGTAGAGTTTTTTCTGTATGTAAGTTTCTGTTTATTGTTGCAATACTTTTTGAAATTTATACATTTAATTGTTAAGTACTTAATTCCCTGGTGTAATTTTCCAAACGGTATAGATAATGAAATATTGTTGTGGTAGAGGGAGGCGATGATGACATTCGACTAAATATTTCATGAGCTGTTGTGCATTATTTATTGGAGGCGAGAATTTGAGACGGTGGCGATTGTAATTGTCACAGGTATGATCAGAACTCATTTCTGGTCCGCCCATTCTCGCCGTTAATCACGTAAAAATCGATTTCATGCTTCCCCATTCACGCAATGTGAACAGAAAAAGACGCTTTTTATTTGAGAAATTCTCACGGTTGTTCTTCAATAAGCGCGTTTGCTTATTACGAGGAGTGTATCCTTCAGAAACACCAAATCTAGATTGGGGGGGTCTGGAAACAATGGGAAAGCCGGAGACGTTTGGAAAGGAAGATTCTTTTATCGTCGCGGAATGCAAATGCTGAGAAAGCTTTATTGGAACGATGACGCCTCCTACATGATGACCAGGTAAGGGCGCCGTTGTAAATATCTCAAATCCACGACTTTCTCCCATCTCGATTATCTGTTTGATAAACTAAAAGGAGAGACGAGTTTTGACAGTGTGAAATCCGAAGAACTGGCGTTTTGAACAACGCACCTTACCCTAGGACGGTTTATTTATCACAGGGCAGTTTCTAGACAACTAGATATTTAATGACGTATTCTTTGTATGTAGGCAGATTAAAACGTCAATGTCTTCATCGAGGATGGTAACGCACAATGAACTCGCGCTCGATTTTTATAACAAGAGCCCCGAGAAAGCGACGAACCCACTTTCGAAGGATACCGCTTTCGACAACAAGTCCAAAAAAATTGTCGTCCGAGACAGTTTTGCAAACGGTATCACGTGCTTTTCAACATGAAACGATTCATCCATCACTTCAGAAAACAATTTATTATTTATCCATATTCGTTTCTTATTGGATAAAATGGATATCGAGAGGTGTAGTAAAACGAAACCAATTGTGTATTCAAAGGGGCATATCCGATTCCGAATTGGTCGTTCGAAAAATGAACCCGGCCTGTTCATATTTTACTCTAATCGGCCGGTCAAAGGGAAAAAAGCACCCAAAAAAGACCCAAAGCCTCCCGGAGCTGAAGCGGACCAAACTTGAAAAATCTAAGTCCTGCTCAATTTGGCTCAACGATTAAAGGCGCTGTAGCTGTGCCGCCTAGCTTCTAAAGCTTTTCCGGGAGCTGCCCTATCGAATGGGGGTTTTAATCAAAGATGATCAAAGTCAAAAGTTGAAATTCGATTCCAACACATTTCCCACAGTTTAATTTTCAATCTCCTTTTGAAGGCGATACGGCGAATTTAAACTTGAAATTTCGTCCATTGCCTTTGGCGGCACTACCGAATCCGGGTCGCCGACTTTTCCTTTTGCCTCTAACCGTTCTAACCTTATAATAATTAGTTTCAAAATATTACTAAAATTGCATCGCAGTGTGGTAATTCAATCAATGTTATAGCAGTGTAAAGTTCTGCCTGTTAAACTTCTCAACCAAGTTTCACCCTCCGTCACCCACTTTCCCATAGAGTACGTCCGTGTATGGGCGAGGACGGAAGAACTTTGAATATTATCGCGGCACATTGTTAGTAACATGTTTTTTTAAATTATCATCTACAGAACGTCAAAAAAAAATCAAATCAAATATTTACGTTATCGGAGTCAAAGCTTAAACCACAAAATGTCGACAAGAATAAGATGAAGTTCTTCGCTTTCACTCGAGCGTGAGTTTTTTTCCGTTAAAAATAGGATGCTTCAAGGGGCATTAAGTATTCTTGCGGGAACTTGAAAAGCGAAGTGAAAACGGCGGCGCGCACAGTGATATCACTTTCCCTGGTATCCTCGAAGCGGGGGCGATGTTGATTTTCTGGTTTAACTTTGGGGTCGGAAATTTATTATTGGGGTCACGATGTTCCGCTACCCAACGACGAGGCAAAATACATTTCAAGGGAGCAATTAAATTAAAAATCGTCCCACAACACTCGAGGCAAACTACCCTTCTACCACTGGGTCGTGGCAAAAATAATATAACGAAGAGATTTTTTTAAAAGCAATATAAATATGTACCATATTTAGAACTTTTTTATTACCCCTCTTTGTAACTGTTATAAATGTAATAAAAAACATACAAGATAAAGTGGATTTCTGTCCAACCGCTTTGATCATTCCACAAATCGTCCGGTCGCATGTCCTCTAGCTTCAGACTTAATTAATTGCTCAAGTTTGCATGAGTCAATTTTAAAAGTTCAAGGTTTTCTTAATTTAACCGGAATCGAGTTTAAAGCAATGAACGTGTTTCAAATGGAATGATTTATCAAGTTTAGTCAGAATGCCCAGAATGTAGAGAATTCAGTATAAAGTCAAGGACTCAGGATTTTACCCAAGAATCGAGTTAGAAAGTCCGGAAGAAGATGGATGTATACCAATCTAAACATGTACCAAAATTAAATAATAATTAATTTGTATCTTTTTATTAATCTCTATTAATTAAGGTTTTTAATTGAGATAAAAAAGTCAGTGTCACGAGTGGGATTAGAACCCACGATCTTCGGCTAGATACGCCGCTGCTCTACCACTTGAGCTATCGTGACCTCGATACACTAGGGCATCAACTTCCCATCTCAACCCCACCGGTATGGGTTTGGTACCAAAACTACATCCCTGATCCACTTCTACTATTAACAACTGCTGTGATCACTGCATTCTTACTGATTAACAATGCTGGGTTGATTTCTTCTACCTCCACCAAGACATTCTACTTGGAAATACGACAATTTGGGAACTTACCATGGAAAAAATTTAAGTTAATTTCCATTGTAAATGGAAAATTGGGCGTTTCTACCATCTACAACCATCGAGAAATTGATTTTTATTAAAATGTCGCTCCAAAGGAATTTTTGCAAAACACAGCGAATAACATAAAAAGTTATGTGCACTAACAAAAAAAAAAGTCCCATTAACTACAAAATGAATCAAGTAGCTTTAAAGACTAACAAATCGATACTAAATATAGAGATACAAAAATAACAAAACGGATCACATATACCATTAAAAACTGCCGGTCATTACATCCTTAATAATGGATAATAATGGTTGAGATGGGAAGTTGGTGTCCCAGTGGTTCTTAGTCACGGATAGCTCAAGTGGTAGAGCAGCGGCGTACTAGCCGAAAGTCGAGGGTTCGAATCCCGCTCGTGACACTGACTTTTTATCTCAACTAAAAACCTTAATTAATTGAAAGATATTAATTGGTCAAACGGACCACGAAAACTAGTGAATTTAAAAAAGATGTTAAATTATAATAACTACAAAGAGAATTTCCTAAACTCACTTACACTCAATATGAAACAATAACTCATCTTTAAAAAGATAAATCATTGGCAACTCAAAGCATCGTTCATTAAAACATTACCATACAAATTTAAGGCATAATACTATGTAATTTGTTTCAATGCACAATAATAGATATGATCAACTCACGTTAGCACTGAAAATCCCAACAATTTTCAATCCATCCCTATCCTATTTTGCCTCTTTCAAAAACGTTAACAAAACAGAAAAAAGCATATAATAAAATATTATTAAGGATTAAATCCATTAGATTTCGTAGTCCGATTAACCAAATAACTACAAAAGTCAGTGTCACGAGCGGGATTCGAACCCACAACCCTCCGCTAAATACGCCGCTGCTCAACCACTTTAGCTATCGTGACCTCGATCCACTCGGACACTAACTTCCGGGGTTGAGATGGGAAGTCAGTGTCCGAGCGGATCGAAGTCACGATAGCTCAAGTAGTAAAACAGCGTCGTATCTAGCCGTAGATCGTGGGTTCGAATCCCGCTCGTGACACTGACTTTTTTATCTCAACTAAAAACCTTAAATAATCTTTTTTTTACGATGGTTTGCAACAGCAGAGGTCATATAAACCCTCAGGGTGCCGGTGTTATTGAAAAAAAAGCCCATGTAAGTATGTCGGGTTCGAATGCGGGGCCGCTGGATTCGAACCCGGGACCTTTACCTTACAGTGACGAGCGCCGTGTCAACGCCTAAACCGTTGCGGCCACCGACGCCCCCAAATCTTTTTAAATAATCTAATCTTAAATCTTTTTTAAAGTTCGTTTTTTGGGAATTATGACAA
Source organism: Cimex lectularius (assembly GCF_000648675.2). Taxonomy (NCBI): domain Eukaryota; kingdom Metazoa; phylum Arthropoda; class Insecta; order Hemiptera; family Cimicidae; genus Cimex; species Cimex lectularius. The sequence goes on from NW_019392780.1 coordinate 549,555, forward strand.
ATTCGGGAAAGGGCAGTCACGTGTTAAGGCAATTGAATCTCCTCCGTTTTGCTAAGCAGGGGCATGAATGGCAAATAAAACAAACGCTTTCTTGAAAACCATGATCGCTGTTTTCTCAGAATTAATTATTTTTATCATGAGACTAAAGTAGTTATCCTTCATGAATAATTGAGTTTTCAGGTAGCAGACATCTCATCAATATACCGGCAAAAGTGCCTGCATACAAAAACACCCTGTCCGCACCAATTGCTTTATTCATTTCCTTCGCATAAATACAAGAGAGGCCTAGTACACTGCCCTGAAGAAGTCCACCTTTATTTTGAAAAATCATTGAATTGATCAGCAATTTTTACCGTCCTTGTCTATAGTTAAATAGCTCTGGTAAATATTAATAGTGCTTTCACTAAAATTAGTTTTTTAAATTTTACTTATTTCTTTTTAAAAGCATTACAACTTACAATGGTCAATCAAATGCAACATTGATACGTACATTTTTATTTATTATTGTTATTTTTTATTATGATGGTATAATAGGAGGTTGTATGAACCCTCAGGGTGCCGGTATTTTTCAAAAGAGCTTATTTATAAGTACGTAGGGTTCGAATGCAGGGCCGCAGGATTCGAACCCGGGGCATCTTTACCTTCCAGTGATAAGCCCCGTGCCAACCTACCGTTGGAGCCACCGACGCCTTAACAATAACAATTGATATTTAATATTTCTTTCCACCAAATTTACTGTGTATAAAAAAGAAATTGGATTGCAGCGAGATTTATTTTTTATTATATTATTATCGCATATTGATATCTTTCTTAACATTCGATGGATTGGACGTAATTGCACGGTGTTTGTACAAGGCTACCTACAATATGTTGATGGCCCATTTTTTTTTTTTTTTTTTTTTTTTTTTTTTAATTTTTCGTCTATGCATCCTGACAAATCTATTTAAAATTTCGAATGCAGCACTGATAGCTTGTTATCCTTTTTAACAGAAATTTACCTAATAGAAGCGTTGCCAGTATGGTTGAATAACAAGTTGATTCCTGAGGGCAACGTATTAGGTTTTATAAAGGTCGGAGGGATCGAGGGCAAAGGCCTCATCCCATTTAGCATCTGTCTTCTTTCAGTCATTCACCTCAACTCTTTCGTTTCCACTTGTTTTTACTGCGAAGGACGAAGACGTCGTCACGGCTTGTTTTCACCGCCGCGCTGGGGCTTATCTATGCAGCCGGGCAACAAGACCTAACGGGAACCTCTGTCCCATCCATTTTTTTTCTCCATTAGAAAACAAAGGGGTTTTCTGAAAAGTGAAATGACCCGGAAACGGGAGATCGTCGACGTTCCACGTTTCCGGAGAATCCCGGCGAACATGACAATCGTCCAGGCTCTCTGGGAAAGGCGTGAATCTTTCCACAGGCCTTTTTTTCTGAGTCAAATGTTCATCTTTAACTTAGACGATCGAATAATAAATACATAAATCTTGCGTATACAAGGTGCCCTTTTTAGATGGCCCGGCTGAATTTCTCTTCAACCAAAGACGCTATCAACAAAATAAAAAATACGTTTTTTACCTTTTTTGGAGAAAAATTATACAGGGTACATCAGGCTCAGTTCAACTTCTATTCTATTTTAAAGGATTTGTTACGCTGAAAACACTGTGCAATCGGATTTACATTGGTCAAAAAATTACGGCAAAAAGTTTGAAAAAATTTCGTTTGTTTTGTTGTTAATTACTATAATTTGTTTCTTCACTAAAGTAAACATTAATTAACTCGCATTATCATAGCAAATCTTAATTCCAGGAAGAAAATAAATTCATTAATAAATTCCTTATATTCAGTATTCCATTCAAAATGAACCGAAGGGCACATTTTTACGATCAACAGCGAGTACTCTGACTGCTTCATTTTTTATCATTAATAAAAAAAATTAACTCTTCGAATTATACTATAAACTCTGTTATTTTTTAACAGTTTGTTTTATATTTTTAACTTTGGGAATGAAAATGTGGGAAATCCGCTTTATTGATAGTGGTGGTATTGCGCGTCGCGTGCCGTCCAGTTGTACTCCCAGAAATTTTCTGATCGCCCCAGATTAAATAAAATATAAAATTATAACGATTATTATTATTATTAACTTATGATTTTTCCTTCTCAAAGGTGGGATAATAAGTCATCTCAAAAAAACAACAACCATCTTTCAATCTACAACGTTTCAGATTTATGTTAATCCTTCCACAGGTGAGTTAACGCTAAAACGTTAACGAGTTAGATTAAAACAGTGGTCGTCAGTCATTAATATTTTGTAACAGTTTATTTTAAAAAAGAGCCAGTGAGGTACATATTTAAGTCTTTCAGACTCCGTTTTAATCTAATTATTATATAAAATGTGTGGTGATTAGTGACGGTTAATCGATGATTATTCAGAGATCGTGAGATGCGGTCTGGCGTGATGTAGGTTTCAGAAAAACATTTTCTTTAAATTGCCAACGTTTCGATCTTTAATGAGATCATCTTCAGGGCTCAATAAAGATCGAAACGTTGGCACGATAAAGAAAATATTTTTCTGAAACCTACATCACACCAGACCGCATCTAACGATCCCTGAATAATTATATAAAATTATAAAACATTTATTCGTGTTGCTCGCAAAATGAGGAGATACGGATTAGTTACTGTTCAATCGCCGAAAAACTGGCAGCGTAATTTCGACAAGGAACTGAATATTTTACTGTATGTTCGCGAAAATCCGAATTCGTCTCTGAATAAAATTAGACATGGACTCATGACTTACAATTTCAAGTCGTATCGCTCTCATCCTGTCCAGGGACCTCGGGTCTCTGATTATGACCGGCGTCTAACGTTCCTTGAACAAATGTCTATTTGAGACGCTGAAGAAAACGTTCTTCCATACATCCTATCGACTGATGAACTCAAGTTCACCTCTAATGGCATACTAATCCGCTGGAATTGTCGAACGAGGGCTTGATGGATGCCCCGCACCAAATTCTTTGCAGGTGAGATGTTATTTGAGTCGTCACTTTCGCTTTAGGTGGATGGGACCTCAGCCCGATCTGTTGGCCTCTTCGGTCATCCAATTTAACTCCACTTGATTTTATATGGGGCCATTTAAAAAACAGTGTCTAATCATAACCCAACAACCTCAGTTGAAGAACTGCGGCATAGGATAGAAAATGCTTGTCACTCCATCTCCCTATCGCTCTGAGCACCAGTGAAGGGTGGTTAAAAAGAGCCAATCTCTGCATCTTTCCCCAAGTTAGGCATTTCGAACAATGAAATGTGATTAATAAATAGCAAACCAAATTACTAGTTGTTTTTTTTTTTCAACCTTCTTGCCTTAACTTTTAATTTTAACCTGGCTTTTTTTGAACAATTTCAAATTCGATTGCTCTTGTTTTCAGCGTAAAATATCTTTTAAAAATATATGAAAGGAGTATAGTGTCGTATTTGAAATTTTGAAGTTGAACTGGGCCTGAAGTACCCTGTATATTGTTTTTCCAAAAAAGGTAAAAATTTGAAACTAGACTACAAAATATTAAATACTTTTTCTTTGGTTGAGTCATTGGTTCATGAGAAATTCAGCTGGGCCACTCAAAAGGACACCTGTACAAACATTTCTACTCAAATTTTTTTTAGTTTTTAGTTTTTCATAAAACCGCATTTTTTTTCCTTCTTTCAATAAAACAAAACGAGGTTTCAAAGTTAGAAACGCGGTTTGGGAAAATTATGAAATTTCTACTTTTTTTGTTTGTTCCGACCCTGAATCTTTTTTGTCAGCCCGGTGGATTAATTAGGTCCAATTGAATCTGTGACATGCAATAACGGAAGTTTATTCGTAAAATAAATTATGAAGCCTGTCATGTCGTAAAATGAAGAGGGATTTTATTTATTTTTTAAAATAATTTTATTTTGCCCCTTCGCGAGGGGTTTGTCCATTTATATATAATAATAATACTATTTTAGGCTCAGTTTTTCAGTTGGTTCAATTGGTTTAGTTTTAGTGCCGGGGTGAATGGAAGTCACGTTAGTAGAGTAGCGGCGTTCAAGCCGAAGGTCGTGGGTTCGAATCCCGCTCGTGACATTGACTTTTTTATCTCAACTAAAAACCTTAATTAATTGAATACTATTTTAGGTGTTAACGTTCTGTTAAATTTGACAATAATGGAATAGTAATAATCTTAACTCCCGCATGGAAAATTAGATGAATAGCATGTATGTACTTAAAAATGTTGTTTGTTTTTTTAATTACCAAATATAAGGCGGCCGTTGGTGGCAGTGCCGGCGGAGGGAGGCTGAAGCAAGGGCTTGGGCTCGTATGAGAGACCCAGGTCATGTAGCTCACCATTCCTGCAGTCATGTCGTATCCTCCTGCCGCTTCAGTCCATCGAAGAACTAACGGGATTGTTTTTTATATAATAAAAATATATATATTTAACGCCACAGCCGACTCAGAGATCTGTACTTGTTTGAAAGTTGAAAGCTACTCTCACTCGGAGAGCAGCTGAGCGGTTCGATTGAACACAACATAAATACAGCCTTACGCAGGCCACAATTTCGCACTTTCTATTCCACAGAGTTTAAGTGATTTTAACTAAAAGCATAATTTGCCATAAGTAAATCCTCAAAAAAAAAAAAAAAAAAATTATTTACTGGTATTGACAATAAATATTTCCAGCTCAGCGTACGGCTGAACTACCGACAAAGAAGTGTTGATTTTGTCAACAACATTGATTTATTGGCGCGTAATTCTTCTGTGTTTGTTCTTGACTGGGACTCCGGATAACATTGCTAATCACCGACCAAAAAAATCCCAATCCGTTAGCAAAACAGCCAAATTTGATTTGACCTACATGCAGAAATTACGATGGGAATAAGTTAAAAACACAAGTCGCAAGGGAAACCAAATTGGCGCTGGGACCTCTGTAAATATGAGAAGAGTTCGGTTAAAATAAAATATACGTTTTGACTTGATGATGGTGCGTAGGCTGATGGTCTCACCCCCTGACCTAATCATTTTAATTGTTTAATCGCTGGTTCATTGACCTCTAGGTGAAATTCATAAAAAAGGATTTAAAAAATTCAAAATACCATTTTAATATATGCAACAAGGGCAAACCCAACAAAATAAATGCATTTTAGAATTTAATTACAATTTAAATATATTTAGTCAAGCCACTTTTACTTATTTATTATTAGGTTATTTGAAACCGTGAAATTTTACTAATGCAAAGTATATTGAACCAAGCTGATTTTCACAGCTAAATGCTAATATCAAATACTGTTTTTGAAGTTTGGTAATTTCCGATGATATTTATACGACTACTTGAAAAACACCCAGCACTGAAGATGGCAAGAGGACAAAACTCATCCGACCAAAATGATCGTAAAAAGACAAAATTATAGGCTCACCATTCTATTGACCCCATGTTTTACGACCAACCGTAAACAGAACGTAAATTTTTATTAACAAATAACAAAATAAAAATACTAAAACTATTTAGTAGTCTAGCGACATTTACCTCGGTCGTTAAGTTATTAATAATTATAATTGATTACATGATATTATTTGACATTATGCTCTATCAGGGAAAATATTAGATAAAAAGACTATCTTGGTCAAGATATAGGAGAGCGTTCTTTATTCTCTTGTGCATGTACTTGTCGTCCAGACAATAATTACATATTTGGCACCAGATTGTACACTGGTACTAGCTGCGCATTACTTAAAAAATTTAAGTTACATCTCTCATATGTTTGTTACATTGTGCATATGCGTGAATATCGGGGCGAGATTCTTCGCAAGCATCAGAAACTTGACTGCACTACCTGCAGCCTGGCGCCGTTGTGGTACACATGGTAGTACTGTGTGTGATACTTCAGGAGGGAGACTCCTGACCATCACCTTCTGCATAATTTTATCGGCAGGAAAGAGCAGAGGTTCTTTTTGGTTTTATACAGCAATATGGTTTTTTTATACAGCAACAGTCCTACACATATTAACTATTGCCTCAGTTTTATTATAATTACTTTTAATTTTTCAACGGATGCAGCAACTTCCAATGCTGTTGTCTAATACGTTCGATGATGTATCTATCCACCAAGAGAAAGAGTAAAGAACCATTTTTACGTTCTTAGGTTATTTTCTTGAAATATACCAGGAACAGGATGGGTGTAAGGATACAGCCTTGAAGAACTCCAGCAAAAATATCTGCGTTTGGGAAAGGGATGATAGAAAGGAAATTCGGAAATGTCGAATGTTCCATTATACTGCTAACTATATCATTATGTAAAACAGTGTCCTTTTGGTTATCTATCAAAACCATGCTTTCTTACATTAAAAGCTAGCGTTTTATCATCTAACATCCTGGCTAATTGGGCAGTGGCAACGACCATCCGTTTAAATCTTTATTGTACTGCACAATCTAGCTGATTGTTGCCAGACATTTTCCTTTGTACAGTACTGCACTAAACGTAAATTCCACTGAGTTGTGCATTCTTTCTAAACTTAAAAGCCCTACGGCCAACGGCATTTCTGAAGAATTAAATCTGCCTGACGGCATAAGTTTTGTTTCTTTGGTGAATCAATATTTTCACCCGTATAAAAAGGAGGGCAATGTTGCGGTTTTTGCGTCGCCTGCAATATTTAGGATTTCTCAACTGATAAGATTAAAGAGACAAATTGTAAGCGATGACGCTATTTTATTAACATAGATAAAAGTATTCCATCCAATGATTATCAAAAGCTTTATTAAATATACTTATTGCGATAAATCACATTGACACAGGTAACGAATCAAATAAATAAAATAAATAAGAAAAGCAAAGGCGGCTAATTTATAAAGTTTTATACGATAAACGAATCGACTTGGCTACAAATGATTTTCCATTTGTAAAACAATATTTTAGCACATTCGTCCCAGTTTTTCTTCTGTTTGTACAACTCATTTATGCACCGTCATGGTCAGGAAAGCCGAATGGCACCGATCTTGATGTGTTTTACTTGGTTGAAATACACAGTCGAAAAGGAAGAGAAAAACTGGATATTTGAGACGCCCTTTTCACATTTTGTCAGGATAAAAGAGCTCAAAATCGAAAAACAAAACCTTATCGCTTGATTATTTTTCTTATCTGGTGAACGAACGCCGATAAAATTTACAAATTCCCTCACGTATAACATGCATTTCAGAGGGAAAACGTCATATTTTCCAAAATTATTCATTAACAGAAAGCAAATTAAAAAAAAAAAAAAGTCTTATGGAAAATTTTATACTATCGGCCTCGAAAGGAGGTTGTTTTTACAATTAACCTCATCACAAATCCAGCCTTAACTTTTCAACAGTCGTTCAAAACCGATCCTACCAGTTTTCTAAGTAATCCAGACCAAATACACGATTAGAAATATTTAACATACACCGTGAATAAACTCAGGGAAGGTTTGCCATTTAAAACAGGTCTGAGGACTTTTCAAAAGTGTAAACGGAAAGGCAACAAACTGCAAATGCGTCCTTGGCATATCACCTACGCACTATATCATTAATGCTATCGTTAAAAAAAACATCCCTTCCCGTTTTATGACTATATTTTCAAAAGATAATTTATTTATATATTGAAAAATTTGTTCTAAGCCAAGCGCTATTTTCTGATTTCTCCGCTATTGTTTGCTTACATAATGCCGTTTGCCAATTGTAGATTAAAAAAAAATACCGAAATACTAGACTAATCGAATTTCCTTTTTCCCCCTTTTTTTCTGACAGTCATTGCTATACAAAGGATGTAATATATTAACTTTATTTAATTTAATATTTATTGGTACTATAGTTTACTGAGGTAATTAGAGTTTATTTATTTATTTTTTATGTATTTTTTTCGGCAGCTAGGGCTATGCTGACTCCTCACATTTTGTCTGCACGTGATCAAAATATCCTAATTTAATTATTCATGCTATTTAAAATATTATCTAACCTAAACTAACCTAAATTTGGCGGGCCCCAAGATTTCTCGATATTCTTCTGAGGCACCACCACACTTACAAAATTATGTACTGCTTAAACTTACGTTTGGGAGCACGGCAGGGTGATCTTCACCTTGACGCCCTCCCTACATTCACGCAAATAAATACATTCACCCAATAACAATCAGGTAATCACCATCCTAAGTTAACCTAATTGGCTCGACAGGTCTGTCAGTCCTCGCCATTTCACAAATGTCACACACTCTTAACCACTCAAGCCAACAAATACATTCACACAACTATGTACCAGGGTGTTTGATATTACGCCAGTGACCCCCCCCCCTTATAACTTTGCAAATTTATACAATTATCTTCTACTTAGGATTAGACTGTAGACTGATTTAGTTCTATAAAATACAATTTATTAATAAATTACATTTTAAAGCATTTATAACTGTTGATGTTCGCCTGTAAAACAAAATCGGTTTTTATATTCTAAATCTCAATACCCCACTCTTCACGACTGCTCCTCTACTAAAGGTACTGACAACAGTGAAGTATCTTTAAATCGCATATATAAAACTAGACTACTATGGTACTCGATATTCCATCACAAACACACCCAAACAATATCACGCTAATAAATACGTGTTGTTATCAGTGACCGCTAGTCTATGAATGAATGAATGAATGAATGAATGAAAAAGTACTTTATTAGATAACAAAAGAGAGTAAAAAAAAAAAAATTGTACATAAACAAAAAGCACATTTCGGCAATGGTTATCAACCGTCTGCCGGAGTCGGACTATACATTTTTAATAAATAAGGAAAATATTTCTTCTTAAGGAATAAACAAAAGAGAGAGAAAAAGCTATATAAATAAACTAAAATAACAATATATCTATTTATGCACATATAAATGAATAACCAGGGTGTCTCTGATATATACAGTAAACATTTAATAGTTGAAATAAAAAACAAGCGTTTTCCTGTAGTTCCAGGCTTCCATCGCAAACTTTACCAGATTTAAAGACTCGGGGTTATTTAGTAAAGAGATTAGGTGCTCTCTCGTCAACGTGGGCAAGCCTATATGCCGTGCTCGGAACTCTGCTAAAACTGGGCATTCTGCTAGAAAATGAAAACAGTCTTCTCGAGCCTGCCTGTTGCAGA